>NC_134518.1:19965920-20280774 GCF_027942865.1 Odontesthes bonariensis | reverse complement strand
CTGCAGGGTAGGGTTACATGAATTTTAATGCCATACAAATGTTTTCAAGTCAACAAATGTTAGAGCAGGGTTACTACAAGGCTGACTGACTGTCACTCCAGGCTAAAAGGTCAACGATCTGACATACTGTGCTGGCAATTTAAATAATCGAAAAGATTAGCCACGTTAACTTGTGTTGTGGCAACAAAAACTCTGCCAACAGAGTAACTACTTCCATACTTCTTTGAATCACACAGTAAAAAAAAAAACATTATTTGTTTAACCTAATTGTTCCCTCTTGACATTGTCTGTCCTGTGATCCAAGAAATGCTTGTGTGCGCACTGTAATGTCAATGCTTAAACAGCACATCATGCAATCTTTGGGCACAGAACGAATAGAGAGCAACAAGGGGGAATTAATGACTCAAATGAAGGATATTTTCCTGGGAGAATGTTGTCAGTGTTTTGGGGGAGACTTCCAGCCAAGTCACATAAGAGCGAAGATTCTTCAGTTTATTCTGAACAGAGTATGGGATTTCTCAACAGAGGAATTTACAGAGAACTGAAACTCTGGTGGGCAGACTCCTCTTCATGCACAGTGGAGCTGCTAAGTGCAGCCCAGGGAGTGGAATAAAATCATGATAAATGGGCCCTGTGTATATAAGAGGGTTAAAGTGAGAGAGGCGATCGCAAATTCTACTCCGAAAAAAATCTGTTTTCTTAGGCGGTGGTGTGTCATTAGGGCTGGACCCAGAGTGTTGTACAGATTAGTTTTGTGTAACCTAGTTTATAAGACTGAATCACCCTTTTCCCATCTTTGCCCCTGTTTGTCTGCCTCTCTCCAACAGAAAGTCCCAACAAACTCTGGCAACGATGTAGATGATGTAGGCGGGATGATGATGCCAGGCCTTGCAGGGAGGAGGAGCAGCGACTGATTCTCTCCTCCATCCTGCACTCCATGACCGTCCTGACAGGACGTCTACAGTGCTATGTCATCAACCACACCCCCGTCGACTCAACCCCCTAAGAAGGGAAGGAGGTCGGAGAAATCAGAGGCGATGGCTGATTCAGCGCAGGCTACCAATGAGGAACTACGGAGCAAACTAATGGATGTTCAAATCGAGCTGCAGCAGGAGCGTGGCAAGGTGAGAGGGAGGAAGAAGAAGAAGAACCAGAGGCGGTACAAAACTGATAACGCCGACTGTACTTGTCAAATAGTTGTCCATTTAAAATTCAACAGGGAGGAGAAGGGGCCAATTTTAGAGAATTATTTAGATGGTATGACAAATGATATTAAAGGCACACTTTTAAAATAGAAAATGGTCTACACTTACAATGCCTCCTTATCATGTCTCGGTTCAACAAATCACCTTACACGTGTTTCTTAGTAATTTATTCACGCATTCACATATACTATCATATACATGTGCTCTATATACAGTATGCAGCACTTTTTCTCTGTTGTCAAACACCAATGAACATAACGTGGACGTATCAAACGATCAATCTTCCGGTCGGAAGGTGACTACTCTACCAGCTGAGCCAAGGGGTTGTATCTATACGCACGCAGCTCTGAAATAGTGGCTGCTCACAGTTTTAGCTTTCACCTCTGTAAATACAGTGATATGGGAGATGTGTAGGGATGCTCCTGACTTAAACCTGTCTGGGTCAACCAGCACAAAAACCTTTTAGACCCTCTCTAGTTTTCAATAGCGTGTTTTTTATGTTTCAGACTCCTCTCAAAATGGTTTCAGTTCATTTCTTCTTCATCAGCCTCAGCGCAGTTCTTCTTAATGACAAATTCTAAAACTTTGTTTTTGTGGTGTTGTTTGTTGTTTAAAGCAGAAGACATTATAATACTGTGTGCAGAAGCTCACTCAACACCATTATTCTTCTCTGTCATGTCCTCGTTGTAGCTCTGTAAGCTTCGTGAGCGTCTCCAGGAGCAGCGGCAGGCTCGGGAGCTTGAACAGCACAAACACGCTGTGGCCATCACTGACCTACGTGCCAAACTTCATGAAGAAAAGGTGCGTGAGATAGCAGCTGTCCGTGAGGCCTTGGCACGGCAGCATGAAGTGGAGTTGGCCCGGTCCATCAAGATCCGGGACGCAGAGGTGCAGAGACTCCAGGGTCTTGTAAACGCACTGAGAGATGGAGCTGCCGACAAACTCAAAAATGCTCTTCTTGGAGAGGCTCGGGAGGAGGCCAGGAGAGCCTTTGATGGGGAGAGACTAAAGCTACAGCAGGAAGTAGGTTTAACAGTGTATACGATTGACAGAAAGCCTAATGCTGCAGGTATAATATAAGATCACATGACTGTGAACTGGTGGTTAAGGATTGGATGTTTTCTGAGGAGAACTGTGGGCTGCTATGATAAAGACACTTTATGGTAGCAGAATGATATGTGAGTGTGTTTGTGTGTGGCTAGATTCATGCTGGACTGTATACACCTTTGTAAATTTGCTGCTGAAAAACAGGAAGCAGGGTGGAAAAGCCTGTTGCCAAGCTATTGTTTCACTGTAGCCTCCCTGGACAAACGGGGCATCTACCATTACAACCGTTAAATGTGATGATGAGTGCCGATAAATACATGAATATGTGCGTCCTTGTTGTTTTTTTGTTGTTGAGTGTATTGATACTATTGCATGTTTGTGTATGGGGGATTGTTTTAGATTCAGGAGCATAAAATGGGCCGAAAGCAGGCCGAGGAAGCACTGGCAAATGCTCTTCAAGCTGATAAAGCCAAAGCAGCTGATCTCCGCACAGCCTACCAACAGCACCAGGATGAGGTGCATCGCATTAAGCGAGACTGTGAGAAAGACATCCGCCGACTGGTAAGACGTCACGAAGCTGGGATGACTTATACTACAGACACTACACATTTTTCATCAAGTAATGAATTCATTAAATTTCCCAGTTTCACCCATCAGAGCTTTACAGGCTTTATTCTTAGAGGGTTGCAGGGGGCCTGGAGCTTATCCGATCTTGCAATTAGTGAGAGTGGGGGTGCACATTGGTCAGATCACCAGTCCATATTATGTACTGATTTTGTATAAACACAGACAGCAGTCTTTCAGGTCTAAAAGTTCTCTAACTTTCAAATGTATACGCATATTTTCATTGTAGGTCTGTAAAGCTTGGAAGCTGATTGAGAAAATAGGTTTATAGGGTGTTGAAAATGTAATTACTCATGACATGTCCTGTTACGTTCAGTGAGCTCAAATGAGTTAAAAGTAGAAAATATGGAAAGGATCTCAGCAATGAAAACGCATGTCTTACACCGTTCCGTGAACCGTACATTATGATTCCTGTGGTAGGTTGGATTTGTCAAACACAGCAGCAGTTATTTTAACAGACCATGTCTGTCCTGACCACATTTGAATATCACCAAGAGTCCTTGCACACACCAGCTTCTGAAGTTCAGCTCCAGCTCAGCGCTTATCTCACTGATGTTATGCGAAGGTAAGAGGTTAATTGATGCAGTGTCTGTTGTGAGTTTATCTTCACCACATGGCGCTTATCAGCAAAAATAAAAGCCTCCATACCTGCTTCAATTACTCATTAAGCCCGTTACATACAGCAGTGGTGTAATGACAGGCGTCATTGTTAGTAAAGGAATGTTGGAGCGAGGAAACGAAAAGAATAAAGCGTGGTTGACAGATGAAGAGCAGGCGACACAGGAAATGCCGGTGTTAAAGAACAAAAAAGCAGAGGGAAGCAGAAGTGGCAGCAACGTATGAAGGAGTTGTGTGAATTTAGAGCAAGAGTAAAGCTTTTGAAATGAATCACAGCTGAAGCACAACGTTCTGATCTGAATCTCATTCTCCTGGTCATTGGAGCATAAAGCAACTCTAAGTTAAAAGTTTTTTTTTTTTTTTTTTACACATAGATGAATATTTTACTTGTGGTGCATTCAAATGTACCATAAGAATGATACAAACAACGGTACAAACTCATCATTTATAGCGAACGTTTTAAGAGTATTGATGGTTTTGTTTTTTGTTTTTTTAATAAAAACCTTCCTGTTTGATTCCCTCACTCAGTATTCTCTGTTCATGTCCACCGCTCTTGTAGATGGATGAGTTGAAGGCAAAGGACAGGGTGATGTGTGCTCTGGAGAGAGAGCTTGGGGTGCAGGCTGGGTATGCCCAGAAGCTTCAGCTGCAGAAGGAGGCCTTAGATGAGCAGTTGGGTCACGTACGAGAGGCTGAGAGACACAACCACGGCAGCCCGAAGAGAGAAGTGGTGTCTGGTCTGGGGGAAAACCCTGACCTGCTGAACAACCAGGTACACACAGACACACATCTACATGCACACGTTTAGACTTGTGTATCAGTGCATCTGTACACATTTGAAGCACTAATGTGCAAAGGGCCAAATTACCGGCATGAAATGTGTGCAATATTGTTGTTATCGATGATTTAAAAAGCCAATATTTTTTACATACTTTATTTGTTCTGTCCATTTTCAAGCAAAGAATTTCAACTGCCAAGTGTATACAGCAAGAATTACTACAGTAAGAAGTACTATAACATCCACAAAACAGACTACTGGTGCAGTGGGGTTGGCCAGTTCTCTGTTATCAGGTGTCAAAGAGAAATAGTGGAATTGATGGATCTCGGACATCTTTCAAAGTTTTAAACTTTTAGTATAAAAAAACGGTACACTTGCATGCTTTTATTTATTTTGGTGCTCTTAATAGATTCCACCCAACCCCATGAAATTAGTAGTTAGTTTAAGGGATACCTTAATCTGTTGGGTCCACAGGTTCTTTACCTAATGACATAGCTTGTACCCCCTTCCTGTTTAAAACACACGTTTACTGTGTGTTTTGCACAGGCACATCCACACTTTCAAATTAATTTTTTCATCCCAACACCTTCTCTTTCCATCTCCATTACCTGCCTGCCCGCCTGCCTGCCTGCATGTTATCCTTTTTCAGTTTTTGCCTTGTTCCTTTTCTCCTTTGCCCCCTGCTCAACAGGACGTGGAGGAGCGTGACCAGAGGAGGTTCCAGCTGAAAATCGCAGAGCTCCACTCAGTCATTAGGAAACTGGAGGACAGAAATGCACTGCTGGCAGATGAGAGGAACGAACTAGTGAGGAACACGCGTGCAGATTTTTACGTGTATTGTTCATAGACTTGCAATATGTAACTACACAGATTGCTACTCTAAACAGTACAAAACATTTACACAGAAATATGAAGACAAGTGAATTGAGTATCAAAACATTTAGCCGTGGCCTTACCTCTGCTGCATACACTGGAAATTCTGTGTCACCAAAGGTCAAGACATAAGATTAGTGTTTCCCCTCCCTGTTTCCTTCCTCTGTTCAGCTGAAGCGGGTACGAGAGGCAGAGAGCCAGATGAAGCCCATGTTTGAGAAGAATAAGCGTCTGTCCAAGAAAAATGATGACCTCTTGCAAACGTTACAACGCATGGAGGAAAAACTCAAGAACCTGAGCCGCGACAATGCAGAGATGGTGAGATGAACCCACCTTACTCTATGCCACGTCTCTCTTTTCTCATGTTTCTCAGGAAAGAAGAGTCAAAATTCAATTACACGTAGTTCGTAATAAACATTTTAGTTTTATTCAACAGTGGTTTTGTGGTGGGAAAAGGACCTCTGCTGGCCATTTGAGAAAAAGCATGGAACATAATTAGGCGTCTGTTTCCCTCCCTCAGAAAGAAAAGGCTACCTCCTCTCGACCGCCCTCACAACAACAACCCATTCAGCCCCAGTTAAAGCGACCAAGTTCTCTGACAGACCTTAGCCACGCCCACGAGGAACAGGAAGTGGAGTTCCTCAAGCTGCAGGTTGCTGAGCAACGAGGCATCATTGATGAGCTCACGCAGGTCAGGATCTGAATCAAACAACTAAAGTTATATGTGAAGAAATCATTCACTTAGTATGATGTGATGTGAAAACGTGTGATGTCATAATAAATGTGCATCGCACAGACCTTTGTATCTTCATTATGATATACTTTGATGTTTCACGTACATACTCATAATGGGATATACACTGTATATCACTATTGCATTTACAATGATTTCACCCAGTCAGCCATGCAAAGATCTGGGCATACCATGACAACAGCACTGACTCACTGACAGCACTTTTTTTTATTCCGCTGCTTCAGGGGAATAAATATTCTTTCAAAGTACACTTTATTATGATATACTTTCAAAAGTATATCATTTTTAGTGATTGTGTGTGGAGGAATGGACTGCTTACTCAATCTCCAGTTCAACACAGAGTGCCTCACATTACTTACATGTGTCTTTCCCCTCTCACACTATTTAGTTTACCAACAACACCACACATCATAAACTGCTGATTCCCATTAGGCCTTCATTCCTTTGATCTTATTCGTCTAAGAAATCTGAAAAAAAATAGACTTGATCAAACACTGCTGCATGAAGTCTTATAGTCTGATCAAAGGTAGCCCTGCGTCCACTGAGAAATGCCAAAATATCAGATATGGTCTTTCTGCGGACAAAATCTTACACAGTGTGTTTGTCTTAAGGAACGAGATCGACTGGTGATGAGCAAGAAAAACAAGAGAAAACCTGCCAAGTTGCCAAAAGTAAGTGCCTATGAGTGCTTTAACACACCTGTTAATCCATCGGTGTGTAACTGAGCAACTACCCTGTCTGTGGTTGAGGGACTGTTGTCTTCCACCGGTAGTCTTTGTGTGCTCGTGTTTAATTGGGCTCCAGGGACAGTGATGACAGTATGAGAATACACTCCATAAACTCCTGCATGAAAAGTTCCCTCAGAGAGCTGAATTTTTATAATGCATTTATTTATTTTTTCCTTTGTTGATTTATTTTCTGTGTATCTGGTGGTCTGGTAGGACAGTTAATGCAGATGTCCCGAAGACTGCAACTAGTGTGAAGCATGTCATGTCTTTTTTTTATGTTTTTTATATATACATATAGTTTAATCCATGCTTCTTTGAGTGTGAATAAAGGGTTCAAACAGGTCATGATATTTAATTGGTGACAGTGTTGGAAAAAATAATTGCTGTGATGTGAGTGCTCATTTCAGTGGGCATGTTTGGGCTTATGTATCAAGGGACATTTTAAAGTGGGATGTTGCTAAGAGGAGGAGTTTGTTGTTACATGACATATTTTCTAGCAGTTCTCCTCCTGGATCCAGTTTTTTAAGCTTGGGCAGCTGAAACCGAGTGGGTCACAGCAGTTCGGCTTTTGGACCTGCGCATGGAAATTTGTCTCTCTTCTTGGGAATATTAAGCTGCAGCAGACTACATGAAGAGGGAGACAAAATCTAGCAGCTGTCCGTTTGCGTTTTCATAGCCGCAGTTTTTTTGTAACTAGAAGCTTTATTGTGTGCCTTTCCATTTTATGTGGGAGAGTAAGAGAAAGCAGTATAACTGAAAGCCTGTCGTACACTCTACGCTGTAGATAAGCTGCTACATACCAAGAAATGACAAACTTTTGTCTCAAATTTTGAGAACTTTCGCTTTAGCTTAATCTTAGTGTTTTTGTTGTGGACCATGACTGAGTATTTCCTTCTTATCCTGTACTTCTCCTCCTTCATTTGTCTTTGTGCCCTGGTCTGCCTTTATTTTTCTGGTTGCCAGGAGATGACTTATAAACACGATGGTAAGGACTCTGTTGGATTTGGCAAAGTGAGAAAGAAGTGAAAAACACATGCAGTGACTTTATCTGACTTTATCTGACTGGCAAGTAAAATACACGACAGAATGGCAGTGCCTGGTTTTTACCAGATTTTGACAAGATGTTGATGATTACTGTACTAAAGGACATCATATCTGTTGATGCTTTGCACCCACATGAGTTTTTTTTCTTCCACTCCTCTCTGCAGAGGCATGTTGTGGAGACATATTTTGGATTTGATGAGGAGTCGATAGACTCTGAGACCTCGTCTCTGACCTCCTTTAACACTGACCTCACAGACCGAACACCGGCCACTCCTGAAGAAGATTTGGAAGAGGTAGGAAAGAAATGACTATATTCTACTGTTAATAACATACAGAATAATGCTTGAGAAGACTGATGGAAAGGAAACACCATACAAAATTGTTAGCGCTACTGTGCCCCTTTGTGATAACAGAGTTTTTCCCGAGAGGAGTCAGAGCTTCGTTTCCGTCAGCTCACCAGAGAGTATCAGGCTCTTCAGCGGGCCTACGCCCTCTTGCAGGAACAGACCGGGGGCTCTCTGGATGCTGAGAGGGAGGCCAAGGTTTGTGTCTAGCTATTTTTCCAAAACCTATGTTTCCTTTGATGTGAAGAATGAAAATGACTCTGAAGCCAGAAAAAATATTTAGACTGTAGGGTTTTAGAGGAAACGTTTTCAGTCTGATCCTCTGTTTTTGGCTGTGCTTTTTCTTTACCGTCGTACAGACGCGTGAACAGCTGCAGATGGAACTAAACAGCTGCCAAGCCAAGATTATTGACCTGGAGAAGGCCCTGGCCGAGAGGGGGCAGGTAATAAAGACAGAGGATGGGGACAGGAGCTCACTGGTCCTGCTCTTATTGGCCCTCCTGCATGTCTGTCTGGCTGCTCTGCTCCTGGGATGGCGCTATGCTGACCAGGTCTACCGCAGAATCCTGTGATGTTACTTCCTGCACGTGTTATCTCACAGCTCTGTGGCTGCATGCTCTGCTTCACCTTCTGTCCTCACTGTTGGTGGTGGTGTTTCACATAAAGGCTCTCTGTGCTGCTGACCACAGAGAGAAGGTTTGAACCACATGGATTCCTGTCAGCTGTGAATAGATAAGCTTAGAAGATGCCATTGTATCTCCCTATCTTTCTAAATATGAAAATTTACGCCTTTAAGTTGATTTTTGCTTTACATAAAAGTTATCATGAAAAAGAAAAAAAGCCTGGCTATTTTCTATAAACTGAATACAGTGAAACACTTTAATGCTTTCCTATTTAAATGAGTATGTATCGGTACTCCTGGTTAAACCTGTTGTGAAAATTTGATTTGTTTCACTGCATGTTGCATGTTCCACTGTGGCTTGATCCAGTTTTGTTATTCCGATTTGCTTCTCTGCTCCTTCTCATCTCAGATTGCCTTCTGTTCTTCTTGTTACTGTGAACTGTTATTGACTGTGAAAGCGGCTCTGTTTTCTCTGTTATCAGAGGAGTGGGGTTTATTTTCCTGGATCAATAAACTTATGCTACCGGCACTCTCCTCCTGTCTTTTTGTGTCACATTTGCACGTCACTTGGCATGATTTGAGCTGGTCGTCGGGCAGTTGGCTTTGCAGGTTGTGTTTCTGACTGCGTTGTTCATTGCAACCTGTTACTTGGATTCCTTTCCGCCCCTTTGCATGCAGTGTCATTTCTTGCTGATGGTGTGTTTGGTTGTTATGGCAGGATTCAAAGTGGGTGGAGGAGAAGCAATACTTGATCAGGACCAACCAGGAACTACATGAGAAGGTAGATTGTACAGCCTGGAAAGTGTTGAGAGTAAAATCTGCCCTTCCGTAGATACCTAAAAAATTTGGTTTATTTCTGCTTGCTAATTCGTACAGAAAAATGTTTGTACAATAACAATTTGGGCGAATATTTGTCTGTAGATGTGTGCGTCACAGCAAGCAGAGTCGCGGCTGCAGGCCGAGGTTCAGGACGCTCGAGACCAGAATGAGCTGCTGGAATTCAGAGTGCTTGAACTGGAAGTAAGAGACTGTACCAGCATCAAACTCTCACCAGGAGGCGACAACAACAGTCTCAGCTCCAGATGCAAAACCTACATACAGTGACCCACCAGACACTTAGGCACACAAACTGATCCTCACTGTTTTCTCACTGTATGTCTGTGTTTCCTGGATTAGCATGGCAGCTGTGTGCATACCCTTTCATTGAAATGGACCCTTTTTTATTTTCTTTTTTTTTAAATGGACAAATGTATGAAGATGAATTTAATTTTTACTTCAATAAAAAGTATTTAAGTTCACCATCCATCTCAAACTTTGTTCATTTTCTCTGTCATTTGTTGCATGCCCCTCTTTATGTACGTTTCTCATAAGATCAAAAGTTGGAATGAACTAAAACCCAAAAAGAGGTACACGATCATTTCATGTAAGGATTTCAGGGTTTGTTATTTTGAGTAAATCCATTGATGTCACCGTACCTTTTGGTTCTTGATATTTTCGTGTTGCATCTCTGTCTTCAGGATCACATTTTTAGTTTTTGAGTTTTAGCATGTGTCCCCCTTCTTTGGGTTTTTCGACTCCCTCGTTTTGGCAGATCCTGCTCAATATTTTCAGTGTCATGTAAGTAAATCCTCATTCCCTCCCATGCCATTTCGTGCACATTATTTACATTTAATATCAGTTGTTTCGTTCCTCTCACTGCTCACCACCTTCAGTTCTGTGATAAATGTCTATATTACTGTCGGACTGCTGCGGAGATGTTTAGTATTAACGTAGTGCATGTTCCTGTAGGAGAGGGAGCGCCGATCTCCTGCCCTCAATCTCCACATGGCTGCGTTCCCTGAGAATAGTAGCAGTGCCCTTCAGATCTATTGCCACCAGGAGGGAGTCAAGGTAAAAACACACCCTGAGAAAACAAGCCATTTACCTGAAGGCTCAAATACGAGATGCCAGTATGACGTCCTCATTGGTTTTCACATCTGCAGGATGTAATCATTTCTGAGCTGATGAAGAAGCTGGATATTTTGGGGGATAATGGGGTGAGTTTGATCACACTTTGATTAATACAAGTCCAATTTTTTTTTTATTCCACTCTGTCAAATTATTTCTGATATTTTGTGTATTTATCTTTTTAATGGATTTTCTTGTAGAATCTCCGAAACGAGGAGCAGGTGGCGGTGATCCAGGCTGTGACGGTGATCTCGCTTTGTGAAAAGGTGAAGGGAACACACTGTGGATGCTCGTTGTAACTGTACAACAGTTTAGACCCAGTTCATCCGCTGCTCGTCAGTTCAGTTTTAAAAAAAAACAAAAAAAAAACAAATTGAGATTGAGAAATGTGAGAAAGTTTTAACCCCTTTATTTTTTTCTGCCCGTGCAGTGGTTGAAGCAGATAGACACTACAGAGGCCGCTCTCACTCAGAAGATGATTGACCTGGAAAATGACAAGGTGAAAAATTTAATTGAATTGAAAAGCCCCCTGACTTTTACAGCTGCTACCACATTCAGTGTTCTTCGTTCATATGTTATTGCGCCAGTGGAAACACAAAGAAGCAACTTCAGTTTGTTGTTGTTCTGATGTCAAGTTGCCGGTCTTGGCTTCGTTTAAAAAAAAAAATTATTTTATTTTGGATTATTCGCTATTTTCTTCACCGCTGCTGCATCTTGTTGCAGGAGCGGTTCAGTAAGCAGAAGGGATTCCTTGAGGAGGAGTTGGACTACAGGAAGCAGGCTTTGGATCAGGCCTACATGGTACGAAGCCTGAGCAATATAACCGTAGACAGTGTGGTCATAACCACTGTTCTGTACCTTTTTATATTACAGATAATCAAACAATCAATCATCGGTAACACAATCAGAGCTGTGTGAAGAATTGGCTCATAATAAATGATTAGGGAATGCAGGAGTGCAACACTGTCATTTCAGCATGACACATAAACATTTGAAACTCCCATTAAAGATCATATTTGCAACATGCTCCATGACAGTAAAATTTGTCAATTGTGTTGGGATACTGCATCTTTTACCACTGAAGTCTGATAATGTTAACGAGCTGCTTGTTTATGGGCTGATGCTCTGTAATTTCAGAAGAAGGCCATCCTAATGTACTCCCTCCTAAATTTAGGAAAACACAAAAATTTTCTACATTTTTTTTTTCAACACGTTACTCAATTTGGTGTCAAGTGGAAGTTGGATGAAATTTTGGACAAAATGGGTTTAGTCAGATTTTATCGATAGATTTATGAGCACGATTATGTGAAATCATTCTCCTCTGCAGTTTACTTACTCTGGACCCAGAGAGCCGAATTAAACACTTAGAGCAGTCTTCATGTAATTCTAACTATTTTATTTTGGTCAGTTTTGGTGTTGGTTTGTGTTTTAAGGTCCTACTTGATATTCTGTTGGTCCAGGTTTAGTTTTTAAACAAGTTGTTTGCTAGAGAAACTGCCAATTCTGCTGGTAGAATTTGCCTTGTTGAGAAAATAAGAGCCTGCCATGTAAGAGTTAGGCCTAAATATCTGCCAATATCAAGTGGAACATTGTTCACCCTATCTGCCATGGTCACAGTGGTGTGTGTGTTTGTTTTTGCATTTGTGAATCTCTATGTGCCCCTGTGTGCGTGCTCGTGCATGCCTGTGTGTGTCTCCGCATGCGCATGTGCACGCCCATACGTGTGTTTTTGTGTACCTGTATGCGTGTAAATGTGGCTGGCTGTGCAGAGGATCGAGGAGCTGGAGGCCACGCTGTATAGCGCTCTGCAGCAGGAGCAGCCGGCATGCCGGGCGGTGGCCGAGTCGCTGACAGACAGGCAGAGGGAGGAGCTGAGGCTCGCTGTGGACAAACTGCGGCGTCAGATTCACCGGCAGAGCCGGCAGTATGACAGTCAAATCTTACAGGAGCGCATGGAGCTCCTACAGCAGGCCCAGCAGGTAAGGCTCAAAGCAAACCCGTCACGGTCCTTGAGTCCTGCCCGTCCTCAGTCAGACCCCCGGTTACTGTCTGAAAGCTCTGGTGCTATGAAAAAGATGCAGTATCCCTGTGTGTGCTTCCTGTAACTATACCTGTAAGTGCAAATGTAGAAGTGGAAGAGAGAAAGATGAGACAGAATGACTTTGTCTGTGTGTATGTGTGTGTGTTTCACTGTGATCTGACCTGACACTTCCCCCCCACCCCCTCCCCTGTTCTTTCTACCCATGGTTTGTGCACTTGTTATTCATTGATTACATCAACAACCACAACACCTTAAACTTCATTTAAATCAATTCTACATTGACTTACTAAAACGATAACCTCTAACTTCACCATAAAGCACAGTACTAACTCACTGAATGTGTAAAGACAAACTACTTATAGAACATAGACTGCAGATTAGACCAGAAATCCAGGTTTTAGGAGGTCAAAAACTTATGTCTGAAATCCTGCTCACATTTGAAAATAAAACAAGTTTGAAAAAAAATCATGCCGGCATTTGTTTGCATCCACAGTCGGTCACAGATCTATTCAGTAGATCAGAGTCACTTTCACTGTTCACAGTGAAGTTTGCTCTTTGGTTACCATGGAGACAGGTGGCGTGATGGGAGGCCATGAGCTCATTTGGAATTCAGGAATAGTGGGTCTTATAGACAGTTCTTTTGTAATTAAAGGGAGGATTGTGTGAGAGTTAAAATGGTTCTACTCTTGTTCCGTTACATATTTCGACAAGCTAACCACTTCTGTCTCTGTGTTGCAGAGGATTAGAGAGCTGGAGGACAGGATTGACTTGCAAAAGAGACAAATAAAGGAAATAGAGGAAAAGGTACAAACTCTAATTTTTACTTGTTTCGTTTCTCTTATGCCTTTTTAGAGCAAGTGTGAAGGATTGAAGGTAGTTTAAATCTGCTTTGTTGGTGCTCGTTGTTTTACAAACTTTTTGACACCCCCCTCTCTTCTCTCTCTTTTGTCATCTGTTGATTAAACCCCATGTGTTTCTTTAGTTTTTGTTCCTCTTTTTGTTTTTCTCTTTAGCATTTATTCTTTGGCCTTAATCAAAATGACTGTGGACCCACATCAGGTAGAGCACATAACTGTTGAATCATACAAGCATTTTGAACACAGTTACATCTTAAAGGTAACGTCATAATAAAGATAAGGAAAATAATGTAGAAACCTCTTCTTTTTCTTAGGTGTTATGGTGCTGTTGAGGCAAGCAAGGATGAAACAAAACTTGTTTTTTATGCATTTGTAGACAGTTCACGAAAACCTCGTGGCCTTTTTGATAAACACGCACTTTTTCAGAAGACCCTTACCTGGAATTTAAACATATTTAGAAATGTTAAAGATAACTATATAGATCAGATATTAAAGTCAGATTTATTTATAATTAACTTGTACTATAGCGTATTTTTGTTTGTTGTTTTTGTTTGTTTGTTTTTATCTTACCTGGAACAAAAAACTCATTTGTGAGAGGCAAACACATGGACTTGTTGAAAGAAAACTCTCAAATCGGAAGATTTTTATTAAAGAAAAGAGAAAAGCCACAGCCTCAGCTGAAGAAACGCCAAGTGGAAAAGGAGAGGTGGCTGGAGGAAAGAGTGAAATAACAGGGCTAAGTGAGGGGGTGTGAAGGCTGAGTGCCAGCTGGATATAGAGGATTCTGGCAAAGTCCAACAACTGTGGCGTTTCTAAGGAAACAAAAGAGCAACAAAGTCCACAGATCAGACGCTGAACTTAAGAGAGGCTTTTCGTGCATTGAGGGGGTGAAACTACATTCAGAAACACAAACCAGGTTAGTATTATTGTTTACCTTTGAAAATTTGATCCTTTGACCATCTGTGACGTTTCAGCTTTGAGACAAAAACATGCTGCTGATCATTTTCAGAAAATAGTAATGTGACCTTATCATCCACAGAGTTATCTGTTCATACTGAGCTAAAAATTAGCCAAACTTGCTCGCATCATTTTTGGCAAGTTTAAACAATTAGCTCACAATTATCAAAGACTACCTTCCGTCATTTAACCACATTAGCAGCCTCGGATACACAGATGTAATGATCGACTGTCATACAGGCATGTGAGTATAGTTTGAAGGCAGACTTGAAAACATGGGACACTGTGCTTGGTGACTCTGCGGTGTGATGTTTAATGCAGGGTGGTACAGTAGGAGATTCGGGATGCAAGATGATTAGGAGGTGGGGTAACTTGAGAGATACCTGTGCCCAACAACTTGCTACCAAGCTGTTGATGTGGTGAATAATAGATGACTGTATTTAAAGTGTATGCATCTTTTCCTCTTTCTGTTCATCTGTGCAGTCTGTGCAGTGAGACAGACTTGAGAATTGGATGAATCATGCAACCGTGACAAGTGAGCAGAAACTCTCTTACAGCTTTTCTTTGTTCACTTCAATCCTCTCAGTGGGCAAAAGGCACATGAGTGGAGGATCACGTGACTTCATCAGACTTCCAGGAGCAGTTCGGTTACCACGGTGCCAACAGACTGTAGGAAACAACATGGACCTGCAGCTTCTGCATAACAGAGTGGAGGTCCTGGAGCAGAGAGCAGGTTGAGCCGTCCAGTCGGACAGCTACTGGAGGAACAGGTGAGGTTCTGGGGGAGAGGGGATCCAGTGACACACCTGCTACTATACACTCACTTTTGGCCAAGGTGATATCACGTATCACACACAAATGACCGCAGAGCACTCCTGCATGTGAGCACGCCGTTTACAGGAGAAATGACCAGCATCCAGTACAGATTTTCAGACTAGAGGACGTGATTAAACTTCAAGTTGATATGCCGATTTAGTTAAAGATGTTTAGATTAATTTGATGTGCATTTGTTTTGTTGCACTGCTTTGTTAGGATCAAAGAAGTCCGAGAGGAGAGCTACAGCTTTTCCAGCTAGCCTCTGCCTCCCAGCTGCCCAGCATGCAACACTCTCCGAGGCTGGACCAGAAACTCCACATGCTCAGGGAGGAAGTCAGGACCATGGTGAGAACTCCAGCACCATGATCACACACGCATTCCTCATAAGAAGAAGAAAGTTCCCTGGCTATCCCTGGCAGATATGAAGCACTCACAAATCCACATTGTGGTCTGTCACAATATGATTCTTTTTTTCTTTTTTACACATGGGACTACAAAGACAAATCTTTTTTTAAACATTCTATTTGTATTTATAGTTTACAGTGTATTCAAATTTTCTGGAAATTGTGTAGATGTGTTAGCTTAAAATGTATTTAGCAAGCTTTTAGAAACGATCTGGACTAAACTGTGATATTTCTCTTTCTTTTTGTCTCTTTCTTCCTCTACCTCTTACTCAGACTCAGGAGAAGGAGCGAGGGGAGCGAGTTTGGAGGGAGCGACTGCAGCGTTGTCAGAGGCAACTAAAGGCCAAAGAGGAGGAGATGAGCCGCCAGTCCCAGTACTTTGAGAACTTTAAAACCCAACTCCAACACAAGCTGAGCCTGACCCGAGACAGAGAGCAGAACCTACAGAATCGCATCTACAATTTAGAGAAGCAGCTACTTGACATGACTGTTAGTGCTGCCACTAGCATGGCAACAATCAGAGCAGCCAGAATTACTGCTGGGACTCACTTTGAAGAACAAGGCAGGCTCCCTTCCATGAGAGGAGAGGGTGAAGGAGAAGAGGAGAAAAAGGAAGAGAGGAGGAAGCAGTGGCAGTCAAATGTTGGAACTGAGAGAGAAGACAGGCGGGAGGGGGATGAGGAAAAGGTAGAGACCGACATAGAGGGAGGAAGAAACAAAGTCACAAAACAGACCTCAAATGAGGCCAGGCTGCAAGGCTTCATTCTCTGCCTTCAGGAGGATCTCAGGGTGCTGCTGCAGAGGGAAGAGGATGGGATGACTGAGCGGAGAGGACTGATGGAGCAGCTCCAGGAGGCTCAGGGGAACAGCCACCTACTGGGCTGTAAAGTGGAGGAGTTAAATGGAGAGGTGCATCAGCTGAAACTGTCTGAGAGCTTCCTGATGGAGGAGGTTGAAGAGCTGAGAGAGGAGAATGAGAGACTCCAGAAGATCCTCAGGGATGCAGCGAACCGAACACCATCTCAGTCATCCACAATCCCTGACTCCACATGCGTGAGTCCTGGGACCAATTCGCCTCGATGCAGTTCAGCTGTTTGCTCAACGTCCTCTGACACTCTCTTATATACCACTGCCATGGGACAGTCCTCTGTGGGGAGCTCAGGAAAGGTGCGTAAGCCACGATTATCTTTATTATCATTATTATCATTATTATTATATCCGTATTAAATCAGATGGTCTTGTTAAAATCCAAATCCAGAGAGTCTGCAATCCTGAAGAAATGCATAAACAGACACAAAGTGTTTTCACTGGCATCTATGAAAAAATAAAATTTGAATTCATTCAGGTTTTGTAACGGTGAAAAGTTGTGCAAAGGGCAGTGTTTAAATGTGTGATATCAAGAGGCGACCAATGAATTTGCGGATATACTGGATAAAGTTGAAACCGCTTCAGAAGGAGACGTTTAACAAAAGCAGTTCAATACAAATCGCTCTCTTTATTGCTCATGTGTACCATAGGAAAATAGGTCCAGCCGATTTGCTCATATTGTGCATAAAGCGTTCGATAATTACCTCCTGTAATTAAAAGGAGGGTAAAAAAAACAGCATTAGGCAATTTAAGGTACAATGAGTAGTGTGAGAAAACAAAATAAGTCCAGAACAGACGTGATAGCTTTCGGAAGAGTTGTTTTTTCTCTCTAAACAAGAACAACTTGTGTCATTACGAAATTAGAAATAAAATAGTTTTTATCTTATCAAACTGCCAAAATTTTTAATTAAAACACAAGTATTACTATGTCTATGACTTACAGGAACTATGTAGTAGATAAAGGTGTTTAAGTACAAATGCGTTTGAATATTGTGTTTGTTGTGTGTATTTATGTTTTCAAAACTCTTACAGAACCCAGCAGAGCTGATCAATCTAAGACAGGCTACCTCTTTAAATTCCCTCACCTATTTCCATTGATTCAGTATGACCTATTTTTCACTGATACAAGCTTACTGTGGCTGGTAAAATTGGCTAAGTGATAAACTTGAAGTGTATGTACAACAACAATGTGTTATGTTCACATAATGATCAATTGCTGTCAACGTCTGTCCCACAGAAGATGACAAATTGCTTTCCGCAGGTCCAGTCCTCCGCAGCTGTGGAAGATGTTCTGCCTCATTTAGTGGCGGTTTCACTTGTTGACCACCAGGGAGCAGCGGAGTGCCTACAGAACAACACAGACGACCGTGTGCCACCAGCCAAATCAAACACCCCACCAAAACACGATCCTCTGAACCTCTTTCACCACTTTGGCTCCAAGTCCGACACCGAATTCCAGCCACTTTCCTTCATTACAGAGTCCTTGAATGAGTTTAACCTGGGGAACATGGAGGAAAGTCCCAGTGAGGAATCGGATGCACTTAGGAAAGCTTTCCGGAGTTTGGGATTAGGGGGAGATCTTCAAGCTCTTCGAGAGCAATGTGAGCACCTGGAGGTCGCCCTGCAGCGTACACGGGAGCAGCTGAAGGTAATGGCTAAGGAGAATGCTCAACTGAGATCACAGCTCAGGAACGAGGCAGAGGAGCAACAGAAAGTGACAGAACCCTGGTCATCAAGAGAAAAGGTATGTTGTGTGTTGGACTCTCAAATGTATTTAAATCTGTAAAAGGTTTTCTCTGCTTCCTGTACATCAACGATCAAAATCTACCTCTATCGGCAGATTGTCACACCACCCACCTGCGATGGAGATGACTGTCCCCCATCATCTCCTGCCCAGGAGGATGCCATTATTGCCGTTGCCCAAGATGATCTTGTCCAAGCCCTGAATCAGGAAAACTGGGCCTTGGCAGATCGGATCCAGGAGCTGATGTCTCGCGCTGAGCTCAGAGAGGAGGCACTCGAGAAGGAGCAAACAAAGCTGAGGGTAAATATTTCAAGGCTGAAGGAGGATGGGATCAGGCTGGAGCAAGAGAACCATGAACAAGGCTGCCTGATTTTAGAACTCACCAGGAAAACTGAGGATGATCTTAACGCAATTATGGAGCTTCAGGAAAAGTTAGAGGAGTTGAGGGCCGCTAAAGAGGAATCACAAGGTCAAAAAGCTGGAATCCCAGAAATATTTCTACACAACAATGGAGAAGAATATGCGGACAGTGTAGTTGCAAGTGTGCTACAAGAAGAGGTACAGATCAGTCACATAACAGATGGCTTCACCACAGCTTCATTATCTGGTTGTAATAAAAAGAATGACTCGTCACAAAACAACTCACAGAGCATTATGCATGTTAGTTCACTGACGTACCAAGCGGCAAAGCTAAACAACTCAATCCAGAGCCTCAAAACAGAAGAAGAGGAACTAATTTACAGCATTAATTCACTTAGAGTGCAGCAAAGAGATGTTGCTCTGTCAGTCCAAACACAGACAGATGAGAAACAGCTCTTAACTCGCACAGTTTGGGCACTAAAGGAGCAGAAAGATTGCATCTCTCAGTCTCTGGCTGGCCTTAAACAAGAGAAAGAGCAGCTAAGCAGGGCAGTCTCTGGACTGAAGAATGAGAGAGATCAGTTTATAAGGTCCATGAGTGGCCTAAAAGAGGAGAAAGAGCAGCTAACTAAATCTTTTTCTGCTCTTCAAAGAGATAAAGAGGCAATAATAAAATCTCTCTCAAGTGGAAGAGAAGAGAGAGATCAGATCATGCAGTCACTGCAGGGTTTGCAGGCAGAGAGCAACCAGTTAAGCCAGACAGTGCTTCATCTGAAACAACAGAGAGATAAATTAACCGACTCCCGGAAGTGCCCGACAGAACAGAGAGACCAGGAACAATTAGCGAATACTTCAAAAGAAGACCATGACCGGTTGATAAAGGCAGTTCGAGGTTTGAAAGAAGAAAAGGGAAAAATTGAACATTCAGTCAGCTGCTTGAGACAAGAAGAAAAGCAGATAATGCAAATAATCCTGGGCTTAAGAGAGGAAAAAAACTGTCCTCAAGCTCTCCCCATCCAAACGCAAACCGACGAGAAGAATCACGAGCAGCAGCTGATGAAGTTACGAGAGGAACTGGACAAGAGTCATGTAGAGGTGAGTGTGGGCAGCATCGCCTTTGTGATCCTAGTCATTTTTATTTGAATTTTTCTGACCACAATAACCTCTTGTGTGCACATGTTCAGAGCAAGAGGTTGCACAGGGAACTGTCTCAGTCAGAAGTGAAGCGGGGGGAAGCTGAGATAAAGGTAGCCCAAACAGCTGAACAGATCATGAGACTGACAGATGCAGCCAGTAAAGTGGAAGACATCAGGACGGAAAATTCCAGCCTCACATCACAGGTATTCAGCCAGTATTTACTGGGAAAATAGTTCAACCCCCATCAGCATTCTAATGAACTCACAGAATGACTTTGTGGCTGTATTGAAGATGGTGGCATGATGCTTTTTCATGTAGATTAAATCACATCCTGGGTACAGTACATTCAGTCTTGTTAGAGTTCCCTTATTTCTCTTCCACAGCACTTTAGCTTCAGTATATATGAGCAATGGAATAAACAAGTCAATATTAGTTGAAGGATTAATAACATTGCCGTGTCTGTCTTCAGACGACTTGGGAAATATGCATGAGTTTTTAGTTGGTCCCTATTATCTTCAAGATTATCAATTTCCCTCCAGGTGCAAAGCCAAATAAAGTCAATGTGTGTGGTAATGAGTGGCTGTGTCTGCTGCAGGTTAATGAGCTGCAGAGCAAGCTGACTGATCTGCTCAGGGAGAAGATAAATGCTCTGTCTCTGAGGACGCAAATAGAGCGGCAGTACAACATCCTCACCGCTGAGCTCAAAGCAAAAGTAAGAATTACAAATGTTGTCTGTGCACTGGAAGTGAAATCCTAGGGACTTTATATATTAAGCTGCAACCATAAACGTTTTAGATGACACTGATTAAATGATGCTGCACAGAAATACCAGTTGGCAGCATTCATTCACTGCAACTCTATTAGATCAGTATTGTTATTCTTCAGCTGTTTGAAGCAGTTTTGATGTTGCATGTGTCTATAAAACCTTACAGACTGTCGCTCTGGAGGAGCTCAACTCAGAGTACATAGCTCTGAAACGAGGACAGGGCAGCAGGGATGATCAGAGTACTGCTCTTGTCTCGCTTAGGGCGCGCTACAACGACATCAGGGCCAAGGTGGGGACCGCTGTAGACAGCTGTCGCAGTTTGTTTTAGGAAGTGCTTTTATTTATATCTTATAGTTTTTGTGTCTTTAATTGTGTTTATAGTATGATGCGCTCCTTAAAAGGAAAAGCCTGAAAGATCTGGATGTTGCTCCGTTAAGGGTGAGAGTCTTCTGTCATTGTGTTATGTGCTACGGCTGCGCAGGAGTGTCTGTGCTGATGAACAGCTGGGTGATTTTGACCGACTGACATTTTGTCCAATGACAGGCCAAGTTGTCTTGCCTGGTGGTGAAGTGTCAGGAGAGAAACGGCTTGTTAGCTCAGATGATGAAGGCCATGCACGGACGGGGTTGCGTGGACCCCCAGCTCACACAGCGGGTTGAGCATCTGCTCAGAGATGCTGTTCTGCAGGACTACACTGCAGCATTCGCACCGGGAAGCAGAATACAGGCCCGCGGTCACTGTGATGGGTTTACTCAAGAGTTTATTGCAACATTTCAAGACCACACCAATGGATTCATAGCCGATCAAACCTGCCCAGCTGCATTAACCTCTGTGAGCAAGCAACAAAATGGTGTCTCACCTGAATCTGGAGACCCACGTGTCACACCTTTAGCAAAAGGAACACTAAAGGAAAACCCACCTGGGCCGACCTCACCTGTGGATGAGCCACTGAAATGTAGCCTGGCCACCAGTTCTTCACAGGTGACATAATAAGAAATTTAACCCACTCTTGTCAGTTAAAGGCTACAGCGCTCAGTTAGCCTGTATTAGCCTGTAAGGTCCTGTTTACCAACGTGTTTATTGGAAATCCAATGAAAATTTTAACCCCCTATTTATGTACAGCATATGACACTTGGCACTTTGTCAGTGGTTTTAAATGTCAAATAAGAGAAGATCAGATAATTTGAACTTTGAATTGGAAGTAAGTCCTAAACAGTCTTTTTCCAATCTCACTGCAGCTGTCTTCTGTCAGTGGACCAGTCCAAGCAAGCAGTCGACCAGAGAAACCAGAGTTTCATCATTTAGACATGAAAGAGAAGTCCTCGTCAGATCCGACCAGTTCGAGCGAATCCTCACAGAGTCCCAGTTCTCCCTCTTTCACCACAAGAGTCAGTCCAAGCAGGAGGCTGAGCAGTCCCGAGAAGATCCTCAACCTGCACGAGCAACTGCAGAAGACTCTGATGAGCAGCTTTCAGGTACTTTCACTGTCTGTTGATGTGCTGTGCACAGACACAGGTTAGCATTCGTGTTATCTCATAAAAACCTTTATCAAACTGCTTTCCTCTTTGTTTTGGATAAAGATGTAAACCGCATCCTAATTCATGTCATTTTTTACTTAAAGATCTCACCAGGTATGGAGATATTTCCACTCAGTGCCAAATAACTTCAAATGTTCGACTATTTTTTATGTTCAAGTGCTGTTTTGTCTTTACATGTAGGCACCTGAGAACAGAGGAAGGGGACGGCAGCCCAGGAAGAGCCTGTCACTTTCAGCCCCTGCAGACCTGAGCTCACCCAAAGCAAAGAAGAAGAACCTCACTTGCAGTTTTCCACACACACCCTCTCTCCCAGTTGCCACTGATTTGAGCCCAGCTGAAGATGTTGCAGTAGTAACAACTAAATCTGCCAGCTTTAATAAGTCAGGAACACTTTTTAATGCAGTTGCCTCTCGATCTGCTAATGCAGCGTTGAGTCCTAGCATATTCACTAGCCGACACCTTAAAGCAGACATATCTAAAACGTCTGCTCTTTCTTCCTCCTCTACCTTTCCTCTTGCCACTGTGGCACCCAGCAAAGATGAATCCATCTCAAATAATGGTACTAATGTCACAACACCCCCAAACCAAACAAAGGAAATCACCATCTCTGACATATTGGATGCTAAACATACAGCTTCGGCTTTTCTGACTTTGAAGACGGCTACTTTTAACTCCAGTGTCACTGATCCCCAAACCACTCTCCCAGATCTATCTGCCTCTAGCACACCAACTGTGCCCATGTGTCACATTTTAAACAATGCCTCTAAAACGAACAACCCATTCACTCCATCCTGCACTCAGTCTGCTCATTCCTCTGATAAGAGATCCAACAAGCCTGCCAGAGAGTCCACTGCTGCTCATGAAAAGGCTTCCAGACCCAAACCAGGTAACATTTAAGATATCATGAGCATCTCTTAAAGCCACCAGAATTCTACTCGCTTCTGCATGTTTATAGTGAAAATATAAGTTAGGGAGTCCTCTGCTCCACCCTGCCTGTTATTTCACACCATTTATGGTAGAGTTAAAGCTTCTGGTGTACATCACAAAGTAGAGTTCATCTTTGACACTTTTTTGTAACGCTTTTAAAGAAATTACAATCTGAAGTATAAGTGAGATATATTGCGAGGCTAATCGTGTGAAACATTAAAAGTTCAGTTTATTTTGACTTGAAGTGGACTAATATGTCCAGTGTCCTGGACGCAGACGGCAGCCAACTGACTTTCCCCCTTCTTCCACCAAAACTGTGTCAAGTCGCTTCTTGGAAACTGTAGTAGCTTCATGGAGGGCGACTTGTTGTCTTTTGGGAAATAAATAGTTTGTTCCGAGCTGATAAAAACACAACACTTCTTATTTCCGCACGATTTACACTCATGAAAACATAATGGTGTCTCTGCCCACAATGTTGCACCCTGGAATTTAAGTCCCGGTAGAGAAAATGTGTCTTCACTTAAGAGCTGAAATGTCTTTTATATTTGACAATAACACAATATTTGTGTACTTGTGTACTCCTCTGTACGCGATGTAGCAGTTCAGGAGGATATTAGTTTTCCTTGCATGTAGCTGTGATGTGATTACACCCCACCAGATATGGGCTCTTTTCTGTGTCTGTCTTTTATATCAGATAAAATAATGCTGCACATTCCTGCGCAGCTTCGAGCTATTTGCCGTTTCCTTGTTCTCTACTCTTATAACAAACCGTCACGAGCGATTATTAGATTTTAATGTATCACTTGCAAGTCTTGAATGTACTTGCTTGGTAGCGTTTTAATAACTAAAAGATTAAAAAGGGGTTTTTCACTCCTCGCTAAAAGAAATATGGAAGAGGTTAGAGCTGTGCACAACATTTCTTTGTCCAACTCTCTGCAGAAGCTCCAGCTGAGGTTCGCTCTGTTGAGGTCATTAAGACGGTTGGTCAGAGCGGCCTCCTGATTGGCTGGGAGAGGCCGCCGCTCGACGAGCTGGGCTGCAGTAACGGCACATTCGTGTACGGATACAGGGTAGGCAGAACAAAAGTGGACATTGTTTTTGGAAGATTTACTCGCATTTCTGTGTTTATTTATCCGCTGAAATAGACGCCGTTTCCTGCTCTTATTATTCTCTGCTCAGGTGTGTGTAGATGGGGAATTCCACAAATCAGTCATGAGCTCAGCGTGCACCAAGGTATCAGTCCTCCTTTACGCTTTACAGCTGTTAATTACTGCATCCTAACATCACGTAGAAATATAAAGCGTGCAGTGTATCTCCGTCTCCAGTGTATTCTGGAGAACGTCGAGCTGAGCGTCCCAGTCGACATCAGTGTCCAGACTCTGGGCTCTAATGGTCTCTGCTCAAACTGCGTCAACACTGTGTTCAGGACTTCAAACAGAACGGAGCAACACTGACCCACACTGTGGTTAAATCTGCAGGTAAGTTTCGTATTTCTTTGTTTACGTCACCTTTTTGTTTGCTTGTCTCAAATGTGTCATTACATTTGCGTCTTTGTGTGTCTGTAGAAACGCATAAACCTCCCAGTGAAAACCTTCCTCACAAGGGCCAAGCTGTGACTGGTAGGTTGTGTGTCTGTTTGTGTGTTTGTGTTCTGCGTCACATCGCTTTTATTCACTGACTGATTGTTCACATCAAAGATGTTGCTAACATTGCTTTGTTTAAGCTGAATCTTGCATTTTGTTTCTTGCGTTACAGAAATCCTAACACGAGACGCACGGTGTCTATTCTTCTGTGTGTCTTGTATGTTCGCCCTTCAGTTCACATCCATCTATATCTGCAGCCCTCTGAGGGAGCGTCCTAACCTCCACTTCAGCTGAGACACACAGTCACACTGCAGGAACAAGTGTGCCATGTGAGGCTCAGGTCATCTAATCAGGAATACTCGTTGCACATGGTTATTACCCGTCTGTGAACAAGCAGCAAGCTGCAACTGGCCCCTAAACCTCGAAAATGATTAACTGAAGATGTCAAACGAAATACTTTGCAAGATTTTTGCCTTAGCACTCTAAGTCGATTTGCGTTTTGAAAACAACTCTTTCCGTGTTGGAGGAAGCTCCCGTCTTACCTGCAGGACCTCTTGAATGAGTAAAACATTGTGACCGACACGTGAAAGACCACAGTGGCTGCCAATCAAACAAATCCTGAAAAACCGCAGAGAGTTTATGAAGCCAAGCGGAGTCGCATTTAAGAAACCCGCCCGTGACACCAACATTCACTGACAATATATCGAGGAAGACGTCTGCATCTGCTGCACACCTTTACACTGTGTTAAACAGAGAGATCACGTGTCGTGTTGCGTCATCAAAGAGCCCCGCACCTGCCTCCCTGGACTCTACGACTTGAACAGCCGCTAAAGGAACACGGTCAACGAACACACTGGAGGTCACGGTACCTGATTTTTACACACGAAGCCAAATACGTGAAAAGGCGATTAGCTCCAAAGACTTGATTGTTTTCTTCTTCTCATAGCTCTATGTGATTCCCTTAAACGCAGAGGCCAGATTTTAAGTTGTAAAATTTGCACACAATCAAGATTAATATCGAAAAGAAAATTATTTAAAAGAGACTATCACTGATATTTTTTTGTAGAGTATGTTATAAAAATATGCCAATGTACCACACACGCTGTAAGTCTTTTTGTAAGAGTAGCCAATAGATGGACACGTTTGCACGCACATTGTTTTTTTCCCCATTTAGTTTTCAGAAATGTTCAGGACACACACGATATGTTCTTTTGTTACTCACTGTATGTATGTGTAGAGGGATCATGGTGCACTAAAAGTATTTTTCTATCTCTAATCGGTGTCATCGATTTACCCCTAATTCCTTCTAACGGTACAGAGAATAAATGTTTATAGAATGTTAATGATCGGTCCACTGTCTGTCTGTCTGTGTGATCCATCCGGTTCTCAAATGGAAAACGGACGACACTGTGAATTAGGTGATATTTTCAGTTTTTCTTGATATGTTGGGGGTATCTGGGATTCAAATAACCTTTGACAAAAACACAAGAAAGCCTTAAGAAAAACATTTTAAAAAGCAATATCATAATCCCAGTAGTGATCTTCTCATCACTAGCTTTGGAACTCTACATTTTTTATTCAATTAAGAAAGAAAACATCCCACTAATAAACACTAGATGGCAGCCAGTGGGGCTGAGAACCACAAACCTTTCACTGTGACTGCCGCAGTCGGAGTGTAAACATCTGACAGGTGCTCTTTAACGGCGACTTATTTACGTGGCCGGTGCTGCTGTGCGCATTAAAGACATGCCAAAGATGTCTTAAACATCTCAGTGACTGCTTCCCTTCCTTCTCAAGATAAACCACCAAAAACTGAGGTGAAACAACAAGGACTATAAGCAGAAAGAAGGAGCTTATTAATCACCTGCTGTGCTCGGCAGCTTTAAGAGCTCCTCTGAGAACATTATTGCTCGTGCTCAGCAGAGAGAAGGCCTGCGGCGGGGGAAGGAATGTGTGTGTGTGTGTGTGTGTGTGTGTAGGGGGTAGAGTTGTGCAGTGGTAGAGGTGGCTGCTCAGTACTTCCAACTGTTCAGAAAGATATCGCTACAAAAAGGTTTGTTAGCCTTCTCAACAGTTTCATTAGCAGTGGAACAGGCATTTTGATCATCAGGTTCCAATTCCACGATTCCAAATACAACAGTTAGAAATCTTCCATCACAAGAAATCTATTAAAAATCTTATATTCATATCTTTTGCGAAGTCTTTCTGTTAAGTTACTAACCATAGAGAGTGGTCTTATTTAGTCTTGTTGATATCCAGATCAATGCATATGTTATAGTTCAACAAAGTTTCTGTTTACATGATTATTTGTATCTCAAAGCAAGAAACATTTCTACAGAAATTACGTTGACAGAAAACTGCTGGAGAGGCTTTGCTGTCACTTTCTGAAAGAAGATTTTAAGAAGTAAGATCTTTAATGTTTCAACACGAATATAATTGTTTAAGGAACAATGCATTATGTTTCAGATGATACGTGAAGCATGAACAAGACTATAAATGTAACTGCAGCAGTGGTGGAGTCATCAGAAAGTTCAAAATTTTCCTCATCTTATACTTTAGACTCGCATTAAGAAATTAGTTCTCAATGATAAAGAAACATGGTTCTTTTGAGTGCTTGGTAATTTATTCAAAGTGGTTACTATGGCGAGCGTCACCTCACAGTAGGCAGGTTTTAGGTTCGAGTCTCGGCTTGGGCCTGTCTGAGTTTTCTCCGGGTCCCTCCCTCAGTCCAAAGACGCGCATGTTGCGTGAGCTGGTAACTCTGCAATGACCACAGAGGAGTGTGGCTGTGTGTGGTTATCTGCCTGTGTTGGTCCTGTGCAGGGTGAACTCTGCTGTGAAACGCTCCTACGGCTGTATGTGAACAGGACGAAGCAGATAGAGAATAGAAACGATTTACTCAGACACACTTCTTATCAGCGGTCCTTCAACCAAATGCTTCTCCAACTTGACAGGACTCCATTTTGACCCGAGTGAAAATACTGAATGTAAATATGAACGAAGGCACCTGTCAATATAAGGTTTAGCAGTTCATAGTGTGTTAGAACTATGAAAGTGTCATGTCAAATTTTGAAAAAATTCAAGTTTAGAACCACCAACAGACTTTGTATGTCTGACAACCAAACCAAGCTGAGTGATGAAGGATGGAAGTTTAGACAGTTTAACTAACAGGCCAAAGTCACTTTTAATGAGATCCAGAGTTCCTTTGTGAATATTAGAGAACTTTCCAACTTCACAGCAGGCAGACATATGCCCTCCCCTGCCGAGAGGCCCGTGACAACCTCCTGTGAGTTTGCCAAAAGGCCCCCCCGAATAACTCAGACTGTGAGAAACAAAATAACTAACGTGATGAGAGAATTATCTGGTCACTGTTGCTAACTGTGGGGGAAACCGCGCACCCAGGAACACCTCAACACCTTGTAAGAAAACAGGTGCTTTCCTGCAGCACCGGGCCAATTCTAAGATCATACCTTCAGGGCTACGCAGCCCCTTATTGGGAAGTGACTTATAAACAGCAAATTACACATTTCCCAAGATGAGAATAAATCATTTTCTATATATATTACTTTAATTTTCAACCATAATTACTAGTTACTACTAGTTGCGAGTGAAAAAATGTTTGCAAAGCTGTTCGGCCCAAATCGAGCTGCTAAACCTTTGATAACAAAAAATGCACAATATCAACCTCAGAGGTAACCCATTTAGACTATTGTATTGTATTATATTTTCATGGAATGAACATTCATTATATTGACATGATACACCTGTTTTAAGGAAAATAAATAAAAGACCTCAGCAGAAAGAGGAGACGTGTACAAAGCCTATAGTCTCAGTCTCCACATGATGACAGAAGCACGATATAATACAGATATCATCAAATCAGGCCAGCACGCAAGATGCAGCTGGTCAGGTGTAAATGATCACCATTTGATCACAAATGATCACATTCTGAATTGTCTCCAGACTTTTAATTTATGTATGATTATAATTCAGAGAGCATTGCTTTTCCCAAAAACTTACTGAAAATCTCAGTGGCAAATGGCCCACGTACGATGATCAGAAAGAAAATGTATTAAAGCTTTTGGCTGAATAAAAACCCAATTCTTATTCGTCACCCATGCACCTCATTTCCAACAGTGTATACGTTTATAGTCTGTCATTGCCATCGTGAAATGGCAGTTGTACAGCCAAAGCCATGATTAGACTTTTATTAGGGGCTGTGCCAATACTCAGAAAAGTCCGTGTAACTTATAGGCAGATCGGTTAAACTGATGTTGGATTTTGGTTCACATGTCGTGAAAGCAGCCAGTGTACAGGTGTGTGTATTACTCTATCTGAAAGCTACCCACTGCTGATCATGTTAGACTGGCCTGTTAATAAAATCCCTTCCACATAAACTGTTTCATTCTGAGGATAGAAACCAAAGAGAGTATTTGGGTTTCTGAGCATGTGGTTTTTACTGTCCATCCTCTTTCTCAGCTAAATCCCCTCTCTGGCAGAAAAATAAGAAACAACTGCAGAGACAGGGGATATGTTTGGCTGCGTGAGCAGTAAAATACTCTAACAGATGCCTGTGTGGCATTTAAGCAGCAAATAACTCAGTCAATGTGAGGAATGATGAAATAAGGAGATATGTGGAATCACGTCAATAGACAACAACAGGTGGATTTTAAATTAAATCTATGTGCTTAGACGCTTCTGATGCTTACATTGTAGATTTGAAGGACAAATAAGGTTTATTATGTAAATCAGAATAACATAGTCCAAACCAATTAGTTTCAAATTGTACATTTCACATATCTATATTCAATGTGCTGTGTTGTACCTTTTTATATATCATCAGAAGTAAGTAACTGGTTGAAGCACTTCAACTCAACTCACTCACTATGCCGGTATGTACTACACGACATCATCACGTCTAATGACAACGAGATTGCAATAATGTTGGGAGAAAGCAGCACACTGTAGAACTAATTCAACTTAAACAAGGTCTGCTAATAGAAATGGCAGAATAGCAAAAACTTATCGGTTGTTTGATTTATTCACCAGATTCTCCAGATTGGTATGAAGTGGGCTGGTCTTAGAGTGAAACTCCTGGACAGAAAGTCAGTCCCACTTCAGCCCAGGGCAGACCACTTTACCACTCTCTTAACCGAGTTGATTTTTAAGCGAGTCTTCCTTCACGCTGCATAAAAAACTGAAACTCAAAGCAGTTTGATTATTACCTCAGGCCTCTGGGCGCACCCTCACAGTAGTGGCCCCTGTGAACAGTGCATGTTTGCAGTGTGAACAAGTTTACTTTATCTTCACTCTCTTGTGCCATTTTTATCAAAGCTTTTAGGAGTATTGTGACCCGGCTGATTGGGAATCTACAGTATACTTGTACTCTTAATTTTATGCATCATTGATTTTACTACGTACGATTCATTCCAGTAAAGCATGATTAACCAACATCCTGAATATGTTTTCACCAAAACAGCAGTGCAGATGCCTGAATCAGCCCAAAGAAGCTCAGCTGGGCCCACAGGATGCCCCTTCATTATTAACACTCACACAACACACACAATGCACAGCCTCAGTACAGCTATCTGTGCTTTAACTCTTGTTTACATGAATGAATGGCCTCTTTGTTAATTAATTTTCCATGCTGGATGCTAATGATGCCAAGCTCGGTTCTTTCTCAGTCTCTTCCCATACAGGCTAACGTGGGAGTTAGTGATGAAGAAGGATGGGACAAGGGAAGGCAGGAAAAAAGTGTGTGTGTGTGTGTATGAATGACTTGTCCCAGACATGTCAATAAATCAAGTCTCAATCAAGCCTGTAAGAATTTTCTCCGTCATGATGCCCGAAGGCACTTCTGCTTTCTCCAAGAGTGGAGTGTGTGTGTCTGAGTGTGTAGCAGCTCTGCGGGGGATATCTCCGTCTTGCAGGAGAGTTTGTGTCTGTAAACCGTTATGCTGACAGACAGTTGCCATCAGCAAGAGTGGGTTCTGGAAAAGGAGCAGCAGATGAGAAAGAAGAGAGGAGGGATAGTGTGCTGAGGTTGTAATTTCACCCAGAGGCGACGCTGTCACTCCATCACTGCCACTGACACCTTGAGCATCTGGGGCGGTTTGGAGTCCAGGCCAGCTCTCACCCCCTGTGTCCAGCTCTATAAGCGGGTGTCTCCTGCTGCTGTGTCTGGGCAGATGGGTCTTCATGCTGTAAAGTTGATGTGTTTTGTTGGATCGTCGTGCTGCAGTTTGACTGTGATATTATCCCTGCCAAGTGAGTGTGTCAGTGGAGGCATGTTTAGTGCCGAAACGCACACGGATATGGTGATATTATGCAAACACATTCATATACACTAAAACTGTCATCACATGAAAATTACCCGCTGGTGAGAAGTAATTCTGTTTGTTTGTGTGTACATGTGGGACATTTTACATCTCATCTGCCTTTAGTCATGGTTGTTGAAGCCCATTTTCTTCTCACTGTGATGTGGCTGTTGTGGCCTTATCAGTCCATCTCAGTGCCTGTTATATTTAGAGGCAAAGCACTATCGGAGCTTACAGCTGGCCGCCTCTGATTCAATTCTGACAGCATTCGAAGCAATCTCCTCTCTTTTTGTCCAGCTTATTTTTCTGCTATACCTCCCTCCTTTGCCTCTTCCCATCTCATCTTTCTCCCCATCATCCTTTTTCTTTTTTTACTTCTTGCCTTCAAGCTGTCTTTTTTCTTCCTCTTTTATTTTAGTTGCATCTGCATAATTGTGGCCATTCTTCGCTTTGTTGTCACCCCTTTCTTATTCATTTGTGGTGTTTCTTTAAACCCCTTCATTTTGCATCCCGTTCTTTGGCTCTTTCAAAGAATACTCAGTTTCTCACATAAGCAGCATATACTACCTTTCTCTGTACTTTTTTTTGCCCTCCCTGCTTTGCTTTATTGCTGCTGTGCGTCATGAAATTCTATCTCTTCCAGCCAGTTTTGTTTTTGCTCTCTTTTTTCTTTTCAATTTTCTCCACATCTTTATCTTCTACATTACTTATCACTCAGGTACTCTCTCCTGCCTACCAGGCAGAGAAACGAGGGTCTCATCACTTGCTGAAACAAACATCAAACAGTGAAACTTCTAATTTGGGGAGAGACAAGCAATTAACCACTATTACATCCTTGAATGTGCATGCAAAGGCAGCCCTAATCTCATTAATCATGAACAATGGGGGCGGTAATCGAGAAGCATGTTTATGCAAATTACTCCACACAGCAATCTCCTACACGCTTTATAGCCTAAACAGTGGTGGTGCGGGAGAAGTCAATTCTCTCCCTTCTTTTTCTCACTTGCTTTTACGTGCTCTCCTCCTATCTAGTTTTGCTTTCTCTCATCTTTCATGTTGGTTCCCTCATTCCATCTTCTGCTTCTTTCAGGATGTGTGAACCAGAACACTCAGACCCCATGGAAAGGTATTGATCCCTGTTCCTGTAGTACCTTTCAGTTTGATAGCTAATAACACAGAGATAGTATGGAACATTGAGTTTTACATCCCACCTCCATGCAGCTATACGTCCCTCCTCCTCTTCCCTTCTCCTCCTGGCAAATTCCCCATCTCATTTCCCCTCTCCTCCATCAGTTCTATTATTTCTTCTGTTTTTATGCCTTCCATTTGCATGTTTATTGTTTCACTGCTTGGCTCTCTCCCTTCCCTCCTATAGCATCTGTTTTCATCCATTTCTTCATTTCTCCTCCTCTTTACTTTGTAATTATTGTTTTTTTTTTCCCCAGTATCATTGTAGCCGTTGGTCCTGTAGCCAAACATGATTCAGGACTAAATTTAGCCCAGAAAAACATTACAAGATTATCTCCCTGCATCCTCTTTCTCCTTTCTTCCCTCTCACGAGATCCTCTTTTAACTATCACGCTGTCTCTGTTTTAGTCTTCATCTCTCTTGAGCTATGTGCCAGTTCCAGATGATGATGATAGCACGATGTAAAGCCAGGATGGTTCAGGGACCTGATAAAGGTCAAAAGCATCAGCCTGCAGTCTCATAGTCAGACTCTAGGTACAGTGTATGGATGAAGGATAAAGGAATATCAAAGTATCTTAAAACAACCAATACATATATTGAATTAACATTCAGAAGAGACCAAGCCCATTTACTCAGTTGCGATTCAATGAAATTTTGAGTTACCAATGCATTATAGAAGAAGGTATTGTAAAAGTTTAATTGAGTACATTTACGTAGGGGGAGCCGCAGGTCGAGCTTCTAATCCAACATCTAATAAAACAAAATGCTCTGTTCGAGATCGATTCTTTAATCAGCAACAACATTAAAAGCGCTGATGTATTAAGGGAATGACAACAATCCCCTCATTACAGTGCTGCACCCTGTTGGGAAACTTTGGTTCTTCGGGTACTCATTTTGTGCTACTTAGTTTCTTATTTTTGAATTAATCTATAGTACAGCACAGAGGGTACAGTTTGTAGTCTGTAGCATTACTGCTTGCAATAGATTAAAGTACATGAATCCCATCCATTATTGAAATTTAAGCTATTGTGCAGTAATTAGGTAACATTTGCATGCAATTCACCACGCTGCAGAATTCCCAATGTTTTGCCATCTTTTTAATAATTATCTTTTTATTTCATTCACAATTTTATTTAACGGCAACAAAAAATTCTTTAGAATTAAAATGTGTTTACGAGAGAGTCTTTGCCAACAGGCAACAGTTATTAACATAACAACAGTACTATGTGCGCACAATGATGATAGATACATGCATATGTGTTGTAAGGATAAACTACTGAGAGAACAGCAATCATATACATCATAGCTAAAAGCCAGAAATATCAGGACAACTCAACCTCAGTTATAGCAGGTCAGATGTGCCTGCATCCACTGCATCCAAACCTTTTACATATTCTTTTAAAGAAACAGGCTCCCTCAGATCCAACTGATTTGAACCAAAGGGTGCAGCATAGCTAAAGGAAAAGAATAAAAAAAAACTTGACGGTCAAGACTAACTTCCCAAAGGAATTTATCTACAATGTAGTGTTTTAGTTACAATATTATTGATGTGATGATTCAAAAATAAGAAAAATAAAACATTGAGCTCTAATGCTCAAATGTTCTAAACAAATGAAAAAAAACACCACATTTTTAAAGCTCTTCATCATCTTAGACTTTACAAAATACTTTCAAACGGAACCAAAGGGAAGTGGACACGGGACTCCAGTTTTTCTGTTTTTTCACTTCTTACCTATAACATTCATTTTCACCTCTTGGTGCTAACTTTTTAGCTTTTTTCTGCATGATCAAGCCTCTCAGTTTATTTTCAGATGTTTAAAGGCGGTATTTTCCTTTTCTCATTTCATTGGAAGCACTTTGTGATTTTTCTCTGAGAAAGGTGCTCTGAAAATAAACTGACTTAGTATTTGATAAACAGAAGAAAAAAACATCACAACTTTAGTTACTTTAGTCTTTGACATTACTTATTAAGTAAAGATGTGTATCTCAGCAAAATGTTCTTACTAATCTCTATGTAAAGACAGACTGTACAGATAAGTATGTTCTTTTTCTAATGATGGTGATTACCTTAGAACATATGCTGAATTTGATATTTGCCAATAAAAGATCACATACTTGCGCACAGCTCATTTTAAATCGCTGATAAATGCCAAATGTGTCTTCATGTGTAGTGAGGGTTGTGGGAGGGGCTGAAGGAGGAGTGTGTGCAGTATATGTGTGTGCGTGTGTGTGTGTGTGTGTGTGTTTGCCCACAGAGATGCAGAGCTTGCTCAGTGTGCTTTCTCTGCATTGTAGGAGCTGTCCATTGTCACTGGTGCTGAAACTGGATTACTGCTCCCCCTCTTAAGAGTGAGGTTGAATTTGATAAGCAGGGGGGAAGGAAATAAGGAGAAGGGAAAAACCAGCAGGAGTTCAGTAGATTGCTTCATTACTTTATTTCCCACAGGCTGGCTGCAGACTCAGACTCAGAAGTTTCTTGGAAACTTGGAGTGTAAGAACATCTTTAACACACTCTTTCCTTGGACACAGATTTTTTTTTTTAATCTTTAACACCCCTCTCTGCCTCTGGCATTCTTACTGTCTCTTCACCTTTCACACATATTTCACACTCAAGCAGTCACAAATGTGGACACATTCAGAGGTGGGATGGAGAAGGAGGAGTGGAGGAGTGAATGCAGGGAAAGCAGCTGGAGATCACTGTTTCTTTTTTCTTCCCACCAGCTTAGCAGGAAGAAAGGCGACACAGTGAGGAGAGCGGACTCGCCTCTACTTCCCTCACTAGTGTTGGATTTACACGCTGCTCCAGAAGAAGTTGTGGGCAGTCACTTTGATCACTGCTGACGTTGACTGGGGACTCCCTGTCCTTCTCTGGCCCTGCCCAGCCTGCTGTGTCCCGGGTAACAGTGAGGATGGCGGGCTGTGCTAAGCGCTGCAAACAGGGACTTGTAAAGTTCGCCTCGTCTCTTCACAGACTGGTCACTGGGACTCTCATAAAAGGTATGTAAGGGCTTGAATATGAGCAGAATACATTGTATGATGATCTTTGTGCAAGTTGAAGAAAATACGTCAAGTTCCTCAAGTTGCCAACAAAGGTAGCAGTACTGTGTTGTGCACAAGAATGTCACAGGCAAGCAAACACAGAGGTGTCAGGAAAACAGAAGTTAAAGTTGAGTCAACTTCATCTTCCATTTTCAGCTGCTGCAACTCGTTTCTCTCCTCCTCTCCGTCTCTACTCTTGTCTGCGGTCGACCTCGTTCTGTTCAGTGTGTTCTCCAGAGGGTTGGAGTGAAGGAGACAGAGATGAAGGGAGTAAGCAGCTAATAGAGAAGAAAGATGTGGTTGACACAGAGCAGGGTGTGTGTGTCTGATTGTGCTCTTGTGATGAATGTCGGTAATAAAACGTGTTGCTGTGGTGGCAGGAAAATGGAGCTGCAGACACATGATGTTGAGAGGAAGAATAGGGTTTTATTATTGTGATGCAATAGCTTTTGTTCTGCGTGTGAGCGTGTGGATGTAACTGTTTTTGTGTGAGCATGCGACATTAAAGGGATACATTTTTTTTCAGCTTGTTTTGGGTGATTTTACTCTTGACGTATGGAAGCAGCGCCGGCAAATGTACGTGATGCCTCAGAAACTGCAGCGCAGCAGCCCCCTGAAGGCACACACACACACTGACAGTATAATGCTCTTTGAACCAATTGACATTTTGTCCGGAGGGATGGGAAACGTCAAAGAATTCCAGTCAGTCACACACATATAGCTGAAGTAGATACACAAAGACAAACCCGGATGCTCACACATGTTTTTGGATGGTTCAAGCATGCAACCACAGTGGGTAGAAATGCCCTCGAGGTCTCACACTCTCATAACGTCATGGAGGAGGTGCCTCTGAGGTTTCTGTTACATAACAAATGACTCCTTAGAGGACCAACGAAGTGACATGAACAGTCTCATTCTGTCATAAGAAATAAAACACACACACACACGAACGCACAAAAGTCGAGAAGCTTTCAGGAGCATGCTGCACATGTATGTAAAAATCCCACACGGGATGGACACACAGTCATTAAAACGCCCACACAGGATATGAGCTGCAGGACCAAGCTTTCTGCTTCTGGAAAATATCAGAATCATACACACACACACACACGCAGGTCCACATCTGCTATTTTTCAGAGCTCCGTTGGGAGCTTCATCTGATTAAACAATGGTCATAAACTCAAAGTCTCTCACACACACACATACAACTACCGGCTCCTTAAAGAGACATTACAGTTGTGTAGTTTTGTGGCTTGTGTTAACAACTGTTCAGTGAGAGATATTGTGTGAAATTGTGGTCGAGTTATTATGAGAATCTTGGCTCTATTTTTGGTCACTTTCAGATAATCTTTGCATTAGAAACTGGATAGCTGTAAGCTGTTTATGAAGCCATTTGGAGTAAGTGGAAAAAGAGACTCATCTAAAGTGGTCTTATTTGGTTTTATGTTTTTTTTTCTAATAGCGCCTAATGGTGTCTAATATTTTGTTTGTCAAAGGATCACTTTTCCAGATAATTGGTGAAGATCAGATAACACGAGTGCTTCATAACTGAAATGTCTGTAAAACTCCACACACAGATTTCTCACAGATATCTTCTGTGTCCTCCATCTCATTAGAAAAGCAGGTAGCTCTTCAAATATGATTCTGCCTTTGGTGGCATTGATTATCTCCAAAATGTAATGTTTGCCTCTGGATCCAAAACACAGAATTTACATGAATCCTTTCAAAATTCACGCTTGATCAGTGAGTTTGTAAAATACAGCTTTTAAGATACTGAAACAATCTCCCCTCCTTGTTTCCTTCCATCTCTCCACTCACTGCACCACGACAAAATTACTTCCTTCAATTAGATGCTGACATAGAGGCTAAGAAGGACAATTTCTTCCTGTTGCCAAGAGGCCTGGCTGCAAGTTTGACACTAAACTTCATCTTACAGTCTCTTTTTCAGATGACCTTTAACAGTCAGCATTTTAGAACAGTTTAAAAGCTGCAGCAATAAATTGAGGAAAATGAAGAGTTTACCTCTTCTTCTCTCAGTAGCAAAAATATACTCATATCAGTAGCAGCATGGCTGGTGAAGCAGAAAGCAGTGAGGGTTTTATCCATTCAGAATACTGAAAGGAAAGACACAGTCCAGGGAATAAGGGTACCCCAAAATAATGTTCACTTTGTAACACCTGTCAGAGCAACACTGACCTCCACTGGTAGCTCTGACAAAATACAAGTTAGCTGAAAAATAAAAACACAACTCCAATTTGTACTTCTTGTCTCAGATCATCCTTTCAGAAATATGAGACATTTTATGACAGGAAAAAAAATAGAATTTCGATCGATTGATATGCTCTGCCTCGAGCCAAAAACATCAAACTCTAAACTCTCAGACTTGTAAAACAAATAATTAATCAAAAACAAATTAAATAACCATCTCAAAGTTTCCAAACAAATATAAAGTACTCTTTTTTTTTAATTATGTAAGAGAACTGTGTTTAGAAACAAATCGTGAGGTGTAAAATCAAGGAAAAGTCAGTATATCGCTGTGGTAACTTCACAGAGAGGAACTGAAAATATAAAGAACAAACTTGAAGTTAAACAAATATAAACAAATTATAAACATAAAGTAAATCAGTGGAAAATGACAAAAAAATGACAAAGTATATTTAAATGTAATCAATTTAAAGGCTATAATACAGTAATACAATGATGACTAAGTAAGTTAATAGCTGTTGACTGTACTAAAAAGGTTAAATAAGCTTAGATCTAAATGAGATGTTGTTTTCAGATATACTGTTGCCATTTTGTGTGTGTCTATATGTTTCCATTTCCCCAAAAACACATGTTGTACATCTGTATTTCAAGACCAAGATAAACAAATTAGTCTCCAGACCTTGATATGTTTGCTCTGGTCTGCAGCCTGAGGCATTAGAACCAGTACAATCTTGTGCATCTTTGATGCTTCCTGTCCCATCATCTGCTCTGTCTCATTGTATCCTCCATCTTTTTTTCAGTCTCTAACAGCCATGTATTAATAACACCCAACATTCCTGTAAATAATCATTTAAGAAAATAACAGTTGTACTTCCAGCTCCACAGAGATCTCAGGCTTCTCTTTGGCTCGTCTCTCTTTCTTTTTTAGTTGCAGGCTGATTACACCAAATCCCTTTCGTCATTGGTTGTACACTCAGTTAATCTCTGCCTGTCTGTCACTCTCCGCACCGCCTAAACCCCTAAACTTCTTCTCAGCTTCCTCTCATCTCAGAAAACTCTGTTAAAAGCACCAGGCTGTACACAGCCTGCACCATTCCACTTATCCTCTCCATGCAGCCTGCCCTCTGGTGCTTCCTGCTGCCAACCTGCAGCAAATTGGGCACATTTGAAAGCACCTGGTGGCAGCCATCAGCTAACAAATCCCTGTTCAATCGAAAATCCACAGCAGGCCTTCTTCTCCTTGCCAAAGAAGCTTCACATCATAGTTTGAGTCCAGTTCAAGGCATGTTTTAGATCAAATCTGCTCTCTTTTTTTCCTCATAATTTGAACTTGCTTCCTCCCTTAAGAATGCCTCTAAAATAAAAAAAAAAGTCTCAACTCTGATCTTTTCAAATCTGCTCAATCTTTTTTAGATTTGCCTCTGAGTGCTCGCTGAAAAAAAAGAAACAAACCACCTTTAACGAAACAAAAACACAAAACAAGAAAGTTGAAGGCTTCAAAGTTTTCTTCTGTTGTGAACGGGAGGATCATACAAAAGTTAATCTTCCTTCTCCTGCAGGCAGTCTGTTTTAAAATTTGCTGTACATGGCTCACCATATCTGGTCTTTAAGATAAAAATATTATTCTAAAATGGCTTCATATTCTTTTATGCATTTCTTGGCACGATTCTAATGTTTCACTCAGTTTTGGTATCTCATGTTCAGATTTGTGTTTCTCACGCTGCACAGCAGAGGGCATCAGATCTCTCATCTACTTCTCTCAAGATGCAATTACTATGATTTCCAACACTGCCAGAGGAGATTGGAGCAGAACTGGAGCCTTTACCAAACAAAGCTTTCCATATTTAGGACCAGAAAGCTTGCTGACGACGCAGCTCATACTCTGTCGGCTGATGAATGACACAGAACAAGGTGGATTTTCACAGTTTCACTGTCATTAGGCACAGCGACTCATATCTGCAGTGTTCCTTGTAAGCATTTAATAAAATATTTAGGAGCTTCATTTTCATTTCAGATATTTTCTGAAACCCCTTTGAGTTGGGGGATTCAGTTGGTCTGTATTCAAATAGGAAAAGCAGGGAAAGAGGAGCAAATGAGAAAAAGGGAGGATGGGAATAGACAAGTTTGTGTACATAATTATTCTCTTTTGTCTTCTGAGTGAGCGCCATGTAAATGGCTTTGAGGTGGATGCGTGTCTGCATTTGCTATCGTCTATCTGTTTATGTGTGTGTTTGTGTGTGTGTGTGTGTGTGTTGCTCAGCTCCAAAATGCTGTCATGTCACTTTAAACGCTCCACAGAGGACACGGAAAATGTTCAATACATAATGAAGTGCATAAAAATTCACATAGGAAAGACTCACTGGGGAGGAGATGCCATCCTCCACCCAGCAAATCAATCAGTCATTAGTCTGCATACAGTTAACTCTCATTTCACTTTCATCGACTACAGAGGGAGGAAAATGGAAACCAAACAGAGAAAGCAAACAACTGGAGGAGTTTTGATTTACTACACACTAACCACTGGAGTGTAAAGATTTACTGTCGCAGTAAAAGGAAAGGACCCTTTCAATTCTAAGGTTTAACATATCAGGACATAATAAAATGTCATCTGGCCCGTATCAAGAGCTATATCAAAGTAAACACAAGACATGAAAACAACACTTGACACATTATACCATGTCCAAAAGCAGAAGCAGTAAGTGATAAACAAAGTAAACTCTTACAGCTTCCATGGGATTAAGAGAGTAAAAAAAGATTGTTGATTATTAAACAGCTTTAAGAGATGTCTGCAATTGTCTGCAAAAAACTCAATGAAGCAATACTATAAACAATTCCAGACTCATGACGTCATGACATACACCGGATACTTCAAGTTATTGCTGCTGAAAGTGTTTCTAAAAGCAAATGAAACACGGGCCAGGCTTTGTTTTCGACACACTGCTTCTGTGATTTGACTTTGTTTTTGTTAAATAAATAATGACAGTGAAATATATCATGGGTTTCTGTTGTTCAACTGAGGATCTCTTTACCTAATCTTAAAGCTGGAAAGGCAGAGGGTGTACTTCAGTTTTCACAAGACTGTATCTGTAGTTGACAAAAATGAAAGAATGGCGTTTTCACCTTCACTTCTGAGGAAGAAAACGCTCTGTGTCCAGGAAGAGTAGCTGGAGGAGGATGACAGGGCCGGAGTACAGTAGCACCCACAGGCAAGGTGATGCTGTGTATAAAGCATTTGTAGAAAATGGGCCACTACCTTTTTTTCAACAAGGCAGAAGGACGGCTGGATGAACAGCATTGTGCTGGTGTGTTTCATACTATTTCCCCCTCGAGCTGACTGGAGTTCAGAGAACTCTGCAAAAGGTCTCATCTGTGTATCGGCTTGCAGGTGTGGGTTATTTTTCACATCTTGACAGCCGACATAAAGTTTGTGGCCGGAAAGCAGTGGTGAATCTTTCTGAGAGATTTACTGTGGGACAGAAAATCGGCCACCGTGGCCTTCAGTGAAGCCTGTTGTCATGGAGAGAAACTCAAGACTGAGCAGATTTACCAAAGCACCCCCCCCCACCCCCCCACCCCCCCCATTTTTATTTTTAAAGAGGTAAAACACTGTGACCACCATTGGTCACCAGTCATCTCATTTTTCATTTCGGTTAAAGATTGGTGCCCACAACTGGCAACAATTTGGTGAGATGTATCCACTTTTCGACATATCACAAGTTGCTCTTTTTGTTTTACCACCAAAAGTGTCTAGATGCTAAGCTGATGCTAAACCAGCGAGTTGGTCCTTGTTCTTCAAGTCTTTTCATTTGAAAGAAATACTTTGAAAACCCATAATGACTGAATGGATCTCATCTACGTGTCGCTAAAAGATGACTGCAACCTCTGAACAAATGACTCAAAGGGTCAGCGTGCGTGCACTATGAAAACAGTGCCGGTGAAATTAAGCAGTTTGAGGCTGTAGCCACACAAAACCCCGAGGCTATTTAAATACCAACAAAGTCTGCATGTGGAGGTATAAGGTCTTAGAGGTGTTGGGGTTTAAATACAGAACTTTACACCCAGGCATTTACAATTATTGTCTGTGTGTTACAGTGTTTTTTCTTTTTTCCTTTTTCCTTTTTTTTCCCACAGTCTGGAAATACTTCAGTTTTCAGTTGCTGCTTATCATCCAGCAAGATTTATTAAAAAGTTATGCTTGTCGCTACTTGACCTCAGAACAACCTCTACGAGCAATTGTTGATGGGACATAATGATCGTAGTTTAATTTTTTGCAGCTGTGTGAATTGAATCACCAAAAATAAAAACAGCTTCAGCTTTACATTATAATCAACCAATTATTTCAGCTCAAAGCTGTCTCCTTAATTATGTTTAATTTTCAAATCAAGTGACATTCCTCTCATTTGCATTGTACTGAGTTTGCGGTAGAACTCTAGCCTTATATTCCTTTTTTTGTGACAGCTGGCAGGACTTCTGAATTGGAGACATTTTTCATAACTGTACAACTTGATCTGTTTTTAGATAGGTGAGACCCATCATCCAGTTAATGTAAATCATTCGCTTTCCTGCTTGTGGTATATGTCGCCTGTTTTTGGTATTTTGTGACTAAGCCCACCAGCTCTCATGTGGACTGATGGCAGTTAACAATGGAAAAACTGAATCAAATTTTTTTTTCATTGTTTTTTGTGTTCATGTAGCCTATGCGAAAAAAATACAAATTGTGTCCAACAACAATGAATCGGTCGTTAAAATCTATTGATAAATCTTAGAGATGGACATACTGTATTTGCCCTTTTTCCACAGCTTGACACAATTTTCTGAGGTCTTGATGAAATGTCCCTTACAGGCTTTGGTCAAATGAGAGCAGAAAAACAAAACTACTACACTGTCTCCCAGTCATGAATTTACACTTCTGTTCAGAGAGGCATACATTCATTTCTTACTTAGGTGAACTAAATAACTGCTGGTGTGGATTTTGTTGTTAATGTAAGAGGAGATTTATTTTGGTGTGAATACATATACAGCAGATTGCCTTATTTTGCATTGTTCATTATTTTGAGTCCACTTAATTTATCTAATTGTTTCTACATTTCTAAATATTATATTCTGCTGCTTAAGTGTCATCTGGAACTATATAATATGGCGCACTTTACGTGCAGGTAATGTGAGTGATGATTAAGATTGGCGGAGTAATATGTAAGATGTGAGAGTTGACGTTTTGTTTTGGTCGGACATTAAAGTGGATCGAGTTATACGGCCGAAGTTGTCCTCGTGCTCTTACTTTACCCGCAGCCCTCCGATAGTTTATGTAAGACAATAATTCAAACATCCAAAACCCGGTCTTACATTCAAAGCACAGCAAAGAGCAAGAGTAATTGAGTTTAGCCTTTGTGTCAAAGTGCATGCAGCATGATTTCAATCTGAAGTTGAGTGGTGATAAAGATGAGGAGGCTGGATATTTCAACTCTAAGCTGGGGGTGTGATATACTGTAGAAATCCAATACAAATCTGAACGGCTCACTGAATGAGATATTTTCAGACTTGGAGAATTCTGAGGGACAGGGTTGTGTTTTTTTGAGTCAGTAAGGACTGCAGACACCCAAATATATGCTCTCAAGCACACAGAATTATTCTCTTTTTTTCATTTTTTTTAAGTCCCTTTAAAAGCCTGAAAATGATATGGGGGAAATGAACCATCTTTGAGACGCGATGATATTATATACAGCAGATTGACTTTAGGGGCGACATTACTCTGGCGGTGCTTGCTGACTCGCTGCACACTAACTGTTCTCCAGCCTTGCTGCACAGCTTATTTGTAGTCTGGTGTTGGAGCAACTGACATATTGTTTTTTTTTTTCTACAGGAAAACTGACTTGTAGATCTGGGTGGTATTACATGCCATTCCAGTCTCTGGCAGGATCATTGATTTAATCTATTTTGCTCCTGATAACTCAAATGTCAGAGAACCTGTTAGAGGCCAGGTGCAGTTTTCTCTCTTTTCTCCTTGTATTCCACTTATCCATCCCTCCTTCCTTCCTCTCCTTTTACTCTTGACATCTACATCTCCCTCCCAAGTCCCTACTCTATTCCCCTTTACAACCTATCCATCTTGCTCAGCTTGTTTGTCCTACAGTCTTCTCACTTTCTGCAGTTATTCCAGTCCTGTCTTATTTCATTCATTCCCTCCATCTTTCTTTCCCTCCGTGCTTTCGGCTTTTTCTTCCTCCTCTCGTCTGTGTGCTCATCACTGACAGATTCCATCCAGCCATCGTATGATAAGACTGGACAGCAACTAACATGCCAATTTATTATTCAGTGCCTGTTCACCACATTCTGTGCTTGTCAACACCCTCTGTTTCTACAGTAACATGCTTTTTACCCTTCAGCTCCACGGCCAAATGTCATCTTTTTTTCTTCTCCCTCCCTCCAACCCAAACTGTCATGTCGATTCCTGTAAATGGTCTGGTGTGTAATAATTGATAAATGATGGGAAGTGGCTGGCACACAGAGTGATCCACAGCAGTTTGGACAGGACAGAGAGGCAGTACAAACGATGTCAGGTTTAATGTGTTGGAAGGGTTTGGTGCTTGGTCTAATGTAATGAAGCCAAACCTAGTTAATTCATGACGCAGTTATGTAATATGCATCTATCATTCCTTTTGGTTCAAACATGATGAGCCAAATAGTCATTTGCACAAACATGAAATGACTTTTTGGTTCATTATGTTTGCATCAACACGATTAATAGATTAATTTTACACAACTGTTTCGTGACTTGCAGTGAGGCTGGGGTCCGTCAGCCTGTTGGAGTATTAGCTTCACAGAGTTGATTTGGTTTTCTTGTTAGAAACAGTTGGAAAGGTAATTCTTCAATTACTTTGTGTGGTATGAGCTGTATCCCTAAGACATCGTAAGATAATCGTGATGATTTGTATATCCAATTTGAAATAGAGCTTTAGTGAAAAAACAAACAAACAAACATTCAAATGATTAGTTATAACGATTCAAATAGTTCTTAATATAGGCTCTGGTAACAAAAGGGAAAAGAAAAAAGCTAAAAAGGGTGTTTTATTAATCTTAGGATGTCATTTTGTCATGTACAAGAACCATGTTTTAATCGAGATGAAAAACAGGTGCAGAGGGACTATGTGAAAGACAAGCCATCAGTGTATGGGAGTCTATGCATGTTATATCTGGCAGCTGGCTGGAACATCTAAAGGAAGCTGTTTGTGTAGGCAAACTTTGCATCAAGATACTCAGATCAGCAAAAGCAAGATAAGTTACATTTAGACAAAGACCATTTAGGAATCACAAGAACATCTGACGATAGTGCGTATGTCAGTGAGATGTGAGGCGGGAACTGTTGGACATCAACTGGTGACCAAAATGTATCCGTTCTATCTTAACCCAAGCAGCCTGTTCGCAGAAACCATGGAGACCAACCAGTCTAAAATGTCGGCACGACCATGGATAAAAATCCAGAGCCAGCAAAGCGTTTAATTCAAGAGAGAGCAATGAAAAACTGAGCTCAAATGTGTATGTGAAGTCGAAGCAGCAGTAGAACATAAGCTCTGAGTTAATCTAATTTTCTAATTACACTAAAACCAGTTATGTTTGTGAACACTTACCAATCTGCTGCATAGAGCGGCATTAACAGTCACTCTTCTCAGACGAATTTATAAACCACATTTGCAGATACATTTACAAACATTGTCGAGTGTTTTAATATTCCCAGGTGACTTTCACAGATGTAACTCGCTGCGCTGTTGAGAAATACTGGTCTGCATCTGGCAGTGCTGGTTAGCATTGCAGAGAGCATTCACAAACACAGACTTTTATTTATTTACTTTTTATTAAAACTGCCCATTTCAAGTAACCAGGGAAAGCAGCAAGGAGTATTCAGTTTTATGCAATCTGCAAAGTCACCACTAGATGTCATTAAATCATAGAAATGGCTCCTTCAAAGAGTGAACCTCTGCAGTTAAACCGTAAACATTTCTCATAAGTTTTTAGCCAAAGGAACGAAAAACCTGAAGCTCGATTTATACCTCTGTGTTAAACTGAAAGTGACATCTGCAGTGTGAGCGCTTACACATCAATGTGCATCATTGTGTCTGCATCACTGTGCCACTACTTAATCAAAATGGTGGCTTCTGTGGCACTGATGTTGAATTTAAAGAAAAACAATGTTGACTCAAAACTGATCGGACTATGCTGGGGCATATACAAGACATGTTTAAAAAAGTTGCATTAACTTAAATGGCTGTAATACAGTAAAAGGAGAAGATGATGTGGGCAAAAACTAGAAGAAATCAATGTTATTCCTCTAAAAGGAGGCTTACACAGTAAACACAAAATATTTCTGTGCATTCTACACAGTTTTAGGTCTTCAGTGAACAGATGATGAGTGTTTAATGTTCGGAACAAAGCAAGCTTGGAAGCCATGATTTTGTCAAGTGTAGCTTTTGAATGTAGAAAATAACAATTTCAAGTTCCAAATTCCTTCCTCTGAAGTACGTTAAATGCAGCATTTCATTCTAATGGTGAAGATGCATGTCAGTATATGGAAGAAAATGCACACTGTAGATTCAATACATAAATACAAATCATTGGGCTCAAACAAGATTGAGCACTGAAATGGGGTTTGTACTATTTGAAGGACTTCTGTATTCTGGGATCCGTGGAATCAAACACGTTTAACTGTTTTCAGCTCAGATGTGATTATTACCACGACATTGTGAGTGGTTTCCACATTTGTCACAGATTATCTTTTGAAAAATTGAAATGGTTTCTTACTTCATACTGTGGAGGTTAGGCTCAGTTAGGGTACAAAAATACCTTGGGAGGGAAACATTTTGGTGATGGAAGAGAAGGAAATGAATCGCAGCTTTTTTCAGTTCATCATTTTGTTGTCCCATCCATCTTCTTCCTGCAGACTTTGTTGCTCTGGAACAAGATCTAATTTTTTTCTTCTTTGCCCCAAAAAGATTGCAGTCATAATTCTTATGGCTGTGAAAGGTCTTAGCTGAGTATAAACATAGGGGGTCATTGTGCACTCACTGAAATGACTGATGCTGTTGTTTTTCCTGGGATGACTCTTTTTCTGAGTAGTCTGAGCTATTCTATTCTATTCTATTCTATTATGCAGTCATTGCATTCCGGTTTCCACAGAAAATTCGCCCAGTGTTGTTTAAATACTTGGTATTTATAAGATGGCAACTTTTTCAGAGACGGCTCAAAACAGCCTGTTTTTCAGCTCTCATATTTTGAGATTCTTTTTGTTCATTCAGACGGTTTTTGAAGGTGTTTGTTCAAACTACAGCTTTCTCTCCACTGACAGATGTGTGTGTAACGTGTCCACTGAAGTTAAACATCGTCAGTACAGTGAATCGTGCTCCCCCTTATCTCGTCTATTCAGGCAGACTCTCTCTGTATTCAATCAGTGTGTCTTTGTGTTACTTCTGTTGTGTGTATTCAAAGACCTGTGTCTTTCTGGTGATACATTGACACTCTTGCTCACTGTAACCAGCGGGTGTTTGTTCATGTTTCTACTCCACATGTGCATGGATGTGTGGTTGAATGTTAGTGACATAGGAAGAAACCTCTGTCAGATTTTCTTTCTGCAGAGCTTGAAAAGGAGACACAAGATTTGTGTGTTTCACACCTTAAAAAATGCCTCCTTTTACACTCACACTCCTGCTCTCTGTGTTAATTTTTCACTCCTGTCTCTTCATGCCTTCTTTCTTCTTGTTTTAACTCTGCATTCATACCCAGTATGCACGCTGCTGCAGCGAGAGGCTTTTAATGAATGCCATGGCCTAATGGCTTTATCATTGGCCTCGACAGCCTCAGCTCAACCGCAGATGTAATTTGTTTTCTTAACTACAGTGATGTGATGAATTTCAATAGGGGGCTGCCATCAATAGCATCGGTGCAGCTTGCTAATCTCAACAGCAGGGTGTTACGCAGAACGCAGGAGCGCGACTGACAGAAAAGTTTGTGTGAAATGGATCTTGTAGCTATCCCCTGACTAAATCACTATTTACTATTCTTATTTAAAGACGACATTAGTTAGAGGCAGCAGAATATCTTGAACATTTTCTAACAGCCGACAGTGTTGTGGCGTTGGACATATTTTAATCAATAACTCAATTCCCCTCTCCTCTTGTTGTGGTGTGTGACAAACAGTTGCTTCCTCAACTCAGTTGCCAATTCTAATGTTGCCTCGTTCTTGCTCGGGATGCGAGATTGGATCGAAGAGAAATTTCAACGCAATCTGTTGGTTTTCCCAAGCTAGGCAACTTTTTGCTCAATTGTCTGTGTATGAATTGGACTTATTTAGAATTTGATTAATTGGATTGTACCTTTGAACTGCCTTGAGATGGCATTTGTTTTGATTTGGGACAATTTTGTGAGAGTTGTCACAGTTTCTGTGTTAGAGGACCCAAATGCAGATTTGACTCGACACATGTGGCAGGTCAACAAAGGCAAAGGGTCAGAAAACCAACTTTTGCCACCGCTGCAGAAACGTCATCGCTTTACATGGTGTCTCAGAGGAGCAACGTGGCTACACTCAGGAAAGGACAGCTGGTACAGTCGCTTCCTTCCTACTACGCTGGCTGGGAAACACTGCTATGATGACACAATTCTGCTTTGATTGGCTGACGGCTTGACTCTGAAGGCTTTATTGACACAGACGATGTGTGACATGATTTTATCCTCAGATCTGTTATTTTCTCCAGTTTTCTCTTCCAAGGGGGGATTGAAAGTTATTTGATCTGTTCTACTGGCAGCTCATTTTCTATCATACTGACACCAAACACTACGTTTTTGGTTTCCAGCAGAAATGCTGCTAGAAGAGTTTAGCTCAAGAGTTACTGAACTGATATTGGAAAAGAAGTAATTCTGCTGAGGATAATATTTTTGATTCCTTAGGTTTATTTTCTTTTCACTCTTCTGGCAGCATTGCCAATTATGTTCCTACGGGATCAGCCACTGTTGTTAGCTTCCAGAATGTAACTATTTCACAATCTGTCAAGAGATTGGATGGATGACCCTTTTGTTTTCTTGGCTTTACCATGGAAACTGCAGCTCCATTCCCATGTGGGTCTTTCCCACCTTTGTGCTCTCAGTCACTCATAAGTTAGGAATTATCATTCTATAATAATTTGGTTACGGTCATTTAAATGTTTAGCTATTAAAAGGTTGTTGTCAGGGTTGGGAAAAGATCCCAGTCTGACTTTAATTGTGACCTTTCACAACTTTCACAACAAGCGTACCGACTGCGTCATTCTCTGACGCCAAAGGGCCATGACTGAGCTGAGGTGTGATACATTTCGAGCGAGAGCAGGCTGAAAGACTTGGACTTGATAGTAAAAACATTCTGAATAAAGCATGTTGATGCAGACACGAGCATCTGCAAGGCAGCATGTCTGCACATGTAGCAGAGTCAGATGTACAGGGCTTTGTTGGTGACCCACCCTCTGGCAGAATAATTATGCACACACAAGCACGTACACGCACCAGCTGTCAGACTTGTGCATGTAGAGATAAAGCAGAAAATACCCCTCAGTCAGACTGTTTGCCTGCTGAATCGCAAAGTGGGACAGATCAGTCGTGCAATCCCACTTCTCCTCTCACCTCTTGCTCTCTTTATCTTGCTATCTTCACCCTCTTCTCTTAAACTTTGCTCTTCTATTCTCCTCACCCTCTCGTCCTTCTGATCATTATTTCATATCTCCTCTCTTTTGTTCTCCTGTGAGTTGCGTACTCCTCTCCTACTCTTCCCCCGCTCTCTGCGTTTCACCGTGCAACAGTGTGCAACCCCCCGCTCCCCACCAGACAGACACACACACAGAGCGACAGAGACAAGCAGGAAAAGAGCAGAAGCAGGGATAAGCAAATACATAAAGAGGCACAGAGGAATTGATGGAATGACAGTCTGGTGCTGAGAGAAAACCCTGAGAGGGAGAAAGACGGAGGGTGTGCGGTGTGGAAAGGGAGACAGAAGGCATGTAAAATAGGCAGCTTCAGTGACGGCGCAGACAAAGGTAGCTTCAGAGTGCATGTGTGCCGTTCTTTTCACTCACACACACACAATCTCTTTCTCACTTACACACCCTCGAAGAGGAGCGGCAGAACTGTGTGGGTGTGAGGCAGCATGAGAAGTGATATCTGTACTTCCACACACACAGCCGGCTGATGGACTAACTTAATCAAAAATTACACACACCTCCAGCGTGCGCATATTCAGTTGGACACCTTGATTATATCCACACACACACACACGCACACAAATTCCTGCAGCCAGAAGTCAACATGGGTATTGTGATGGGAACCTTTTCCTTGCAGTCCAAGCAGGTGTCGTACCACAGGGGTAAGAATTCTCATTTTAAACTGATCAAATTTCTTGAGTGTCACTCAGATGTGTTGTATTTGCTGTTATTTGTTTGAGGCTTCATCGGGAATTTGTGCATGTTTGCTCTAAGAATCAGGTATATTGCACAGAAAGTGCATTCTGAGAATTAGCTGAATGTAGACTGAACAAGTTGGTACAAAAAATGTGGTTCGGTGATAGTTTAGGATGCAATTTTCAGGCCACCTGTCCTCAGTTTGAACTGTGGATGTAGGTGTGTGTCGCTGTGCCATTGGGCATGTCTATAATAGGTGAAAGTATTTACCCCGGTCTGCTCTCCATACCAGCCTGCCTCCCATATGCCCTGCTGTTTGACAGGTGCTGACACTTGACTCATGTGTGCTTGCTTCTCTTACATATACTTGGGACCGTGCAGCTACACATAATTCACTGCTAAAACATGGCAGCGGGCAAGGGACGCTGCATTCTGTGTGAGTTGTGAGGCAGCCGTAGTGGTGTGTGTTAGTATTGTAAATCAGGGTGGTGTAATCCATCAGCCTTTGGCCATGGTTTGTCTTGCTTCTGTTGACCTTAAACCTGATGTTTATCACAAACTGACACAGAAATGCATCACACACACATACACACACTATCAGCCAGATTATTTTTCACCTCTTGTAGGAAAAAAATGCAATATAATTCAGAAATGTATTTGGACCATTAACCACAGTGGGATCATGCAAAACTGGCTACTGGCTGCGTATGCTGTAACAAAAGTTGCGGAGGTGATGTGAGGGATGTGGATTATATTCTGCAAATGCTGTGTGAGGCCCTCAGAGAGATGGCTTTCATCTGTCTGTATTTTCTGTTATAGCTGTTAAACAGTAAAGTCTGCTGTTAAAAAAAAACTTGTAAATAGGTGTGTGATATACCAACATATAGCAGCACGCGTGGGCTGTTTATTTTATTTTCTGAACTGTGTGGCAACAGCTCTCAGCTTCTGAAGTGCGTTGAGGCACATTTTCAAGGTGGATGCTTTCCACAGAACCAACTTACACATCAGAAACTTTTGTAATGATTTCCAGGACAACACATTTAACAATGGGATACAATGGTTACAAAGCAATCTGGTTGTATTTTTAGCCAATTTCAAGCTGAAAACCTCCCCCTCTCTTCCCTACCTCCTGAAGAGTGACCTAAAAGTAGCCAACACTTTGAAGTTTGCATAGTCAGGATGTGAGGAGGAAGAGATAGATGAGTAAAAGTCAGGGAGAAAATTTGAGAAACGTTGAGAGAGGAGGCAAGGTTTTTTTCTCAGGGGGCTGGAGTGTGCGCGTCAACGAATGTGAGTGTGTTCACCATCTGCTGCAGTGTTATAAAAAGTGGATTAATGAAAGCAGGGCAGGGCTCATTTTGCATGGAAGGATGGCCCACCCTTGATCACAGCCTTAAAGCGAGGCAACGGCCAGCTGAGAAGGACTTAAGGTTAACTGGCTGAAGATTTTAGGAGGAAATTTGAATTATAAAGTTTGACACGTATATTAATCCAACGACATAAATGTGACCCGATTCAATCAGAAACTCATGACTTGCGTCGGGGTTTGCCTTTGCAATTGCTGACTGACGCCTAGATATTCAAATTCATGGTTGAATGCGGCAAAAATGATATTCACATTTCTGAAACCACATTTTCACTTTCAGGCAAAACAGTACTTTACACCAGCAGGTAGACATCAGCTGTAACTGTTGATCATAACAAATTTACTTTATCGAGACATAAGTTTAATCATCATCAACAACAACAAATATAGTTATTATTCATGGACACTGAGTTTGCTCTCACCGGGTTTAAAGATTTCAGATTACATTGGAAAAGAGCGTACATGTACTGTAGGTACGGAGAGGAATTGGTACGATTTTATTAACACCAGTGCCATTATCAATGCTTCTTGTTGATCCAGTTCTCTATCCAGTTTTCCATGATGAAACAAGTAGACAGGTTTTCAGCATCAACACAACTGCCTACTATCTGAATAATATGTCATTTTATAATATAGATATAATATAATATAATATGTAAATACAATATATAATAATATGATAGTGTCACTATCAATGAGCAACCATTTTCCCTGCCTATGCTGCAAAGCAGAATTGAGGCTTTATTTGTCAAAGAAACATGAGCTCGTCCTGCTGCTAACTTTATTATAACCCAACATATTCACGGTTAGAGATTATGTGTTTGGTTGCCAAACTGTAGCATTTGTGCTGCATGCACAAAGAGTGTCATCACGGCACTTGGCTTCTGCTTTGTAGCAGCTCCTCACGTTTGCTTCTCTCCGACTCCCTGCACGTATTACAGCATATCAACATAGCCAAATTCCCAGTTGAAACTATTCCCAGCTGTAGCTGTTCTTGTTCACACTCTATCCTGTTTATTTGGTCACAAAATGGAATCTCAAATTGTTCCTGAAAAGTGGCCCATTAAGAAGACCACATTTCCATGTCGCTGAAAAACATGTAATTCATCAAGTTAAAGACAACATTCATGCAGGGATTTCAGCGATATCTGCATGCACTATAATGTCTGACAGTTAGGAGTTAGGAGGAACTCTAAGGCACCTCTATCATCATGGAGCAGTGAGACAGAGGCAGAGAGAGATGTTTCTAAGATCTCACTCTGGTGGGTGCATAAATTGTTGAGTTGTCAAGACTGGGGATGTTGTCTCCTCTTCTAAGCCACAACATGATAAGTGTTGAATACTTTTTTCATTTTGGGAGAAAAAGAAAGCTCTAACATGATAGTGTGTGAAAACTGTGATGTATCAGTCTCACATTCAATGCCGACTTGATATCCCTGCGTGTATGATGGTGTTGATGTCTGTTTTTCCAAGTAAAATTTGCTTAAACCTTCAAAATGTATCCTAATTATGCAACTCCTTAGAATTCCATTCCGGAAGTTATTGATAGGCCTACTCTAAAAATATTACAAAAAATATATAGACATTTTTTCCCATCAAACTTGTGTATTTGTGCTCCGAAAATCAGTTATGGTGGTCTTAAAATGGCAGGGGTTTTACTCAACAGCTTTTTCCTCATTCAGTGAATGGGGATCTATTATTATGCAAGTCTGGCACTGCCTATAGCAGACAGGCAGTGACACTGCCTGCCCTCTTTCTTCGGACTCTTTCATGTTATGCACTGGCCATATCAGACACAAACCATGACTCCTAGTCCTTGACCCTCTTGTTTCCTCACTGAGGAAAACATTTGTCTGGCAGTTCACTTTAGAAGCTGTGTAATTACAAAAACATGCTCGTGTTCAGGGAAAATGCTAATCCTCCAGACTAATTATCACGCCATCACACAAGCATACACTCAGGTGCTGAAAGATGACAGTGAAGCAGGGCACAAAATTAATCATTTATAGTGCCAAAACAGTTATTAAGTAATTTAAGGTAAGAGTGCATGATGAATTTGGTAGTTTCACCACTGATAAGCACAACAACTGTTTTTTTAAATTTTTTTATTTAAATAAACGACAGCACAGATGCGGCAATATGAGCAACAGCAATCGTGACTTGGGTTGACCTTTTGCAATCAGAATAAAACGCATGTTTACAGATAATCAACAATCCCAGCAGTTGCCCTGCAGCTGATCCTGTCATCCAGCAGTATCTTGTAGAGCTGGTGGAGTTGAAAAGCTTCACAATAGCCTTGATTTTCTGCTCAGATTGAACTCTGCATTAAACATTCATCTTAAGAATTGCACTGCTAATAAATTGACATTGATGTCATCTTCATTGTCTGCTACCGTCATGAGCAAAAGGCCAGCTGGCTGGTTTACTGTTCTTGGCACACGTTCTTCAGTTAAGATTTACACTGAAAAGAATTTGGGTAGTTGGCTACTTGTCATCCCATAACCGGCAGATCTTTTTTTATATTTTGATTACACAACCGACCCATTTAAGGAAAAGTTTTCATTGATTCATTTTTCTGTAATTTTGAATATATCTCTTATTACTATCCAGTTGCCTTCTGTAATTCGACAGAGAACACATTAAACACACATCTGACCTTTTTCTATGAACCCTTCAGAGTATAAACTGAATGGATCAAATTAAAGGGTTATCCAATCAAAAACATTTGGTTTACTTAAAATCAAGAAGTTGCACAATAGTTCTACAACTGAAGACTTTAAAATTGATTTTCAGATTACATTAGGCCCTCTCTGAGGGTAATTAGGGTAATTAGGGTAATTCAGCTGTGAATTGTTTGAACCAGTAAGAGATTATCCTGAAGAGGAAGATAAAGATGACAAGCTTGCATGCAAGTTGATGTATACGAATGGTAATGTTGAAACTTTCTATCACTCTCAACAATTTTGGAAACAGTGATTGATAATATGTTATCAGCTGGTAATATGATGCTAATCTTAGCTAAACCTTGTTCTCAGCTCTGGGATGTTTGGTAGCACATATTTTCAAGACCAATAAGTTTCATAACAAGGACCACACACCAAATTCTTTTTCAGGGAAAACACTGGCAGGTGCCAAGCAGACGGGTTGGGCCATCGGGTGTGTAACGTCTGGCTTTGTGCCAGAGTGCAGGAATTGGACAGGAGTGAGATGGGACAGAGGAAAATACAGCAAAACTTTGCCAGATGACAGCCATATTTGCAGAGACTCTCACAGATTAGCATCAGATTTTATTCTATTATTTTAATAGAATTTGTTAAGTGACAAAACCCAGCCATTTTTAGGACTAATTTGCTCGGGTTTCTCAAATATGAAGACTTCAGATCTCTGTCCTCTCTGAGATTTTTGATTGAACACTATCGTGTGTCCAAATAAATTAAATCCTCTACTGTTGTAGTCGAACATCTCTGCATAAGATACAAAGACTTACGCAATCCGATTTTGTTCTATCACAGTCATAAACAGAACATGTGAGGTCTGCCAGCTTTAAGAGCTACTCATTTTATTGGCGCACACAAAATAGCTGTAAAACTTCACCCCACGAGTTGTTGGGATTGATTCCTCCAAAGTTCCACATGGAACACAAAGGCTGTCTGTCCTCAGAAATCTCCTGACAAAGTGATGATGGATGATTTTGAGCGTGACACTGTATGTTCTTTATACATAAAGAAAAAAAACATCTTTAAAACAATGTTAACAATGTTGATATTTGGAGGGGGACTGAGTGATTGTTTGAAATTTTCTTTTACCTCATATATTCATTTAATTAAATTTTTAGAATATTTTCTATCTATTATTTTTTTTTGTTTATTTAGCAACATATGGAACATGCCAAAAAACACAAAAAAGAAGTGACATGATGCATGGACAAGGAAAACCTTACAGGAAAAGTGTAAAACGTGTGTGTAATTGGTAAGTAGTGTGATGAAGGGTGTGTTGTGTGAATGTGTACAGCTCTGTTTATCCAGATGATATCTGAACAATAAAGCGGAATTGAAATGAAATACCATGAATAAATTGATAATGGTGACATCAACAACAACAAAAAAATAATGATAATGGTAATGAAAATAGGGGGAAATAGAGGGATTGGTGTATTTTTTAAAGGTGTGGCTTATTTAGCTGGCTAAAAATGTCGGAGTGAAGAGTTAGCATCTGTACTGTGCCCCACATCTCTAACCTGGAGGGTGCTGAAAGCTTTCTATAGGCAAAACACTGACTGTGGAAAAGTATCCCACTTCAGAAACACCATGATGATTCTTGTGTTTGCACTTGCAGCAAACAACAGAACATTTGCTGAGACCTTTTGTTGTTGGCCGTGGCAGCTTGACCACACTGTTCTTGGTGGTTCAGCCAAGCCAGTGACGAGCTACGACAATGTGCAAATGTTCAGCTCAGAGACTATTAGCGTTGAGTTGCAATGTAGAAACGGGATGAATTTCTTAATGGCTCATAAAGCCAGGAAGCAATCTAGTTGTATGAGGGTGGTAGGGATGGCAGTAGTAAGCAACAACACATTTTCACAGCATTTTACCTCCATGCTATTGACAAAAAAAACACGCACACACAGTCTCATTGTTCATTTTCACAATATAGGAGTTTTAAATTCCGCTTGACACATTTTCAGCAGTGAAAGGGGTTTTCTGGAACACGCTTTGTTCAATAAATGATAATACACGAAACACAAAATCATTATTTCATCACAAACCACAGATTTACTGTTTGTTTATCGCCAACAGGCAATTTAGCATTCAGTGCACCTTCCCTCTACTTCAGCGAAATTCAATTGTTCACTTCAGCACAATAACAGCCACAAAAGAAAAGTAAAATCCCTGCAATAAACTGCTGCTTCAACCTAGTTCATAATAGAAGCCAGTGTTAGAGGTTCCATTACCAGTTTAGGAATGAAGATTCTCTGATGTCTAGCCAGTGGCTCAGCCAGATCTAGCTATGCATGAGCATAGCTGTCTGTCAGCCTTTTATTCTCACTCATTTTTACCTTCTTCTGTGTTTTGATGTACTCTTGAGCCAGACATGAAACCCAGTTGCTCCCCATGGCCAGCTCTGGGCTGCACATAAGGAAAGTGACACCATAGAGCACCTTGGTTTACCAGATGCATTACAGTACAGTCCAGAGTCATTTATTTGTGACAACTTGACTGAATGAAAGAGATGCTAAAAAACAAGTAAAGCAGGTGTTTGTGCTTTGTTAAATGAAGCCACACAAATGCCAAATGGATGCCAAATGGATCCCCTGGCCTACAAAACTCTACAGCTGGAGCTACAACGTAGTTATCAGTCAATGGCCCACCAGCTCATATCGCCATGGCTTGGTGTTAAGACATTTATCAGTAGGTCTCTCTTCACCTGGGGCAAAAAGAGGATATTCATTCTTTGTCTTCTATGCTGCTTCTATGAGATATTTCCCAGTGGTCATAAACTACAAAACTTGCACCCTACAGACACATTCGTCTCCCTGTTTGTTCGCTCCATTTGTTTCTGCCTCTGCTTTCATTTATCTGCCCTCTCTTTCTCTGTCAAGTGAATTTTCCATCACTTTCTCTTTGTGTTGCTCACTTTCACCTCATTTCACCTCCTCATTTTGTCTTTTACGTCTTTCTCCCTTTAAGCTTTTCCCCCTCTATTGGCCGAGTCTTCTTGATCTATTTGCGTTTCTTCTGCCTTTGCTGTTTATCTTCATGTTTCCATCTCATCCGCTCCTTCGAAGCCTCACATCTCTCTGCTCTTAGTTCTGGCACAGCCTTGGCCTACAAGAACATCACTCTTGCTGTTTGAAGTTTTACTTAACATGCAGAGTTTCGGTTTGGGGCCAGCAGAATAGATGTAAATATAAGTGGGCTTGTGCATGTGTGAGTACTTCTGGCGAGCAAGTGCATTTGGCTCAGTGTTTCCATCTGCTGCAGGGCTAAACAGTGAAGAAGACAGGATCCCTGCTTCTTTAACAGGCTTCACAGTTTCCTTCACTCTCTTCGATCCAACATCAAAAGAAGTGCACCAAAAGGGACAATTAGGATAGCAAAAGAGCTCTAATAGGCAATTGCTGACATGAAACAGGTTTGTGGTTAATCCGGTGCCAGGAGCATGCTGTGTGATGTGCATCAGTATCAAATGATGAGATTTGGATACTACGACCTCAAATCTCATATTTCTTCACACTGTAGTCTGCAGCGTGTAAATATTCACACCATCGTTTTCATTAAAAATCAGCCTGTTATTTAAGATCCTCTGTTGTCGTTTGATCTCTCAGTGTTGCAAATTAAACCCACATTCAAGCATTTTATCAAATAGAAGAATCAATATACTGTATGCATAAAAATACTTTATTTGCATATGTGCTTTTCTCGGTTTTTCAAAGACAAACAACATTTTCTATGCAATTTATCTCCGCTGACGGTTCAGCTCTGTGCCTGCCCTCAGGCTTTTGTAACACTGGAGCCGATGAGAGAAATGCAGATGATGAATATAGATAGCTACTTAGCTCTGGCTGTTTGGTTAAGCCTGAACGTACAGTTAAAACAGCAGCACATAACTAAAGCTAAATTAATGTGACAGCTGGAAAAAAAAAGCTAAAAAAACAAACACCGGAAACAAATAAACCAGAAAAAACAAAACCCTATTGATTTATACTCAATCAGACTTGCTCTCTTTTCTCTTTCTTTAGCAGCTAATGGACAAATGTGGTAAACAGAATCCAGCACTGAGCAGATTCAGGGGGCATGTGTTATATTTTCTATGAGCAATTAATAGACGTAATTGGGAATTTAAGTTTGATTCAAGTTTTACAAACACAAATTGAAAACAAAATGTTTTCTTTCTGTTTAGTGAACAATCTCCCACCAGCCATTCCAGTTTATGAGCATTAATTGCGCTCATGTTACACAAAGGACTTGAGTGCACACAAACACCACAAATGAGTCAATTCCATCTACATTTACACCATGCATTCTTACCTAAAATAAAGTACATCTTTTTCCCTTATGATTTATAATTTGGACAGCAGAATACAAAAAAAGAAAAATACTAATCCTGAAAACTCAAACAGAATGCTCACTTTTCATTTCCTGTTTCGAAATTACTTAAAAGCACTTACCAAGGTGACTACCTGTTTGTTTGTTTGTTTGTTTTTGTTTACCTTTGACATGTGCTGCAGTGTGAAGGAAAGACACAGGCAAGATGAACAGCTTCAATTATCGGCTAAATAAAGAAATAAAACAGGTGGATGTGTAAGGACACATAAGAGATGGAGGGCATTTATCATCACTGCCAATGACATTCACATACGTGTAGTTTATTTGTGTTTCTCTGTGCTGTTGTTTGAGTTACAGAAAGATCAGATCAGACAAGTAATCAGACGAGAAATAAAACATGGCGAGTCGTGTGTGTGTGGATTATGAAAAGTGATGATTGTTACTGCCATGTTATCTGATCTGGTGGCATCATAATGAGGTCACAGAGCAATATGGAAAGCAAAGTTTCTGCTCGCCATTCTCGACTTTGTGAATGGTGGCTTGTAACTAAACTGATGTCACACTACTTGGTATGACAGGCGCTTTGGTGTTGTTTCTGCCTGTATTACATCTCCTGACTTTTGCAAGCAGTCGTGTATTGTGAGAATGAAAGGATGGAAGAGCGGCATGTGTGTGAGCAGGTCTGCCTCTGTCGGCATCTGTAAGACCCATCCAAACCAAAGAAGGTAAAATCATATTCTCAGGATTGATATCTACTGGTGAAGGTGAAGACTGCAAAAAGTCCTTAAATGCTGGTATAAAAGGTTACCCTGTGCTGGCATCCAGCTGTGCTTGTGCAGTAACTAATGTTTAGAGCATAATCAGCCGTTGGACTCTTTGATAACCAGCAGAACAGAACAGATCTCCAAAATGAGACCATCCATCATCTGAACATTTTCAAACTCTACAACACACTCCAATCAGTCTGGTTCCAATCAGCAAGTTTAGCCACAACCTACAAATTTATGATTTTGATACTTCACCTACCAAAATATCTTGAGATAGATAATAAACATTTTCACAGTGAAAACCTAAAATATTAGGAAGAGTAATGACAAAATGGATGACACAGCATTATTTCTTATTATTTTTTCACAGTAGGTGACAACCTCTGATTGGGACTCACTTGGCTGCAGGAAACATTTTTTGCACATCCAATTTCTTTTTTCAATGCAGCAGGTCACAATCCTGGGTACATCTGTGGTAACCAGGCTTTAAAGGGACATAGAACTCTCAACCAAATAGTAAAGGAAATTATTGCCAATGCTATAGAGCCCTGCTGATGTGACTGTGTTATCTCCCGCAGTCGCTAACCCATCACTCTTTGACATATTTGTACAAGTCAGATGACAATTGCTCTACCAGGTTTACCGAGTGTGTGTAGCTTGTAAACATGTTTTTTCTGATGAGCTTTGCGGTGCCTTTGAACTGTCCTGAGTGATGCTCCATCAGTTAGATATTTCCATATTGTCCTTCACATGTCTGCCTAATCCACAAGCTGAAAACGGTAGGTAACAGCTCGTGGATTATCAACCATGTTTTGTGAAAGCTGGAAAGCTCCAGAGAGGGGAAAGGCATGGAGAGAAGGCAGTTTGCTGCAGACACACACATACGCACTGCCCTGTGGTGGCACATCAAAGTAAATCACAGGAAAAATGGTTCTAATCAAAATGCTGTCATTCTGAAGGCGCTGGCACTACTGCAATGGGGAGGTGCATGGTTTGATGGGAAGGTTTGGCCATGTTTTTACAGTATTCCTAATTTGTGCAACATACCAGAAAGACACCAGACAAGTGGATTGGATGAATGGTTGTCGTGATGGGAGCAGAGCCAACAGACAGGCAAAGATGCCTTGATTTATTATGTTTTCATAACAAAGGAACCAAAACTTTTACAACCATCTGCCACCATCAGTTTCTGGGTTCAGTGGGTTATTTTAAAATCTTTTTCAGTCACTCAGGGGATACACATGATAATCTATAGCACTGGGTTATTAATGACTGTATAATGGCTGAAGCTAATCCTTTGAACAACTGCAGCTAGAGCTACACTTTCTGACTGACTGACGGCATTTCATTTTGTCCTTTTTTCAGAGTTATAGGTAAAGAAACCTCAAACCACTATTCTCCATTCTTCTTCTATTTGTGTTTCTCTTTTATTTATGTTATTCAGCTGCAGCCTTTTTGCTTTTCTTTTCCTTCCATAATGACACATCAGCAGGTAACGCTCCTTTGATTATTCCCATTTCCATAAGTGGAAGCAGGTAAGAAGCCTGGCGTGCGTTCCAAGATCAAGATACAGGGAAGCAGCTGCTTTGAGAAGTCATTTGGACAGCGATAGGTGTCAGTATTGATTTTTCTAATAAAAATGTTCCCTGTCAGCCATGTTGCCACTGATGAATAATTGCCAAAGCCTTGAATGTCGACTGAACACTGTCACACAGTGGCATGATAGACTGACAATCTATAACTGTTGTGATTAATCTTTTAAAAGAAATAATGAGTTTTGATGCTGCTGGCCTGCAGGTAAGCCCTAATGTTGGTTTGACTCTGCAGCTTTGAATTTATTGAGCGGATTCTCTGACACTGTGACCCAGCATTTTAATCCTTATCAAGATCTTTAGAGTTTTGTCTCATGCATGTTCCTCCATTTTGCTCCTTCTCTTTGTTCTCCCATCCTGTTCTCTGTAAATATCACGTTTGCATGTCCCCTGCGTTCCCCTTGCTTTCTCGCCCACTCTACTGGCTCATACCCACTTCTTTCCCTTTTGTTCTTTCTTTGCATTGAAGTCTAATCTCCCGCTGGAAGCTTTTACCAGTGTATTTCCTCCTCCTTCTTCTTCTTCACCATTCTGTGCCAAATATTTTTCCATTGCTACTTTCACAGCTTTTTTCTTCCTATATATGCACAACGGTAGCTTACAGAGGAAGACGCATGTGTACCGTATGCCACTTTATGCTCCTCTTCTCTGCATTTTCACATCTTTTCATGAAAGTGTGACAAGGGTCTTGCAAAGCAGCCTACAGTCACTCACACACGACCCTGTAGGGAAACACAAACGCAAGTCACTCGCAATATTCTACTCACAAGCACAAAAGCAAGCACATACACTCACTCCAACCTCTCGCTCTTTCTCTGTGCTCTACAGACAGACTTTGAAATGATTACTAGATGGAGAAACATTTCTGTCAGTGTGTGAAAACAGGCCTGTCAGGGTCTGCAGGGAGACTGAGATTTGAGATTGGAACAAGCAGGGAGATGTGTTTAAAATGACAGGAACACTACACTGATACAAGCGCAGAGATTTATAGAGAGAGATGGTTAGATAAAGGTGTTTTGGTGTAGGCTGTATGCCTCAAGACAGATTCATAGATTGTGGGGTGGATAGAGATAGATAGATGAGGTTAAAGGTTAAAGATGAAGTAGGGTCCAGCATAAATAAAAAAAAAAAAACAAGTTTGATAGCCTTTGAATCCCTGTAGGTAAAATACAGGCAGTTATATAGCAGAGCAGGCACTGAGGAAGGGCACGTGTGTGTTTGTAGCAGGATATGGTCATGCTTTATGGTGCTGCATGCTGTTTGGATGCCACTGGAGTCTACAGACCCTTTTCTCTTCCCACGATACATCAATTTGCAAAATATAAGTACGTTTATATGTGTGATTTTTTTTGTGTGTGCGTGCGAGCATGTGTGAGTGTAGGCAGGGTGAAAAGATTACTCCCCACTGCTGTCCATTCTGTCTCTCTAGCTGTTGTGAGAAAAAAAGGGAAAAAAAACACGTTCAAGCACATTTTCGCTGAAGCAGATTGGAGATTTTTAACCCGCTAAAATAAATCTTTTTCTGCTAGCTCTGCCCGTATGGCTTCGTAACAATTACAGCTTGTTCATGATTCACCATCAGCTGAGAAAAAGTGCCTCATTTCTGGAGTAGTTGTCACACTTTCACAGAGGCATTATTACAAACAGATGGCTTTATATAAGGAGACAATGTGTCTTCTCTCCAAATCAACAACTGAACACTTAGCTGTGAAAGCAGACATATGCTTATTTTCAAAAATCATTATTTGATTGTTAGTGGGACAGTAATGATGTGTTCATCCATGAGGCGAACAGAAAATGGCATTTTGACATGTTGTAGCCTGGGATGTGTCCTCAGGCTAGAGGCTTTTACATCTCTAAGCTGGTGCCAACAGTTAGTGATGAGAAGATGAAAACATCAAGAGAGATCCTGCTGATTGTCACTCATTTATATTAATAAATATAGCTTTGTATACAGTTTTCTAGAGTCTGCTTCCTACTGCATGTATTTGACAGCTACATTCAGCCAGTTGAAGTAACATTTCTTTCATTTCGATGCACTGTGCAGCTGGGAGCTTTTGCGTCTTTTAAGGCGATCTTATTTTGACGATCCCAACCACCTAAACGTTGCATGCCATGCACACCGCGTCATGGCAGATGACTCCCTCAGCAGGACAGAGCACCCCTCATCACAGCAAATATTTTTTGCGGAACATCTCTGGGAGCCTGACAAAGAGCCAAAGATGTTGAGCGGTCCTTCAAAATTCCCATATCCCAATCTGCATCTGTGGGAAGGCTCTGGAATGAGCCCAATCCGCAGAGCTCCAACCTGGCAACCCACAGGATCCCGAAGATCTGCCAAGTCGCCATGCCAAACACCACAGGACACCCCAGAGGTCTCATGTTTAAGCCCCAATAAGTCAGAAACAAGTTTTGGTGGCATACGCAATACTCAGTAGTTTTAATGTTGTGGCGTATTGCGGCATAATAAGTCTAACCTTTGTTGTAAGTATACAAGCAACCAGATTGAAATGCTTCTACATAAAAAATCCAGAATTGAGTAGTAGGCTATGGCACTCAGAACAAGAAGTCCTCCAATCCAAACTGTCATTTCTTCATAACCTCAAATACCTGTAAAGCAGCTCTATCAATTTAATGGACATTAATATTCTGGTTGCCTTGGTGACACGTAACACAACAGTATGTTACTATGACATACTGTGTCAGTTTAAAGTTGAAAATTCTTGCTTAGCGTCAAAATAAAAGCATGTCAAAGACTAAAATGTGTTCTCCGTTCTATGCCACCGTCACCTCAATAGACACCATTTTGACATTTCACATGCAGTTGCTCTCATGACCACACATGCTTTTTATTGCATATTCTTTGATTTTTTTGGTAATTATAGGTTATGTTTGCCTGCACGAACAAACAACCCCTAGTGTCATTCTTAGGTTATTGAAGACACGCTTTAAGGTGGGTATATACAGAGTATAGTGTAATTATTAGCACAACATTAGATACTTTATTGTCACTGTGTGGAGGAGCAATGTGATATTGTTTGGAGTAAATCTCAGATGCCCAATTAAGATAGATAGTAAAATAAAATGCAAGAACACTAAAGGCAAAACTAAATTTAAAAATATGAAATTGAAGCTGGTGGACAAGCTTCATTGTAGTCACAAGATATTTATAAAATCCAATAAAAAAAGATAATAAAGATCAAGTATAAAAGATCAAAATAAGGGAGGTCCAGCAGTCAAAGTGAAGAAACTAGACATCGGTGTAAATGTTTCTCTCAACACCCTTAAAAACTCAGGCCTATCAATAGAAATGCATTAATATAACAAAAAAAAAAAAATTATGGCAGAACATTTCTACCAGATTACATTAGGTTTAGCTTATAAATGCGGCCGTGGACTGAGTGTAACATTTTGGACTATGTATTACCGGCAGATTTATCTGAGTAAATTCTTGTTGTTGGGCTTTTCAAGAAGAGAAATAGCTATTTAATGTGCAAAGAAAATTGTGAGCCTTTCTCCCCCTGTAATAAATGTTTGGTATGTGCAGTGTTTGCATTTGGAACTGCCCCCAGTTCTTTCCTTTGTCATTTTATTGTGAAAAATTTTATACTTACTTTGTATGGATTGGTTTGTAATTATAATTTGACTTGATCTTGGTGTGTGCTCCTAAAGGCAAGCGCACACACTCAATATCATCTGGCACTTGTCTTGATCCCTCTATTTCTGCCCTATTAAACATCTGAACAGCCTCTTCCTTTTTAAAAGCCGTCTCTTCTCACTTCCTCAGCTTTAAGCTTTATATATATAAATATATACTTACATATTTTTTGCCTGCCCATTTCTCTTTCATCCATTTCTCCTGCCATGGGAATCAATCTGCCACGACACACATACCCTCTACAGCCCCCTACCCATCTCACCAGTGTGTAGGAGAATGTTCGGGCATCATGGATGGATGGATTAACAGGAATGATGGAGGAGGTAGAAGTGCTGATGGATTGAAGTGGCCTTTTCATGAAGAATGAAGGCAAAGCTTAGCGTCCTTCCTAATTTCCGTCACATTGGCGGTTTCCCTTCACCCACCCCCGCCCCCAATAATTCATAGTTAAATCTCAAGCCATTTGAATTTTTAATATTTACCCTCCATCAAAGGGAAACAGGTGCTTGTAGGTGTGCGAGTGTAACAGGGCAGTGTAACAGTGTTTGTTGTTTTTGTGTCATTAAGGGTAAAATCATATTAATTCATTATTTAGTGAATCAACATCCTGTCGATTTCACACTGAATCACAGATGCTCGGGGCTCTGGGCTTTCAGTGAAGGTGGGAGGGCGATAGAAATATAGAGAGCGAGGGAATGGGAAGGAGGGAGGGTACAACCTCTGATGAAAAACAAAGAGCTGGGAGGGAGGGAGATGGAGAGTGGAGGAGTGTGGGGCGAAAAAGGGGTGGTGGAGAGAAAAAGCGAGGAGGAGCGCTGAGATGGAGTGAGAAAGCACGAAAGGAGGGATGACAGAGAGAGAGTGAGAACAGCCATTGAGGGAGGGGAGAGAAGAGGATGAGAAGAGGAAAGAGGGAGCGTGTGTGTGTGTGTGTTTTAGCCATCCTAACACGTGACAAAGAGATACTGACTTCAGCATCCAGACGCACTTGTTTCCACGACGACAGCGGAAAACATGGGGGCTGTGGTGGGCACGCTGACCATGCAGACCAAGCAGAGGAGGCCGTCCAGGGGTAAACACATTGTGATTCCTCTCTCTTTTTTTAATCAACACACATGCATGAGTGTTCTGTGCGCACAGAAACTTTTGTGTGTTCATTTGAGCTACACACACACACGCACACACACACACACACACACACGCATACACGCACACACGCATACATACACGCTCCAGAACAAACATACGGGACATGTACACAAGCTGCGAAGCAAAGATTAATAACTGCTGGTGTTTCTGTTAAGAGGCACTGACATGAAAGGGGCAACAGGTGCTCCTAGAGGGAAAAGTGCATCTGTTTATTCCACAACAAAGTTTTAGTGAGACAATGACTGCAGCCATGTTAGTGGGTTTTTTTTTTTTCGATACAGCAAACCATTGGAGGAAAGAAAGAGACGACATCTTTGTGTGCATGCGTGCTTGTATTGTACTATATCTGTATTCGACCCCCCCCGAGCTAATTATTTGAAGTTTAAAATGGTTTTAGAGTCCAAGTGTTCAGATGTGATGGTTCAGGGAATGCAGAAAGAGTGTGAAACATGGACGTGTGTGAGTGTTTGTGTGTATGTGTAAAGACCTGAGCGTCAACACTAGTAAACACACACATGTCGAAGGTATTTGTCACTCTGCTCACACACTGCTTTCCTGTCTTGCTGTTACCTTGGAAGCATGGTAGCCATGGCAACAAAAGATGTCGGTTTTGGGTGGGAGGGTTTGGTAGGATTTTTTATGAGATTGGGGTATTCCTAAGTAAGTCATGGCCATGTGAAAGAGAAACAGAGTCAGAGGTGCAAATGTGCAGAAGAGGCGAGAAGTGGGACTTAAAGACCTGTTGCTTTGGGAAATGTTTTTCACTTATTGTCCCTCATGTGGTTAAAAATGAGTTAACCTAGTTCAAATTAAACAAACCCAAACTGAATGAATGAATGAATGAATGAATGAATGGACACAAAAAGCAGGAGATCAGTGCCAGAGTGAAAAAAATCTTCTCGAGTGCAGTCACTTAAACTTATGTCTGGAGGCAAGCTGTTATCAGCTTTCAGTCCAAATGAGCCCATACAGGACGTATTCCAAGTGAGCACATATGGCTGGTTTGAGCTTTTGAATAAGTTTTTATTTTCCTTCACAAGCCCAAACAAACACCTCTCCCAAGGGCGTGAGTGAGCAAGGTGTAAATTTGTTGCTATTTTGAAAAATGAGGCGGTTGCATCTTTCTTGTGCTTTAGTTACATGCAGGATTAGTGCATCACTAAATGTAAGCAGTATTTCTGTGGAGCTGCTGATAACTTAACCCAGAATCACAACACTGACAGACAGTGCACGACTGCATCAGACCCATGCATCATCTCCAATATTTAGAGATTCAATTCCGACAAGAACCTCTGAGTATGGCATCATCGCTGTACTAGGAAAGGAAATACATCGACATTTACGTGTCTGCTCTCTCAAATAGTTTTAATCTTCTCACAGGAGTTCTTGGTGTTTATTTGGCACTCTTAATGGTTGTAGTTTTCTTCTACTTATTTACTGTCTGTTTGGACTTGTTTACCTGTGGTGGCCTCAAAATTCTCCTAACATTTTCCCCCGCTCCCAGGTGAATTCTCTGTTTCTTTCTCTGCCTTCCTAACTTACTCCCTGCAGTCTTTTCCCTATCCTCCTTTGCTCTTTTTTTCTTACCCATCACTCTACTCCTCTTATCAGCTTTCTTTCTTTTTGCTCTTCTGCCTCCCTCGGCTTCTTTACATTGTTGTTTTTCACAGTTCCACATCTCTTCCACTTACCCCAGCTGCTTTTCTTCTTTTTCTCCCTCCATTACTTACCTCCAGTTTCCCCCTCATGTGCTGTCAACACAATCTTTTCTTGAGCCCTCCTCATTGCTATACCTTTACTTTCTATCTTTTATGCCTCTTATTTCTCGTCTACTCCTATTCTCCATCCTCCATGCTCTCATTAGCTGATGTGACTGTTTATTAAGTCTTCCTTATCCCTAAGAATCCATGAGTGTGTTCCTGCGGATCCGTGGTCTAGACATGTATTTGCTCGAAAATCAATGTTGGGACGCTGCTCTGTATGTCTAAATGAGCTGTACTTCACTCACTCTTCCAAAAGATAATCGGCAGTACCACAATAATATGTGAGGAAGTGACATTGTGTAGTTTTCTATGTGTGTGTGCGGGGGGGGGGGGGTTCTCTACCTTACACAGGCACATAATAAAACACCTACCCTCCAGCGCTTAAGTTCTCCTTCACAAGCTAAGGTAATATGTGTGCACGAATGGGGGTGCCAGTTGTTCAATGCACATGGGTGCTTTAATATTTTGCGTTTGTGTGTGAGCAAGTCACTGGACTTTCAGGGAACCAGCCAAAGGCCAGTCAGGGATTGGCCTTGTGCCCACTGACTTGGATTTTGACTCTGGAAAACAATGTGTCTCAGACTGAGAGCTTCACAGTGTGGAACATGATTATGTGTTCATCTTTTGCATGGTTTACAGTGGATATGGCTGTTACAACTGACCCCACCTCCCCAAAGCTCATGGCCAGTGGAGCAGCTACTTTCTTGGATAGTGTGCAGTGAAAGCGAGCCCTCTTCATCGCCGCCAGCACAGCAGATTAGGCTAATTCAGATTATGCAAATGACACACTCTCTGGCAAGGATTACAGGACACATTACGAGAGGGAAAGGGAGAGCTTAGATTGGCAGGATGAGAGGGACAGATAAGAAAGGGAGAAAAATTAGTGGGAAACAGAAAAAAGCAAGATACGGAGAGGGAAGTAAGAGCTAACATTAGACACTGGTGGATGTATAAACAGTCCTGTTCTTGTGCTTTAGGCAGTGAGTGAGTATGTATTGACTCAAGACAGAGTGTGCTGGCGGTGGAGAGTGAAGCCAGTCTCTCTTGGCAGCACATTTTAGGCCACCCCTTGATACTCCAAATAGGCTCCACAAAAGAATGTTTCATGCTTTTGCTCACTGTCAGACTCCATAGCTTATAATAACTCATGTGACAGAAGGAAGCAAAGCTCTCAAGGTGGTTTTCTAGGTTGGGTTTATTTAAGTTTTCTTCACCTGCAAAGTCTGCAGAATGTATCATTGCATGGATCATGCGGGTTTCTAGCTCTCACCTGTTTGGTGAAAACTTTGCAACAGAAAGTGTGACCTATGAGAACTCCATTATACTGACACTTCACTTGTATAGAAATACTGCATTCAGGTTGAAAAACCTTTAATAGAGGGTAATCTCACGGCAAAGGCTAATCTTGTGTGGTCACTTGCTAGAGCAACCACTTTTATAGAGATCACCTTTTTACCTTTTCTTATTCTTCTTTTTTTTTCAGAACCATTGTCTTGTAAAGGACATTGAATGATATTGCCAGGAGGGTGGGATGAAATTAAACCATAAGAATGAAAATATATGATCTCCAAGGTCACTATTTCCAGTGTCTAGCAGAACATTAACTCTTGAACTAAGTGAGTTTTCAGCTTGAAATGAAAGCTGTGATGCCTAGTGCCCATATAAATAGAAAATATATAGCTTAAAGAGAATATATGGAGAAAGCTGACAAGTGGAGGAGATCAAATGAATTGCATTCCCTTTAAGTACAGAAGATAAGTACAGAAGGAAAAGAATCTGAAAATCTGAGATTAAAAACATATCATGCATGTCACATATGTTGGTGAAGACTTGAGGTTAGATTTACTTTTGGCTTCAATGGAAGTTTTACTTTCCAAGTGCAAAATATGGGGTCGACAGTATTTCAGTGAATGTCATAGTGTGTTTTATGAAGACTTGCTATAACCAATTTACTCAACATGAAATGAATTACTGTTGAAAGAATGAAAATACAAATAAAAAACAGCGAGCTGTGAATTTTGTTCACTTGCATTAATTGATCAGTAATGCCACAAAAGTATGTTGTATGAACATATATAATGAATAATAAAAGTAATAACAGTTGTAATACACTGGATACATTTTGCATTTGTATTAAACACTCTCACAACATGCTTTGTAAAAAGAAATACAATTAGAATGAGAATCTCGCAATACCCGCTGAGCCAAAATCTTTGCAGCTCTTCGTGTTTTGTTCTCTTCTTTACTTTTCATGTTTTTCTTTTAGATATCACCGCCTGAATTTCTACTCTCAGTATCTCTGATCCTAGTGGGAACACTACAGGGTTATACACTGTTACAAGAAGCCAGGAGGCTCTCAGATTTACACTGATGTTATGCCTTCTATTTCCAACAAAGCATGGATGTAGTAGGCCTGTGCACTAATAGCTGTCCATTATAAACTAATATAAGCTCAAATTGTTTTTATTACGAGTAAAGCTTTTCTGACTTTGTGAGAACCATTAGTCTTGTGCACTGTCCATGGTCCTGAACCAAGAAGAAGAATGAAGTAAAAAAAAAGAATGCAACTATGTCACAGTAAATGCTTGTTTGGATCAGCGCCAAAGAGTCCAGCTCAAATATATTCAACAACTTCACAAGTGGTAAGCAGGGTCACTGTCACGCTCGCAGCCTATTATATTTGTACCAAAACACGTGGAGCCTCTGTTGTTGGTAAATTATAAACTCATTAAAATGAGCTGGCTCGGCCTGTGTCTGTAAATCCTATCAATCCTCAACCATCTATGTCTCACCTGGACTGTAATCTGTAATTGCTGCATACTCTGTAGCTCTATCTTGTGGTTAAATATAAAATAACTAGACTAATAGAAGAAACCAACAGCCAACCTTGATCTTGATTTGGTACATGTAACAATTAAGTATTGGAAATATTTCACCTTTCAAAAGCAATTACCTGCTTCTACCTTTTGCAGTGCCTCTAAAGCCTGGGAAGTGTGCGACTCCTGTTAAAAAACTCAAATTAAATAGCTCCAGCAGAAGGAGCAGAAAAGAACAGAGTGATGGGCTACTCTGTCTGAAAAGTAGCAGGGTTAGGTATTCAGTTTACTGCAATCACCACGTCTGAAATTTGATTGTGTTTAACTGTCATCCTGTTCTGGGATGTGTTTCCAGAAGCCAAATAGACCAAACTCACTGTGTCCTCACAACCTCACATGGCTACTTTTTTTTGCACCAGCTTTTCATCGTCTTGACTACAGTGACAAAGTGAAATCAGATTATTTTGTTAGCAGATGCTCTGCTGCCTATAATGTTTTGGTCTAATAATACTACACTGAGCCTCCATTGTGCATCAGTTGTTGCAGGAAGTTTCGTATTTCACTGTGTTCAATTGTGTTTGTGTAGTAAACACATAAATCATATTCATACTCATGCCACTAAGTTTAATTGTCCCCAGCATGGCTACTGTGATTCCTGAATGGTAAATAAAGTAGAAGTGGAACTTCTGTCTTTGTTGGAAACCTTGTGATGCAGCAGAGCCCCCTGCAGTCTGTAGGGGAGCAGCTGCACTTGAGCACACTTGGCAATCACAGATCCCTGCTGTATTTAAATGGATGCTATAAATCGCCAGCTTGTACCAGTACTTTAGCACTACAAAAAGATTCTGTCTGCACTATGTGTTAAGCTTTTAGGCCTGTGAGTATTTTGTCATTATCTGTATTTTTGTGCTGATTTTCCAACTCCAGACTGCATAAACCTAGATGCTCATTTGGTTAAATTATTTTCAAGTGATTGGGGTTTGTTTTACTTAGTGAGTATGCTATCTGAAGTGATTGAAACCTTACATTAATGTGTGCATGCTTAGGCAAAATGACTGGACTTTTACCTTACTTTTTTTGGGGGGGGGGGGGGGCTTTTTATGCCTTTAATGATAGGACAGTTGGAGAGGGACAGGAAGCAGAGAGAGGGGGAAGACATGCAGCAAAGGGCCGTCCGGTGCGGGACTCGAACCGGGGCCCGCTGCAGTGAGGACTGTAGCCTCTGTACATGGGGTGGCTGCTTAACCCCCACCAACCGCCCCTTACTTTTTTATGCCAGAATTACAAGGACTCAGGTGTTTAGTCGTGGCCAAAATAAGCAAGGATGGCACACAGCAACTCACCGCTAAGTAAAATCTAATAATACCTGAACATAGGCTTTTAAAGGTTTTATTGGCAGATAAAATGAGTGACTGAGCCAGTGCTGGAACAGACACAGGGCACCACTTCAAGTCAGGCCTCAGCAGGGTCAAGGAGAGTGACTGGAATGAGCTGAGCAAGTCAGACTGGTTAAAGATAGACTGCAAACTCTCAATTCTGCTGCCAACTTCTGGAAGATACTTTCTGCAAGCAGTACTAGGAGAGGAAAGCAGTGGCATTTCATGAAATCCAGGATCTTTATGCAAGACGATGCTCCATTGCATGATGGCCTAGACTGAGTATGAACCTGCCTGCCTTCTTCGCTTGTGGGTCCTTCTAAAATGTGAGTTTTATGGTGAGAGAAGACAATGCAACCCTTGACGTGGTTGCTCTTTCAGCTGAACTTAATGGACAGATCAGGATTAGGACAAACTTCCCAAAGTCCCATGGCTGTTATGGAAAAATAAGACAGCTGTAGTGTCTCAAAAGACCAAATATGTTATTTAGCTATTATTTAGCTATTTATTTAGTCACGTTTTTGTTGAACTCCTCTAAAAATTAAGAATATCAACTAAATTGGGAAAATGTGGCATAGTGTAATGCACACTAGCGTTTTCCACAAAGATAAGTATATCTCACTTTTCCTTAGTTAAGAATTCATGCCGAGGTTTAGTGATATGCTGGCAAACTGAGAGCACATTGTATTTTTTCTCATTTTTGACACAGTTGTACAGAATATAGCATGCAAAGTACCTCACCTGCATTGAATGATTTACATCTTAACAACAAATCATGATTTATTTGGAAAAGAAGATGTTTGGTTGGATTTTCATAGCACTTGCTAGATAGCTAAAACAACAGCTAAATATGAAACCTGAAAGCTTTTTTGGGCTGTTTTGACACACTGGTGTGCTGTGTTTTGGTTTCTGCTTCCCCCTGCTGGTATTAATGAGTTATAGCTCTTCCTTTGATGCACTGCATCCTCTCATTAAGAATCATTTTATTGATATAAAACCCACATTTTAGTGAAATTCTTACCAAGTATTTCATGATTTCTGAATTAGATCGAGGAAATCGAGGAAAAAGTCACATGAAAGGAATAGGGCGTGTCCAGTTAGAAAAGTCACTTTGCAGTGAATTAAGCCTTCTGTTGATTGGAGATGACTGTGTGTAAATGGCAACAATTAATCAAGCGCCGATCTCCTCATGAACACACACAAACACATATGGTGGAACAGCTGAAGGTGAGTTTATCATTGTTACAGCACGCTCAGGACGGACCCTCCAGTTAAAGCCCAGTCCTATAAAGTGAAGGACACAGTGGCTGAAATACAGTGGGGACTGGGGGGTTGTGGGGCATGAAGATGCAGAGAGATGGAGAATTAGTGGGATGGAGAGAAGGTCAGGGCACAAGAGGGAGATGCTCAGGGGAGTGGAGAAGCTGGGGGATAAAAAGACTGAAATAAAGAGAGGCAGGTGAGCGCAGAGCTCACTGGTGGAGGAAGCAGGATGGACAGAAAGTTTATGGTCATGAAAGCTTTTTAGAGAAGAAAATTAGCTGACTGGTGTAGAATTAAGTTAACGGAAAGCTGCATTTAGCAAAGGTTTAAGAGTGTTCTAGTCCTGCAGTATGTAAACTCGGTTATTATTTGGAATAAGAAGAAAAGTTAGTTACAGAACGCTTCAAGATAAAGAGTGAGACCAAAGGAAAGTAGGAGGTAATCAAAATGGAAAGAGGGGAGCAGAGCGACAGCAGCTTGAGCACTATAGTCATCATTCTGCTGTGCTGTGGGGCCGTCAAAATGCTGCACCTACTGGGAGTCATCTCTGTGGAGGGTGAGTCGCCATACTGCCATCATCCAGTCCAGCTCAAATTCAATCAGCAGAGTCGTGGTTAGCTTTTTATTCTATTTTTCCTGTCGACAAGCAACTTTTTGAAAAGAAGATCTGAGAAGAAAGAGAAAAAAAAGCCCACACTGGAAATACATCAAATGTTAGATGGTTTGGTGCTGCTGTTGTTCAAGAGTCAGATTTTCACTCTTAACTGCATAAATTCTCAAATACTGAGGATCTGTAGTTTTTCACCATGTGCTGATAGCGTTAGTATTCTTACTTGGCAGCTGTCTCGCCGATTTGTCCACAGATAACAAAACTGCCGCAAAACTCCAACATTTCTCTTACTGTAATTGCCGAATGTCATGTTGAATGAAGAAAACTGAGCCTAACGCAGCTTCAGCTCACTGAAAGTCAAGATTGGAAAATATCCAGTGCATCAGTAGTGTGTGATCACCAGTGTTCTCAATTCTTCATACATGTTTCAATTGATCTCATCTTGTTTTCCACTCGCTTTAAGATGTGAACAGATGCTTCATGTTTAGAGTCTCTACAATCTTTTTTTTTGTTGGCAAGCCTGAAAAAAAAACATGTGCATACAGTACATCTTGCTTAGTATAATTTCCCTTCTTGAAATGAATCACCACTCATTCCATGGAGACAGTTAACAGGCAACCATGTGAGACGTTTCTCTTATCATTTACTCTCTGACTAAATGTTACTGGTAAAATATGTCAAAATGAAATCTGAACACTATCTAAAGCCAACTCTCACAATGTAGACTACACACTTGTGATAATTTTATTTATATAAGGCACACTTCAACCTCAGGTATCCGTGCAGTTCTTCGTGTGCTCACATGCTGAGTTTATCAAATGATCTTTATACTGCAGTCTTACCAAGCCCTCCTGCTGCCGTGATATAAGCTGCTTTAAAAAAAAAAAGCTGTCCCTGTTGTGGTTTCTCTTTAAAATGTGTGATTTGCTGTAAGATGGGACAATCTGCACATTGATGGTTTTTGGTGAAAGCATGAAGTGTGACTGTAACTGCTTCTATATGGCCAGTGTGCAAGTTCCAATGTTGTGTTAATATATGTTGTGTTTCACATGCATACAATATGTTCTGTAGTACCTCTGTATTACTGTTTTAGTATTCTTTTGATGTGTGTGTGTGTGTGTGTGTGTGTGTGTGTGTGTGTGTGTGTGTGTGTGTGTGTGTGCGTGTTGATATTGCTCCTTTTAAAAAAGAGTCTGAACTTCCACCCCAATGGGATGCTGTCAAAGCAAGATCTTTCTGTGGGATGAAGCACATGACCTTCAGTAGTGTGTGTGTGTGTGTGTGTGTGTTTCTGTACGTAGGTGTGTGTAAAACAGAGAGAGGAAGGAGGGGTTAGGAGCTGCATGATGATTAATTGCTGAGCAACTCAACAATCTACAAACTCGTATTGCTTCCAAAATACACCAAATAAGGTGGCTCAATTCAAAGAGGTCTTGCAGGACAACATATTATTATCATTAGTTCTGTTTTCTTTTGTGATGTTATTGCATTAGCATGTACACTGAGAATGATTCCATCATTTCTGTGTTTGATCAATACTGGTAGGAAAAATTCAAACCGAATGTGCTGTCTGTGATTTATAAAGCAGAAACACAGTGTACTCGATCTGAAAAGGTTAGACTAATGACCGAGGGTTGATTTAGCAGTGAGATAAAGTTGCACGGTGAAGTGCCGACCTCATACCTGTGATTCATTGAGAGGACAGAACTGGAGATTAGTTGGTGTAATGAGGCTTCACAAAGCACTAATGGTGTTGCCACACAGACAAAAATGTTTCTATTTCAAAACTGCCGATGGTTCAAAGTCTTGATTGCAAAAGACGGGGTGAACCTCACACTGTGTGACCCGCAATTACAGCAGAATCGGAAGCTTAGACGACTCCGTGTCTCGTGACACATTCCATGTTCAAAGCATTCTCTGCTACAATCGTGTGCTCATTTCAACTGAGTTTTATCTCTTCGGTAATCAACTTTTCAAACTGGGAAAATGAAGCATGTTGTCACAAATCAAACACTTCTGGATTGGTCGGTGGACTAGTGGGGAACATATCATTTTCAAACCGATGTTAAAAAGATCATCAGATGGGCCATTCCAGCTCAATCTCACGCAGACAGCAAGCATGAGAGCTGCACACGCCTCGACCTGTGTGAAGACTAACAAGCCTAATTTCTGAGGTGCTGGCGCAGAGAGTCCAGCAACTTAAGTCTGTTAAAGATTATGAGGATTTATCGTTATTATAAGCGTATGGTTATCGCTGAGTTTTTACACAAATTATGAGACTTTCTTAAAATGCTGTTCAATCACACAGATAATATTCTGGAAAGGCCTTCATTAAACACAGCATGTTATTATTTAAACACCACCAAGATTTTTCTTTCTTTCCTTTTTTTTTTTGCTCCAGCCTTTTACTTCTTCACATTATGAGCACTTTATCATATTCTGAATTTTTATTCGTACTTCTATTAAATTCTGCACATTCATAACAGTATGCATAATTATTACACTGTAGATTGCTTCAGGGATGATGTGAGTTGTGCAGAGGAAAAGAGATATGGGGAGGGTGTTAGATTTTATACTCTGATGTTCACCTATAGATGAGTGTGTGTGTGTGTGTGTGAGTAGAGTCAATGATGTGTCCTTTCTCTCATCCCCTGCAGCGAGGAGAGTAATGAGTTGTTAATGATAGGACCGCGGAGAGGAGGAACATAGAGTCGCTGATCAGACCTCTACCTCTCTGCACCTCCATCTTTCATCCTCCTCTCCTCTTCAAATTGATGTCACTCCTTTCGCCAAAATCATTCCAAATGATTTGTATTTTTTTCTTCCTCTCTTTGTATTTGTCCCTTTAGACAAAGCTGATGATGACTTGGAGATGACAATGGTGTGCCATCGACCAGAGGGCCTCGACCAGCTAGAAGCTCAAACTAACTTCAGTAAAAGAGAGCTCCAAGTGCTCTACAGGGGCTTCAAGAATGTAAGAGACTTTACGAGATGTGTGCATATGAGAGTGTGTGTCTTTGCTGAGTTAGTTCAAAATTCACACTCACTGAAGGTATATTATTAATTTGGATCTGTCACTCGGGTTTTGCATCTTTAACATGACTTGCAGGATGAATTTCAGCACATCACTCAATCAATGGGCCTCATGCAAGAAGCTTTCGTACGCACAGATTTGTTCTTAAATCGTCCGTACGAGTGATTTAAGAGAATTTGCGCATTCACCAATCTTTTCGTATTTTACGTTTTCTTTCAGGTACGAACAGAATTTACGAGTGATCCAGAGCTGTCGTAGGAGTTTCGTAAAATAGTCCGCTGTTATTCAAATCACGTTTGCTTGACTAATGGATTGTATATTTAATTACTTTGAAGAAAACATAAATAAATATATACATTATACCCAACAATGATGCTGACATTATTCTGTTTGACTTCAAATATGCACTAATCGAAGGTTAATTTGAATCTGTATATAATGGGAAGCGTAACCAGCGGCTGACTTGCGACTTTTGGACGCCTCAGCGCGTCAGGCTCTTGGAAGAGAGCGTGTGGAGACAGACGAATGGCTGAGATCGCGATTCAGATTGCCAAGGACTGTGCTGCTACAAATATGCAGCTTAATTGCTAGAGCCACAACTCCAGAGAGAAACACGCCGATCAAACCCAATTCCACCACATGTCCAGGTCCTCACCACCCTTGGATTTTTGGCCACGGGAACCTTTCAGAGGGAGATTGGAGACAGATCGGAGTGTCCCAGTCCTCTGTGAGCCGTGCGCTCCCCTTGGTCATCAAAGCTCTCATCAGTTTATCACCCACGGTACATCAAATTCCCATACACCGCTGTCCAACAAGTGCAAATTAAGAGGGACTTTCATGCCGTGGCTGGACTGCCAATCATAATTGGAGCACGAGACATATACGCATCAAAACACCCGTGCCGTTGTGGAGCGCACTGCTGAAGGCCAGGTGGGTGTGTCTCGATACAGCTGGGGGCAAAATAGCCCAGAGGAGGCATGCCAGATTTGCGCAATATTGCCATGAACGAGGGTCTCCTACAACCTGAACCAGCCCAGGCAGACAAGAAGCTGTGGTGCCAGAAGACCCCCCTCATGGACCACCCCATCAAAGTGCCATCATGATGAGGCAACAACTGATTGCACGGCTTTAGTTGCAGTCATCGATCGCCTGCCCAGGGCGAGACGTTTTTTTTTAAGCCATTTTCATATCAAACCATTTATTTTTTTATTTCGCTGACATGGTATTAACAGCACTCGTAATTGCTTCCCATTTCTTCACTTTAGCAGGTCCCGTCCACTGCTGACACTGCTAAAAATGACAGATTTTCCTTTTTGGATCTCTGAAAGCAGAACTTTAATCTCAGAGCCCGTATTCTCAGCACTCAACACTTCCTGGCACAGCAGCGAGGAAGCACAGCCTTATATGGTATCATTTAGGGCGTGGAGTATGCAAATCTACTATCCTCGTGCACGTGAACTTAAGATACGCACAGGTGTGATTCATCATTTACGCAGGTCGTTTACACACTTTTTCCGAAGTTAAGAGCGCTTGTTGAATCTGACGTGGCGTGTTCGTACGAGACCTTCTTACGAAAAAAGTAAGAGAAATTTAGAATAAAAATACGAAAATGTTCTTGCATGAGGCCCATTGAGTGAACCCAGGTGTTCATGATTTATTTTCTTGTTTTACCATAATTATCTTTTTCTTTCTTATTTTCTGATGGAACAACTAATTGAGTTTCGAGTTTTAAGTTCTACTTGTGAGGGTTGGCACATCTCGAAATCTTGTTGATAAGATTAATGTAGGGGAGACACGCGTTGTTGTGCTAGTGTTTGAATACGTACCCCCCACCTTGGCTTTGTGAATTTGACAACTGTATTAATCCTTTATTGCAATGCTACATGCTGACCTGTGCAGTATCCCAGTTTATAATTTGTAAAATATTAGTTAATGTTGAATTTCAATTCCACATCAAGTGTCAAAAACGTTAAACAGGCTGTTCTTTTCTAGTTCGCACTTACAAGTGTTTGGGAGCTGAAAAGATCATGTTGCTGTACTCACAGAAGCAAAATGTTGCCCCATTTTGGCTTGATATGGAATTTCAGACGATCCTCTGTAATATTTTTGTGTTCTATAACACATCAAAGATTTTCTGGTCAGGTTGACAGGTCTGGACTGCAGGCACCTGGCCTCTCCTTCCTCTAGTTCTTTCTTGTTAAAAAAAAGTGCGTCATAGTTTGGTATTGTCCACCTGAAATAAGCAATTAATCCTGGCCGTCATGTGGATGACATCGCATGTTTCTCATATTTAAAAAAAAGAAGAAATCTCAGTTTGGTCATTTTTTTTTTTTTACAATTTTCATGTTTAAATATTGGGTTTTAAAAGTCACAAACTCTTTTTTTATTTACATTTTGAATCGAAATGAGCACTATTTGTATTTAAACTGCAGACAAATTGCTTTAAGTAGCATTGAATTTAAATTGGAGGGTTTGACATTAACAAAAAGAAATCATGTAAATATTTCAGCTGCAAGTCCATATATGGTCTATGGACGACATTTTACTGATAGTTGTATCATCTGTAATTGCTGCATACTCTGTAGCTCTATCTTGTGGTTAAATATAAAATAACTAGACTAATAGAAGAAACCAACATTTCAGATCATGCCTTTAGATCATTTTTCTACATAATGAATATGTTTTAGGTTGTCAAAAAAAGAAAGAAAAAGAACTAATTGAATCACTGACAGGTGGATAATTTAGACTAAAGCTCCCTACAAAAACTCAAACCCAGGAGAATGGGTGAGAAATTGCAACTTCGGCTTAGAAATAAGAGTTGGCAATATTCATATCTACAAAGTGAAATTTGGCTGTTTCATTTTTTAGCTTTTAGGCAACACCCGCTGTGATAGTTTGACTGACTGATTCCATCACAGTTTGCATCTGTTGAACCCTCCACCAGACACCTATCAGACCCGCTCCTGATGCAGGCCCGTCTTGTTTTCACACTCTTTTTTGTGTCGTTCTGTATTTTCAGGAGTGTCCAAGTGGCATCGTAAACGAGGATACCTTCAAGCAAATTTACTCGCAGTTCTTCCCACATGGAGGTGAAGTGTGTGTGTGTGTGTGTGTGTGTGTTTTCTTTGTCTCTGTATCTACTCTACCCAGTAAGTAAACTGGTCTCTTCCTCTGCTGCTGTAGATGCCAGCACCTACGCACACTACCTGTTCAATGCATTCGACGCAGGGCACACAGGATCCATAAAGTTCGAGGTTTGATTTCATCTAAAGTCCCTTTTCCACCTCTCTGCCTGCCGATACTCACCCCTCTTCTACGTTTTGCAGTTTGTCACTCTTACTTAGTTTCTCTGTTCATCAGGACTTTGTGACAGCTCTGTCCACCCTGCTGAGGGGTTCTGTTACAGAGAAGCTCCAGTGGACCTTTAACCTCTACGACATCAACAGAGATGGATACATCAACAAAGAGGTTTGTGTTGCCCCCTCCCCCTCTACTGTAGGGTTTTATTACTCAGGACTCACTGGGTCTGTGTGTCTCTGTTCTGTTTCACAGGAGATGACTGACATCGTCAGGGCCATATATGACATGATGGGGAAGTACACCTACCCTGTCTTAAAAACTGATGCTCCCAAACAGCATGTGGATGCCTTCTTTCAGGTACCAACGCCCGATTCCTTTATTTACATCTGATAAACTGCTCACAAACACCAAGGACTCACTGAACAAGGCTGCATCATTTAAACACAGCATACTTTGTATATCTGGTAGCTACAACGGCACAAAAAAACGAGTCTGTCAGCATGAGCAGTGGCAAACTTAACATCTCACAGATTAGTGTGTATTCCAGGGTTTTTTTCACAAACTGCATGTCTTTAATATTTAATATTTGACAATGTGTGTGCATCTGCCCACAGAAAATGGACAAAAACAGAGATGGTGTGGTCACTCTCGATGAATTCATCTTCTCTTGTCAAGAGGTACAGTATTTTTTCCTATTCAAACATGACAATCCGTATTACTTTCATGAATAACTATGATGGCTGAATACAACAGAGCAGAGTCATTGCAGATGTTATTTGCACCACCTAAACTGACAAGTCAAAGAAAAAAGAAAGATTAAAAAAGGACAAATATCACCAACCATTAAAGGCCTCCCACCTTTGCAAGTCTCACTGTCATCGCTATTAATTATGCTCTTTGCTATGTTCTTTATCAGTGTTCTTGTCTTCAGTGAGATCATTAAGATTTTATTACCTTTTACTGCCCCCTAGTGGCCAGTGAAATGAATTAAAGGGTGATTGTTGGAGGACTTTCTCCTCACAGCCAGCTTCTTAATTTCTTTTGGCACAGGATGAAAACATCATGAGGTCTCTACAGCTCTTTGAAAACGTCATCTAAACAACAAACAAGAGGGCGATGGAGCAACAGATGAAAACACAGCGCGAGAGAAGGAAGATGGGGAGGATGAGAGATGAACAAGAATTTGCAAGAAAAAATGGGAAGAGCTTAACTTGTGTGAGAAGGGAAACAAGTAGCTAAAAATTGCCATTTTGGGCATGACAGTGTGCCACAGAACCGCATGAGAGGCCTCTTAGTGTAACAAATATGGTGACAAACTCTCTGGTTTCAGAAAGCGTTCTTCAGACAAAATGTGATCGTTCTGTGACTGTCAGCCTCGTCTGTGTCTCCTTCGTTTGTTGCTGTTGTGACAGTTACCGTCCTCCTGGACTGTGTGCGCCTCATTCCACTGTGTGAATATACTGCCCCTCCCTCATTTGGTATGGTGTTTTAGGCAAGAACGGTTCTTAAAAGCCTGTGAAATCAACTGACAGCACACCTTGCTCACTCGCGGCTCAGATTAATAGCCGTTTTCATTATGAATTCCTGTGTCACTGCAAGAAAATGAGAAAGGAGCAGTTTTGTTAAGCATGCAGGACAGTTGCCCACAGCACAATAGTGCATCGGTGCCCTGTGGACTTGGTGGCGATATACTCATGCTAAATGCTTACAAGTAAGAATCCAGGCCTGTGTGTGGCATCCCTCCTGTTTTCAGACTAAACTCAGACACAAGCCTGACACTCTTCTTAAGTTCTGCTGTGTGTTTGTGTGTATTCGTCAGTGTTTGAAGGTTTCAACGCCTTGAGTGTACTGTAGATATTTATCTGCCGTTTTCGTGTGGTCTCCTTTCACCTCTCTGAGATAATGTGCGTCTGTCGGATACCTGTCTGTCCCTCTGTCTGTCCCTCTGTCTGTTTGGAGGCGACTCTGTAATCATGACATTAATAGTTCAATAAAGAACCCATTTTCTGGCATAAAGAGAGGGAACGATACAGGCATTTGCATGCGTTTGTCTATGTGTCCTGATGTAAAGGTCCTGCTTGGCTCAATATTTATTTCTGGCATGTAGTTTCATCTTGTGGATGCTGAAATGATGACTGTGTTTTTGCCCGAGAGGAGAGTTTCGTTCTCAGCTCTGCCTGTTTAAAAATGTTGACAAAGAGCGACCAACATTTCACTGTGAGGGGAAGACGCTGGGAGGAAGGAAGGTGAACGGAGACAAAGATCTGAGAATAACACTGAAGATGATGACCTTAACACTGATTCTGGAGGAATGGAAGCCATGTTTCAAACAAGAGCCATCATTCTGAAGATCAAGTTAGACTATATAATAAGAATTTGCTTTCGCTCACTGTGCTGCCAATAGTGTCATAGAAATTAGATGCAAAATGTACCCAGACATGTACTCCCTGATAGACTGGCCGACAGATGGACAGGCATACAGACAGACACTTAAAACTGTCAAAATTAGAATTATGTGTGTGTTGAGATATTGTATAAAATCATTATATTTATCAATGAACTTTTCAAGAAATAAATCCAGCTGATGTCTGCTGTTTTTTTCCTCACTCCACACGTTCTTCTCGTTTGTACATCATCATAACAGCGAGTTAAAAAACCTATGAATATTTTTTTTCTTTCTTTTTTTTTCCCCATGGTGCGTCAGAAAGAGCATGAGCAAAGAGAGTCACAACAACATTTTATACTGGTATTTACACATGTACAGTGAAAGTACAAAAAGAGTTTGTGCCTGCGTTTAAAAACCAACAAATAAAGCAATGGGAATATGAAAAGACTTCACCACCATCACTGAACATGCATCACTCCTTTTATTACCCAACTGTTTCATATTTCTCTTTCTTCACCTCACTGAGCTGGATGCCCGCTTCTCTTTTATTACTGCTCAAAATAGCATTTCCCCCCATATTGCAACACTTGGGGAAACATTTTGTGGGGGCAAAGTGGTGCACCATTTCTACGTGCAGGCGATTGTTGGATGCATGAATATTCTTTAAAAATGAGTTCTGAGCACCAGAGCAAATAAATAATACCCCCCCCCCCCCCAGCCTTTTTCTCATTTTTAAGACATTTTGTATTTTGCAGAGCAGATGTATTAATTTAAATCTTATCGACACGTTTTGATGCATGTTCTCTGCAGTATATGTGTTAAAGTGTAGGCCTTGCTTTTATGTGTTTTTATTTAGTCGGTGACTAAATAAATCCTCCCTTCCTTTACAAAACTGTGGCCGAGTGCAGCACAGTCAGCTTCAGAATAAAGAGAGAAAGACACCTTCACTAGAACACAAAATCTTGTGTTTGACTTTGCAGATTCCTTTACATCCTTCAGGTATACAGCATAAAGTACATTGATTCCCCCCCTCTTATTCTAATAAACAGAATAAGTACAAGCATGAGAGGACAAAGACAGTGACGATAAGTTTTAATGGCAAGTCCTTTTCAGCTCCTTTTTAAATTTGCAAACTTTTCCAAGCAGTTTCCACGTACAGGGCTGCAGAAACAGTCCATCTAAGTCTCTCCCAATAAACGCACATCACTCACCACAGCCTTATGTCCAGTTCCAAAACCATCGGATCAAATGGGTGTGACCCAACCTCGGTTTTTATGGTCACACTTTTTTTTTCTCTCTCTCTCCCTCTCTAAAATATTTCCCACCGTCCTCATTGAATCGATCCATCGTGTTCCTTATTCCCTTTCCTCGGCCCACGGCTGGAGGTTCTGCAGGGCGTACAGGGAGGAGTTGTGGGCGCACAGTGGATCCGACACCGCTGATTCGCTGAGGGACTTCTGGAGGGCGGACTGCTGCAGCTGCAGGATGAGGCGATTGGCCTGTTGACGCTCCGCCTCCCTCTCCTCGGCTGTCTGTCTCCTAAAAGACGACATGAGGGAAATTAAACATTTAGAAATCAACTAAATATGAGGTTACATGTTAAAGAACCTTCCCCCACGCCACATGGAAAAAAAAACAAAACAAACACACACACGTCCGCTCCATGTGCAGCATAAAGAAGCAGTTTGATGTTTGTAGGATTACAAGATGCCAAAAATGAGAGAAGACCTGTTTTAAGCATACAAATGTACAAAATAAAGACGGTCTGTGATGTTTGAGAAAGCCTTCATTTTAGAGTTTTTTTTTTTTTCCATTTAGAATTTTAGACTGGGCTGAAATTACACAAAGTGTGGTGTTTACGCCCCAAAAACAGTTTTTCAAAAACAACCTCTTTGCCCTGTAGCACGTGAGAAAATACACACACACATAGAAAATAATTCAGATAAATAAATGCATAAAGACAATGTGGCTTCAGATTTGATCAAATAAAGTTTACTTATTTAGTATATAGCCTACATATATAAATATATATGTGTGTGTGTGTGTGCGTGTATGTATGTATGTATGTGTGTATGAATGTGTGTGTATTTATTTATTTTTTTCTTTTTAATTTGATGTTGTTCCGTGTCGAGGGGGTCAACTAACAGGAAATCACGTGGTTGGTCTTCTTTCCAGGAGGAAAGTTTAATTTTTGAAAAGGTCCTGTGCTGCCTGGCTCTGGCTTCTCTTGTGGTGAAACATGTTGGAATGCAGGTGCAAATTTGAACACAGTCTTTCATACCAACCTCCACTTGGTCCTGCGGTTCTGAAACCAGGTTTTGACCTGTGCGTCTGTCATCTTCAGGCTCTTGGCCAGGGCTGCCCGCTCGGCGCTGGCCAGGTACTTCTGCCGGTGGAAGCGTTTCTCCAGCTCGCAGATCTGAACTCTGGAAAAGGAGGTCCGGGGCTTTTTCCGTTTCGGAGGAGTCCGGTTCTGGTAAGGGTGTCCTATCCGCCGCGTAACTGCGAACGGCACCAGAGCGGCTGCAGGGAGGAAACACTCTGGTGAGTCGTAGATTTTAGACAACGCCGAGCAGATTGATTCACTGCTCACACTGAGTGGAAATTTAAGGCCATTATCACTTACAGCTGCACTGTTATACAGCACTTCCCTGTTTTGACTGAATCAGAAACTTGAGAAATCCTATATGCAATCTATTGTGTGACATGAGTCTGACCAAAGTACGCTATTTGAAACAGTACAGTTATAAAAACTAAATAAATAGAAATTCTTAAACTTGTTTGGACTTTTAACAGTTGATTTCTGCACCATTAATTCCAGAGATGACAGCAGGCCTTTAGGCCTATTTCCAACACCATCACATAAATTATTTCCCTGTGATTAAAAAAAGAAAAAGAAAAAAGGGGGCTATTAATCTTCCTTGAGACGGGCCTTTACATTCTTTGTGTAATAAAATGTTTTACATCAACTTTAAACGCTTCATCTGCACCTCTGTTGCAGGGAATTCTGACATTTTGTTAATATATTATCCAATAAATAATTGTACAGCATATTAATAATATTTCTATACATTTTCGAGCAAATTTTTGAAACTTTCTTTTTTCCCATCTTTATGATTTAGGAATTGAAAAAGAAACTCTTAAAACACGATGCAAATCTGTAAAACCGTGACCTTTGCTGATACTATCTAAGTGTCGATGAGGATATTACTTTATCTAAAAATAATATACAAATTATTATAGCCTAATGTCTTTTCTGCCACTTTAAACAATTTCTGTGATTGACGAGAAAGTCTTTCATTTGACCGTGAAAAGCCAGGTGTGTGTTATTTTAATGTTTGAGAAGTGGTTCTATTTTTGTTTCCAACATGATCAAATATTTATGAGGGGAACTCATTTGGTGTACCAACTGGCCTACCTGATATTCTGTCCTTAGCGAACCTGTTTCCTATCCAGGGAAAGCACAGCCCTCCAAACCCAGGAACAGCACTCTGGACCGGGGTCGGGGGTCCCGGGGCTGTCACGGGTCTGTGAGCCGGGACTCGTATCACTCCCCGACTGCCCAGACTCCTGCTCTCTCCGTACGAACCTGAAGCCTCCACCGGAGGCATTATGCCGGAGAGCGAAATAGACAGCGCGGTGTACGAGGGCGCGTTGGTCCCTGTCGGGCTTCCTAAGCTGTAATAAGCGTCCCCGCTGCTTAAATCTGATCCACTTTGCCTTCCAGGCGTGCGCCCATTCTCCGGTTCAGAGCCGGCTCCCAGAATCTGGTCGATGCCGAAGCTGATGGGCTCGTGATGGGACGGTTTTGGAGGAGGGCTCGGCGCGCTGGGTGCTTGCTCCATCCCTCGCTCTGCCGATAAAAGGGTGAGAAAACTAAAGAAGATGTTCTCAGGGGGGGGGGAATTCACGGGAGGGTCAAACTGCACCAAAAGTCATTAACAGAAGTGTCTCCATCGCTGTCCACCTACAAGTCCAGGATCCAGCGTGTCCTCGTTGTCTCTAACAGGCCTCTTCCAGAGGACTGGGTCCTCTCTGCATGCTGTGGTGAAAGTTTGATGGGCGTTTGGAGAGATGTGACGCTCTGTCCTCCTCTCAGCGCGTCAAAACGCTTCGTCTAGCAGTTCCGTCCTCCTCCATCCCTCTTCACCTTTCATTGGCTGGCACCGGGATGACTGATTGAATGTCACTGGGGGTAGGCCCACGATTTGGCACAATAATCAAGATTTCCCATAACCACGAATGTCAGCGTGTTATATATATATATGGTAAGATATGGCATCTCCAAGCTGTCTAAGTGAGTCAGAGTTTAATTTATTGTTTTTCCGCAGTTCTAATAGATAGTACATGGCTTTGACGCCATGGACGTTTGTATGGCATATGGAAAAACAAACAAACAAACAAACAAAAAACAGCCAGGCAAAGAGAACCGTGTTCTCTCTCATTTTAGCCCAATTAGGCTTTTTCAGGTATGTCAGTGTTATGTGGATTTACAAATTTTATAGGGTAATAACACCAGATGGAAAAAACTTCACAAACGTTTGAATCTGAATTGATACCTGTCCCCAAACCCACTTTTCAGGCGAGACACAGAGTGCACCTCATTTGTCTCCTCGCTGTCTCTGAAATCTCTTCAGTATGCATTATTTGACACATGTGGAATGTTGTGAATAATAAGCTGACCAGAAAACTGGCTGAGAGCTATATGGCAGTGCTTTACAACATAAAGACTATTCCTGGTGGGTACAAATGTCCCACTCAGTTTACACATTCAACTGTAAATCCTGAATTTCATTTGAGCCATTTTTTTTCTTTTATATTTATTTCGACATTTGATGTTAAACTGTTAAAATGTCGGACTTCGAAGTAGAAAGTAATGAATGTGTTGGTGTTTTTAGTGCGTCACAAGTTGAACAATCTCAATCAAACTCAGGAGAAATTTCATGTTGTTGTTGTTTGATCTAGTTATAGACAAAAATGTCAAAACTTTCACTTTATAATCTTTTATCAATACTTGATTAAATGAATGTGAGATTTTCAGAGCAGAATTAACAGTTGCGTAATTACGCACATCTAATCCCTGATATGACAGCCACCACGTCGCTGTCGAAAAGAAAAGGCCAGCAGCCGAATTGAGCACTGGCAGTAACACTAGCACCTATTGAGCTTGGCAAAGCCTTACGTGGTCTTATTTGTTCCTGGTAGCCAGTGCCACATTAAATGACCTGACAAGGGAAAGCCACGGGCTACTTCAGATAAAGTGTCCGGGCTCTGGAAGCAACTAACCGCTCAGATTCAATGTAACAGGCGCCCAAAGTGACCGGGTAATCTCATTTTCACTAACTTGTCTCATGGACAGACAAATGCGCGTCGGCCTGGGATGCGGCAGGTGGCTTTTTAGGCTATCACATTACAGTACTTTAACAAACTATCAGCCAACACATTCACTGAATGACAGCGGGCTTTGTATTAGTTGGATTTTACCCGGAATTTCGATTGATCAGGGAGGTATTTTGAATTGTGAACTGTTAATCATACAATACTTATTTTATTTGGGTAATTCTTTATACTTTTAGGTGGAGTATTTGCCGTTTTTTTTCAGCAAATTTGTGTTTTTGTAAGCACAATAAAATGTTTAAGAAACTACGTCAGATTTATAAAGGCTACATACTGAAAAAACTGCACGAACAATTGCGATAAATCCCATTTTGATTGTTGGGTTTTAAAGTGTGAGATCACATTGTACACATTCAAATGGGAATGCAAAGATACTGAGATGGGGGTAAATATATGTTTTAAAAATGATCCACATCTCGCCGTTCACAATAAGCAGTTATGAAGCAATATGACAAGGCCCGAGGTGTTTGTTTGGCAATATGGACGGACTCGGAGTGTTGGCCGGCTCCCCCTGCCATATGTGAGCTCACCGGTGGCTTTTGATGGGGGAGAATTGGTCTGTTATAGCTGTCATCATTTCAGACATTTTTATGTTTCTCTTGATGACATTTGCAAAAACAATTCCCTCGTGGTGATGGTGGAATTGCTGTATAAAAAAACGAAAACACATGTTCGTTTTAATTTAATTGCGCATCCATTTTTTTTTTAAATCATGACTCACACCTAAACTCGAATATCTGTTGAATAAGTGCATTGAAAATAATATTTACTCAATTTGAGTGACGGCAGTTCCTTCAGTCTGCACCGAGCAGAAGGGGTCCCACTCCTTGTAGAGGTGGGGTGTTAGTAATCTGGTGTAATCCTCTGATTATGAGTGATTATGACACATTAGATCTGACCTACGAGGATACCACCGTGACACTGGTTTGCCAAAGAGAAGCCCCACAGCCCGCCTCCTGTCAGCTTTTAGGAATTTACTGTTGTTGAGGACACTGTCGGACCTTTTCGTTGCCTCAGAAAAGGTGGGGCAAATGATAATTGATGCCAAACGTCTCTCTGAAATAGCAGCCTTGAGGTCATCTCATTTAGAGCAAAATATTTCGTTTAAACCTGCAGCCCTCCATGAAACAAGTAAAGATGTGGGCTACATCAATCCTCGTTTCTTTCCCACAGGCAATATAAAAGCTGACACCCTGATTCCAAAAGTCCAAAAAGAAACGACAACAAAAGAGTGAAAGAGTGCGATTTGTTTGAGAAATTACCGCTTGATCTGCATAATCGGGGGGTTCTGGGCTGCGGCTCGGTACCCGGGGGCTGCGTTTTTATTGCGCGTCTCTTCGCCGTTATCAATTTCAGCAGCGCGCCTGACTTTTTAAAAGGGGGACGAGGCCGGCTGCCTCTGAATAATGAATGACACGCTTTTATATTGTCGCTAAAGTGCCCGTGATGTTACAATATGAAAAGGCAGCGGTAAGTAATAGTGCATTTAAAGGGGATGTAGTGTATTATTATGATGTAAAAGAGAAGGAGGGAGAGGGAGATGAGTGGAGTGCGGCACCCAGAGAAAGACAGAGATTGTTTTATTACAATAAGAGGAGATGAGTTTGCCTCGCAGCGAAATGGGGACCAGTTAATGAAACTTTACCGCAGCTAACGATTTCCCCTCCCTCGCTCCAAAAACCCGCCCTTATGAAATATTTAAACTATTTAATATAGGTGGTATTAAGCTGAAAGACACTCTCATCGGCCATCTGACAGCATTTACAAGCCTGCAGATTTTTTTAAAAGTTGGCTAAACAAAGCTTTACAGCCCGCTCTCCCCTCAACTGGCATACAGCAGAAGTCTCGTATAAATCGTGCTTACATCGAGCGCAATATCGTGAAAACGTGTCTTCCTCTTTGGAGACTTGATTTAGTCTAATATACACTTTCCTCCATGCATCTTTTCTCACGCAGATGGAGCATTTTCCAGGCTTCTCCCATCAATATGAGCCTGTCTTTAACTGGGGGGGATTGCCTAGCATGGCCCCAATGTGGGGGTATAGTGTTTCATATTGACATGCTCTGTGGGATTGTTGGATGAGAAGAGAGCAATGGGATCCCCCATCAGGGTCCCGGACAGAGCAGTCATCATCCCTGGGCTGTCATTGGAGCAGTGCTCTGTAGCTGTGTGTGGACACAATTTATCTGACAGACACTTAAAAAGCAGATAAACCAAAAAATGTCACTGTAAATGTCACTTATATGGCCTTGTAGATATTAAAGGATTTTAATTAGCAGTTATTAAGGTTGTAATCCCTAAAGATTCTCTTTATTGGTAGAGAGGTATTTCATTTTTCACTAAAAGACAGATGTCAGCAGAAGTGTATCTAAATGTTCTAGCAGCAACATTTTGTCATTTTTTTTTGTGAACTTCTCGTGCACAAAAAAAGTCGCAAGCTTCTTTTTTTTGTGTTACTATTAACATTTAAAGGTTCCCTGATGTTTATTTGTTTCAGTGAACATAAGGAAGAAGATGCCTCGGCTCTGCGTGTGTGAGGGTAGACTATGTTAGCCTGTCTGATGGTTGAATGCATGGCTGCCTCTTCACGCTGGTTAGAAGTCGTGGAGGGAGGGAGAGGAGGAACAGAGTGAGAAAAGGAAGTAAGCAACCACACGGACATGAATTATAGGGATGGACGAGAGCAGAAACAGGATGGATGGACGGCTGAGATGGAAATGTGAGGGAAAGAGTTTAAGCATTAATGGGGATCATTTGGGGATGATGATAATTGAGCACATGGCTTGAGTTTAGACAAGAGGATTGTCTTTTCTTTGTGAGTGGGAGTTAACCTTTGATAGGAGTGCTGAAAAGTTTCTCTGCTTTTTAGTCGCTGATCACGAGCAGCTTTCAAAGAGGTCCCTTTGACAAAACTACTGATGTAATTTAATTAGTTTCTCGTGGCTTTAATGACTTATGACTGATTTATGTGTGCATATCTGAGAGTGTGCCAAGAAGGGTTTGAGTTTAAGAGCAGCTGAGTGCTCCTGAACGCCCCTGGTCATGGCGCTAATGTGTTAATTCATTACTGCTTGTAGTCAGCTGCATTGTGTCAGACCTGCGATTCCCGTCTCCCTCTGTCTGCGTCCCTCCACTTCATAAAAGCCGATTATGCTGCGTGTCGTCCTTTCTCTCCTGCCTCTTGACCTCCTCACCCCTCCTGTTGCCTGCCTGCGGGGCGCTCATGCAGGGGAGCAAGGGAGGGAGGGACGGAGGACCAGCTGCCACCAGCCATAGTGCTTTGGTTCCTGGCAGAGAGAGCTACTCCAGCCCCCTGCTTTGCTGGGCCTTCTGGCCCCTCAGGGTGGAGGGGGCCCACCAGCCTCATGCCACCAGCTCCACCTGTCTTGCCCCAGGCGTAGTGTGACCGATTAGCCACAGAGACATACACAGTCACACTTTTCAAAACTGGATGACCCTTAAATATGTCAGTAGCTTTGATGCCATTTAGCCTCTAAACTGTTTAAAAAGCTACTGAACTCATGCTGAAATGCAACAAAACACAAGCACCATTCCCCACATGCACACACACTGCAATACACCTCTCTGCACACACAGGCGGATGCACAGAGGCACTTTGCTGAGAGGCGTGAAAGAGCGAGAGCTAAGTGAGGCCACTCCAGAGCGCTATTCTCTATATTGATTTCCCATTATCAGACCCTTGGTCCCCGTGGAGTCATTAGTGCTGGGATCAAACAGACAGACAGAGAAGGAGACTAATACCAGTCACTTACACCAGAACGGGGAGATCACCTTACCTCCCTCAGGGTAGGAAGGCCAGAGAGGAGCAGAGGAGGAGAGGAAACAAGTAAAGTGGGGAGGGGGGATAGTGGACGGACGAGTGCAATGGGCTAACAGATGGAGACAGCAAATGTGCAGAAAGAGAGGAAGAGGAAAGAGGTGGGGTCTCACAGAGGAACAGTACACACTCTTTGATCACTTTATTTGACAGTTCTGTTGGGTCTTGTCTCCACTTTCTACTTTAGCTAAGCATTCAAAATTGTTTGAGTTGCCTTTGTTTAAAATTTTTATCCAACTTTTTTCAAATTTGGGACTTTTCTCTTTGTTCAACCTTCTATAATGTTGCCAATATACCTCCCCACCCTGTTCTCTGTCAATAATTTTACAGTAAAGATGCAGTGATGAATGGTTTTCATGTAGCCAGCAGCTGTCCCCACACCAGAGACACACACACACACACACACACACACACACACACACACACACACACACACACACAGATACACAAAGTGAAGGAGCGAAAGAGGAATATGAAATGTGAGATACTCATTTCGGTCCCTTCCTTCATAATTTCTGTGGATGTATTTATCCTCTGTGGAATCCGCAGGAACAATGAATTTGTAGTATGAATCAACACCATCAATCTTATTCACTTCTGCCTGCCAGTGAGACCTGGAAGTGGTGGTCAGGTTCCACACTCACACATGGACTGACACACTCATACACCCGGCTCAGATGGGGGTGACCCTGGCCTGACCCCCCTGCTGACCCCCAATCTGTTCCCCAACCTCACACCATGAGAGACCGGGGCACACTGGGACAAGGCTCATACACACACAAGTACACACACTGGCATACTCTGCCGTGTGTGATCTGATGGATATCTGCTCAGACAGTGCCATGTGTGTGGGCAGTGTGCGCGCGGACAGCGTGTGCATGAGGGTGTGCGCTACCATAGCCTCTGCCCCCTCCCACTGGTGTTAATTGATTCTTGGTGCGCTTTGCTGATTGGTGTGAGGACCCCTAGAGGCGGGCTCAGTCTCCACCAGTGCCCTCTCCCCATTTGTGTAGCACCTCAGACACACACACACACATGCACACTCTTCACACAGATATACAATATGGTTTATCTCTAAATAAGTATGGTGTATGTGTGTCCACACAGTGGTCAGTGCACATGTGTTGATTGTACTGGTGAGAAAACAAACACACACACACATACACACACATTTGCACACTCTCATGTCTTTCAGGGGGTTTTCACACCCTGGTAAAGAGGAAGCTGGCTAGCATACACGAGCAGATTGTAGATCATATGAGACGATCCACACAGAAAAAAATCTGTGTCTTAGAGGTGATTCACGAACAATATAGGTGGGTGAAGGTGTATGTGTCTGTGTGTGTGTTTGTGTGTGTGTGAAAGAGAGCCAGAAAGACAGTAAGAGAGATGAATCTGCGGTTATTAATTTCCAGCCGCGGCCCCTGGGTGAGATGTTAATATAGGGCTGATTGTGACTAATTTCTTATTAATTGCCATCAGCGATTACACAGTGGCCAGTAATGTGGCTAATTTGTTGAAATGAATTTGGTTTTCTGAGGCATTTTAATTGCTGCAGGTGGGCAGCATCCTCTGCAGTCTCGCTTTTGTTTTTCGTCAGGAAACTTTTGAAGTTGTGCAGCTGCTGCTGTGTGAATAGTATTGGTGACAATGTATGATTTATAGCATTTTATCTCAACATTAGAGAATGTATGTACCATTTCAAAGAAATGTTAAACTCATAATGGACACGGATGCTTTGGTAAGATGTTTGGGCGTTCAATCCTGTCTCTGAACTGAATGATTGTAAAAAATAAAAATTGGTTGGGTTTTCTGAAATATAGGGTCAAGTAATACATACAGGCTTAAATATATCCACAACTTACATCACTTGTTCAGTGATACTGAAAGTTCTAAAATGTCTTTTAACTTACTAAACCTTTTAACCTGTTAGTAATCACAACTGATTGCAGCTGTTGGTTTGGGCAAGTGCAGCCCCTTTACCAAGGTCTTGAAGATGACCCAAACTGTCAACCTCAGCTGAGAGGAAATTGATCCAGATGATCATGACCAAGTCAGAAAAAGTGACAGAACAATTCTGACATGAACTAGAAGCTGTTTGAAGCGTTAATGTGCACAGTCAAGAGTGTTTTACAGGGGTATAGACTGAGAAACTGCTGTCCAAGGAGAAAACCCCAGCCTTAAAATCAACATCTTCAAGTAGAGTATATGGATAGAAATGAGGCCTTCCAGAGGAAGATTTTATGATCGAGTACAACAAAGACCTAATTACTTAGCAACAAGAATTAGGGTTTAATTTAAGGGTGTAAAGGTGAAACCCAAAGAACATTGTACCACCTGTTAGGCATGGTGATGGTATAATCATGCTCTGGGGCTATTTTGTTGCCAGATGGAACTGAAAGATTTCACAAAGTGGCTGACGTAATGGAGGACGACTTCCTCAGACTTCTTCTCAGCATTCTCTAAAAAACAACTGATCTGGCTGGACAACTGAAACCTAACTGATGCCAAACACAACATAAAGCAGGCCAGCTTTTAGCTTTTGGAATGGCCTCCCAAAAATCGTGACTGAGCCTTTCTGGAAGTATATCTTTGCTTAAAAGTCAGATTTATGACATGGAAACCAGCTAATTTGACTGAACTCTGCCAAGAAAAACAGAATTCTGCCAGAGGCTTGTTGATGTATACCAAAAGTGACTTTTGCTAAGCAACATTCAGCTAAATATTAGGTGTTATGTTTTTAAATGTGTGCATTTAATTTTGCCCACATGCTGATTTCAGAATTCCAAATTTTAGTTAAAGAAGCATGTTATACAAACATTATGCCCCAGTAAAAGACCATGTTGCCATATATTCATGACTGTGAGTAAACCTTCATGCCTGTGCATGTGTAATCTTTTCTCGCTCTGTCTGACGACATACACACAAACAAATCCTTGCAGCATCACTGTAAATGCCCCTAATATCTTATTCATCAGGTTTATTCATCCTCCTCCTTCCATATTTCTCTACATGTTCACGATCATTACTGTGGAGATGAAGGGACATTTAGGTTGTTGCCTTTGTTTGTTGAATGTTTATAGCTTCCTTTAGCACAGTCTCAACGACCACTGAGGAACCAGTAGATACAAAATCCAAATCCTCCCATAAAAGAGGAGATGCCCTCTGGGCAGCCATAGCTCATAGTTGGCCTGATTTAGTGGCAGCCAGGAATCTGGGCTTGAATAAAGACAGAGAGAGCGAGGGCAGAGTGGGAGAGATAGAAGAAAAGATAGCTCCCTGCGTGATAAATAGCCCCGGCTCTCTCTATTGCATTAGCCGTCCGGGCCGATAGATTGCGAGCCCAATAGACCCAGACGTATGCGATTGGTTTCTCATATAAAAGTTGCATATTAAATTCCTTCACAGGACTGTGCCCTCCAAGCATGAAGGAGGGATGGAAGAAATGCGAGTTAAAAAAGCAGAAAGTGCAGAAAGGAAGGGAAGAGCAAGAAAAAGGCTTTTTATGAGAGATGAAACGAAGGCAGAGTTGGGGAAGCCTGTGAAGAAGGGGGGAAGATAATGGCAGGAAAAAAGTAGCTTGATGGTAGAAAAGACAAATGGTGATGTCATGTATTTAATAAGTCCGTGGATATTGGGCGATGAGTGCGACCGAACGTCCATTTAATCAGTATTGCTTCCCAATGAAGATTTCTCTCTTGTTTTGTTCAAGCCCTCCCTTCTTCTGTTCTCAGCCGTTCTCCACATGCTAACGACCCCTCTAATTGTTTCCAAGCTCATTAAGATGCTGCTGTTTTAATAGTAATTAATCCGTCATTTGCCTACATGAGAACATGGACCACTGAGGTTTGTTCATCGCTGTTTCAATACACTGATAATGCAGTAGCTAAGTCAAAGGAGACAATATCCTGCTAATTTAGCTCATCTCTGTTAATTGGTTGTTAAGTGCCTTTAATTACCAAGCAGGCTTTGGGATTTAGGTCGGCAGAAAGAGGGTTTTCTGTGATTGTCCTCGTCCATCTAATGATTCTTGAGTGAACTTTGAAAAGTGGAACAAATGACCAAAGAGAGGAAGGAGACGCATGCACACTGACCCTGTTCTCTTTTCTATGTACCGTTTTCTCTCCCATTTCCTTTCTTCTTCTCTTCCTCTCCTCTGTCCTCCTGTCCCTTCCTCCATCTCTGCTCACTCCCCATCTCTTTCTCCAGATATTATTAACTCATTAAGTTTTTTTCATTATTTTTAATAAAAGATGAGTTATGGCTTTAGCCTCACTGTGGCAGCATCCCCCATCCTCGCCTCCTCCCTCCTCTCTCCGCTCCTCTTCAACCATTTACTCCCTCCCCTCCTCCTCATCACACCCCCAGATTTTCTCCTTCTTTCTCGGCCTTATTGCGCACTGATGCTCTGATGCGTTTGACCCCTGAACTGCAGTTTCCGACCTCGGTGTTTCTGGTTACAACCTTCTGTCCGTCTTCTTTGCTTTCGCCACAGTCACTCTCAACTATCAATCATCTCTCTTTCTCATAGCACTGAGCAGTCTTTAGATGGCATTCATAAGATTTATGATTCATGATTCTCTCTGTCTTTGTCTCTGTGTGTGTGTGTGTGTGCAAGAGCGAGAGAATTTAGAGAAAGAAAAGGGGATAAAGAGAAAGATAGACTACAGAGAGGGAAGAAAAGGGTCTTGTCGATGACACAGAATAATGACAATATTCATGATTGATAGCCTATACGGAGCTAGTCGGGTGTGTTGTATTTGTGCCTGTGTGGATGCGTGTGCTTCTCTGTTTTCCCCGCGTTAAACTGATGTTAAAGAAGCAATGATTCATGGTTTTCATGTGGTTTCAGCTGTCAGTGGTCACTCTGAAAAAAAACAAACACAGAGGGAGAGATGGAGAAGTGTGGCAAGTGTCTGGGATTACCAGGGGACACATGATTTCTATGTAGCAATAGGAATGAATGAAGCGGGAGAAGAGCAAAGCCTAATCAGTTTGAGCCAGACGGCGCAGACTGCAGATCATACCAGTTAACTAACTTTAGCATTTACTGCATCTGCTTGTCTTTTCTTCTACACTCTTGGCAAAATTGCTAATGAATTAATCTTATTAAAGGCTCTTTCTACATTCTTAATGGCCTTTTTTGTTATTACATGCCTTACATGGATGAAAATAGTTGTGTAATGAAGCAGTGATATGAGGTTTAAGGAGGAATGATTAGTGTTTGAAAAACCTCAATCCTTCAGTTTGAAATGTACTGCTTGTGTTTCTTTGCTGTACTCTGCTGCAAGGATACACGTGATAGTGGCATAAACCTATCTATATGTTTGTGGAAATAAAGCCGCAAACTTCCAGGCTGATGATGGCTAAAGGTATACTGACATTTCTTCTGTTCAAGAAACTCTGTCCAAAGGGAAACTCCAGAAAAGGACGTGATGTAACTACTAAATATTGCTCAGAGTTGCTTCAAACATTCAAGTAATGAGTCTGTGGGCCGCCCTTACTCATACTCAGTCCCAACTCACCATGCTCTGTCTCTTGGTCAGGACACCTTTCCTTCAGTTTTTACTTGTTTTTTGCAAACTAATGTTACCTATTAACAGCATAGTGACTGATTACCATTGTTTGGCAGCGGTATAGCAAGATTTCCACTATGAATAAGAAAAGATGGATATAAACTCTAAAAAAAAAAAAAATTAAAACTTCCACTAATACAGAAAAAAGTACAAGTGGTTTTTGCCTGTTTTAAAGGGGATGATCCACACTAGGGGAAATAGAAACAACTTTTTCGATCGAAAATGTTGTCTTACCAGCTGTGTCTGTTCACAATAAAGCTGATTGACGGGCCTCTTTCAAGATTTTCTTTCTTAAGGCTTTGTGTAGAATAGTGGTCTTAATTGACAGTGAGCAGAGAACAAGAGAAGGGGACGAAGAGACGGAGGATGACATGGTCTGGGACTGGGACTCAAATCGGGGCCTACTGCAGCAAAGACTTGCGGTATCTGTAAATGGATGCCTACTCAACCACTTGAGCTACCTGGCATTTCCATCTCCCTACATTTGTTATATTATCCCAAATATTCCCAGAGATTCAAGTAAATCCTGAAGAAGAACTCTCTCCATTTTTTTTCTCTTGTGGATGTCTGGCAAAGGTGTTGCTGTGTTTCCTCAAAGGTTGTTTCTGCTTAGGACAACTACTTCTTCTACAGAATTACAACCACTAGCAAGGCAGCCTATACCCCCCGGAGAGACTATGCAACTTGATTTATTCACATCAAACCAGTCAGTGGAAACGCATCTGATTCATATTTACTTTTTGATGCTTTTCAAAAGATTTATTTTGCTTGGCTAGTGAATGAAAATCAGTCAACTACTTTAAAAAGTAACTTGTTACATTGTAAGATTTCTACTGTTATTATATAACTGCTCACAATGGATTTGTATCTGATGGGACTTGATGGAGTACTTTAACACTGATGGGGGCTTTGCTGGCTTAGAGTCAGAATCAGAAAATTAAATATGATGGAGGCATACAGTATGTGAACTATTTGACTTTCTCACAACATTTTTTCCAGGCAGTGTGTTAACAGCATTTGGTTTTTGATCTCTTACTAGTTCCACTGCTTTCAATGCTGTAAAGTAATTTTTTCTTTTTTTTTTTTTTTTTTTTTCTTTTTTTACTGTGCTGGGTAAATAAAAAATCTGTCCTGAGACCTGTAAAAGTTCAAATGAACACTCTCTGTTTTTCAAACAAATAGAGATGACAAGTGGAGATAACATTTTTGAATGTCACACCTTTTAATCGATCAGATTTCCCTTTGGGTGTGTTCTTTGGCAAACTGGAGCCTCACTGTTGTTTGGCATTGAGTGTAGAGTCAGCCACTCAGATTTGTTTTTATTTGATTTTTGTCTTTTTATCGTTTAGTTTTATTATTACATTTCAAAATGATTGTAATTATGATACATACTATTACTGAGAATAATTACATAATTAATTATTATTTAGAATTAAATTACAGTTTCCAATCAGCATGGTGGTGATTACAAAAAAATATAGGTGAATTTATACTGTGCAAAATGTATTTTTTCTGACTTATTTCTAAGCAACATGGTTCAAAATGGGACAAATCTGAGTACAGCACAATCAAGTGTAAAGATGGAGGGGTCTGCGGGTGTAGATAAGTTTAGCTATATTGGCAGAATGCTATCAAAAAATGTTATTTGCTCTTCCCTTGTTTAAATGTATTCAGCTACTTACCTGCCAATCAAATCAACGTGCACTGCTCTTAGCAGCTTGAGAAAAGAAGGCTTTTTAATCATAGATATTACACAATAGTCCTCTTCTGCATTTAACAGTACTGTTCACTACAAAGATTCTTCAGCAGCGATTAAAAATGCATAAAAACTATTGAATGGTCCATATTAAACCTGAGAAAATATCTCAAGCCAAAAGAGGACATTTCTGTTCTACTGCCAATTTTAAGATATAGTACAGTATACAAAAATTAATCAACTTCTTAAATATTTTAATTGTTACATGCTTTTTTTTTAAACGGGGCAGTGAGTAACCTGTCGTTGTATTTAAGTGGTGATGGCATCCTTTGCGTTTGCGGAGATATTCATTTTATCTTTGAAGGCACAATGATTCCAGCGTCAGACTGTGAAAGTCTAAGAGTCCTGCACCAAAATAAAACTGCAGTTTTCTGCTGAGTTGTCTTCATGCCAGCCAATTAGCTTCAGGTGCCTCTTACATGCTCAGTGTCACTGGATGATTGAGACCTCATCTGTCTAGCTGATAGGCAAGAATCAATCACTCTCATGTTAGAGTGCCATAAGCAATTTTAACAGTTGTTTCCATTTCCACCTTGTTGATTTCTAATGTTCTAAATTTCTAAAGTTTCTACTGCAGCTTATTTGATCACATTAGCATCCTTAAATGATTTCAGGTTGAGTATTGTTTTTTTCCAGTTAATATCCATTGTATCCATCTTAACTTCTCCACCATAACCATTCAATTTGTGCAGAAACCTTGCTGCTGTTGAGATACATTAATGTATCTCAACAGCAGCAAGGTTTGAAAGAGAAAGAAAACATTAGTTTTTTTTCCCAATTGGGAAAAAAAACTAATTTTAAACTAAATCTACATGTTTGCTTTTTCATTGTTATTTTTTTCAAAATTTTCTGTAAAGCAATCGGTCACAAAATTGAATTCACTGAAAGATGAAATGCATTACGTTCTTCTGGAAAAGCTTGAGTCTTGACATGTATGTGAACGTTACTTTGACATGCACCATCTAACTGATTGTTGTTAAATGGTAAATGGACTGTACTTGTGTAGGGCTTTTCAAGTCTAACTGACCATTCAAAGCGTTCTAACACTACATGCTACATTCACCCATACTCATAGCACGTCTTAGTATGTGCATAACCACGTGCTTCCAATCCATTCACACACACATTGCGTTGCTTTGTGCACACTCATACACCGATGGATCCATCTTCCTCCTGAGCTACAGCCGCAGACCAAAGACATCCCTCCTTTGCAACAGCATTCTCTCAGCACTGTGGCCTTCCCCAGAAGGACAGTGTACCTCACCACAACATTAAAAGTGGTCAATGAAGACATCAAAAAGTCAACAAATGGCGCACTGTATTAGCAGAGCCTCTAAACTCCCCAGATCCCACTCTGCCTGTGCTTCTGCAGGAACAAGACAGATCCACGTAGAGCTCACCTCACAGCCCACAGGACCCAAAGGATCTGCTGCCAACATTGTGGTACTATACACATGTCCCAAGGGGTCAGAGCTGTTTTGGCATGGATCACAATATTAGGCAGGTGGATTTAGTGTTGTGGCTTGTGGCTGGTGTGTAAATTCCCACAAGTTATGCTGCAAGAAGAGTGTGTGAGGTAGGGAGGATTGTATTTTATCATTTTGAAGTGCAGTTACACTGGAGAGCAATCGCATCCTGACAGGAAGAATCAATTACATCTGGCAGGTGAGTTCTGAGTAAATTAAGATTGACTTGGAAACGTTAAACTATTGTCTAGTCATTAACGGAAGTGTTAGAGCTACTCACTGATATTTAAATATAGTAAGAAAATCTGTTGAGCAGAACTAAAGAAATGAATAGATATGTATAGTGTGCATTTCTAAATAATTCTTCAAAGGAAATAGCTTGTAGTATGAAAAGGGCTCAGTGTTAATGTGGTGATGGTTTGAACCAAGTCTGTTGACAGCTGTGATGAATTGTGTCCGCTCTACTCATGTTCCTTACCACACACGTTGTCTGCATCCTCCCACATAATACAGATCCATGCTTATCGGCTTGTATTGCTTCCAGTAATGGTATTGTATGCGATATACCTCTTTTGAGATGCTCTTTACTGTTTTGGTTGTAATTTTTACATATTTTTTTTTAGGAGCAGCACAATCATTTTTTTCAGTCCTCAGTCACATTTAATGGATGAGTCAATGTATACGTTTGCCAGCATTACACCACAGAATTAAGAAGCATCTGAAGGTGGCTGGAGTCTTCCATATGGACACAAAACATTACAATACTATACATTTCAATGCAAAGACGTGTTTGCTCAAAGTCCATTTATCACTTTCTCCCTTTGGGTTGTTGATCATTATGGGTAATCCATTTTGAATTAAATGTTTATTTGTCTTCTCCAGGCTGAAGATGTGGTACTTCAGGTTTCCACTGGAGTGCACTCTTGAGTCGGCATAAAAAATGTCCACCGGTTCATGAAATTAATGATCAACAAGTCAGTTGGCTGGCCACAGTACTATCCACAGTCTCTGGAGTTCAAGAACTGGATGTGCTTGTGCGTTGATCCTCATTGAAGAGGTGCTGCTGAGATCCTGGTCTCTCTTTTTCTGTGTTCAACTTAGGCTAGAGGGAATTCTAACAGAAAGACAAAAGAAAAGAGGTTTGTCTTGATTCAGTCACCCTTGCTGTCAATGGAGAGAAGTACAAGTCACTACTGAAGTGTGCATTCTTATTCTCATACAGTCCAAGCCACATTGTAGGAGGTAGGTTTCTGCTTCTGGACGTTACCATTGTGCACAAATAATACTTTCAGTATTCCTAAACCATATACTATATCAAATATAACAAACATCTTGTACAGTTATGTTACACATTAAAATTAAGCTTATGTTGGTTGCAAACCTTGGGGAGATTTATCTGATGCTGAACTTGTACTTAGTTAAAAGTAGAGTAATTACTACACATCAAATCTGGATGACCTATAAATACACTCATACATTCAATGCACCTAAAAAAATATATATGTTTGAAAAATTCCAATTTGTCAATTTGAATACTAATTGAATTGTATATGTGTGTGTGTGTTTGCATGCTTGCTGCAATACTGCAGTCCCAATAAGCCCCTACAATGGTAATCATAAAAGAAAAAAAGAAAAAACTTGTTTTGTTGCTTTAACTAATTCACAGTTGGCAAACTCATTAGTATGTGTTGTTCACAAAATGCAGTGAAATGAAAGCAGGCTGTGAAACTGGATAATGTGTCTCCTCTGTGCTGAAAGCACATTTCTTGGCCTAATAAGCATATTGCCATATGGCCTAATGCACTGTGGACGACACAGCTAGGATCTGCGTATCACAGTTCATTTGTTCTGGGCAAGACGTGGCCTGTGGGGGCTGCTGGGATGCCAGTATATGCAGTATATCTACTTACATGTTGTATCATGGGTGGTTCTGCTGTAGCACTGAATGTGTTGGGGGTTGGTACGTTTCTCTGTCTTTTGTCTGTCTGTTTCTCGTCATGCTGATGTTTTCTTGCTGATTCTTGGTGGTGTCGTGACCACGGCATGCTCCCTGACCAGCCCAGGCTCAGTTTGACCTAGGTTAGCTCCTAAAGAATAGCAACAACAACACGTCTGTGTGCTTCTGGGAGTGAGTAGATTTAGTGTTTGAGAGAATTAGCGAAGCAGAATTTATTGTAAGAGCCAGTGCAAAGACACAGCATGGTGTTCATCTCAATATTGCTTAATATGAGTGTCTTTGTAGCACTAACGCCCCCACGATGACGATAACGGGCATCAGCACCACTGATGACTCAAACCTCACTGCAACCTTTCTCTATTTTTGTTAATGAAGTGTCATATAAATACAGACTGAACAGTAATTTAGCCTTCATTGCCGCCGTCCTGTGTGGCGGCAGTACCATTTGTAAAGTGGATAGTTGGCGTGGCTGTCCTGCTGTTCTGTTCTACAAGAATGACGTTTTGGTTTGTTATAGCTGCCCTGCAAGTGGTAGGGGTGTGGCCACACAGCAGCGTCATCTCTGTCAGCTGCTCCCTGGGTGAGATGGAAAGCAGAAAAGATAAGAACTGGAGTGAAAAAAAAAAAATGGCTGGCATATTGTTTTCATATTGGCTTTTTTCATATTTCATGTACAGTACTGTGCAACAGTCTTGAGCTATAATACCTCATTTCTTCATATGTTGCCAGAATAATGGAAATTAGGTGCAAAGATTTATTGAAACGTGTAAACATTAATATGAATACAGTAAGGCAAAAACTAAGTTTGTAAAGTCAATATCTGCTCTGAGCAAAGTTATTCTTCAACACAGCCTGAAACCTCTTAGATGAGCTTTTTTTGTCATTTCTTTAAGTGGTCTTCAGGAATAGTTCTCCAGGCTTCTTGAAGGACATGTCAACGCTCTTCTTGGGATATTGGCTAACTTTTCTTCTCTTTTCTGTCAAGATGATCCCACACTGCTTCAATAATGTTGCGGCCTGGACTCTGGGGAGGATTCATCACTCATTAAAACCTGTTGCCACTGAGTTTCAGTCCAGCTTTTATGTCATCTGACATGCCTCACCATTTTCTCCCCGTTTCTCTTCTTTATGAATGGCTTCTCGGCAGCCAAACTTCCATGGAGACCATTTTTGATGAGGTGGTCAATGAAGAGTAGATGGATTAAGATGGATCTCTCAGGTCCTGTGTCCTTAAGGACATCCCTTTCAAGTTCTGTTCATTTGCTGTAGATGGTTTATTAGGCCTGCCACTTCTTCTTTTGTCCTCCACTTTTCCAATTTCCTCACTTTTTCAGGAAACACAGGACACCATGCTGAGCTATGACAAGTATTCCACTAACAACTTTGCAAATCACCCTGTTGGTGCAAAAATGCTGTCTGTCAAACTGTTATCTTTGGCATTTTTCATAAAGGCAGCTAAAGAAATGGGAACAAATGATGTATTTTTGCCACAGGCTGTAGCGCAAAGTGCCTAAAGATACAAAATTAAATTATTATTATTATTATTTTTTGCTAAGCTACAAATTGAAACATAACATAACCTTGAGTTAGGTGCCTTTTTATGCTTAAATGATCAATAGGTCTGTGTTAAATGGCTTGACAATCAGAAAAAAAATTGTCTCTAAAAATTGTCAGCTACAAAGACTGCACTATTCATCAAGTCCAATTTAAGATATCACTAGAAAGTCTGGGTCCTTGGAATCAAAATATAAAGAAATGAGGGGTGGTTCAAGACTTTTGCACAACACTGTAAATATGCACTCTGAAATCAACCGTATTCTGGAAGAGCTTCAACTTAGCAGCTTCACCTGCTGTTAACAGTTGGGGACGGCTGTCGGCTCCTCCACCCTTTGTAAACAGGGCAGCTACATCTCAGTAGTTTGGTGTAAGCTGATCTAAAATCCCTGTTTAGGGCTCCATAGAGGATAGGATTCAGGGCTGAGTTGGCATATCCCAGCCACAACACAAAAGAAAATTCTGGTACTAAGCTAGGGTCTGGATGCTCCTTCAGGCCCAACATTGTGAATAAGATGAAATAAGGTAACCAACAGACCACAAAAGCCCCGATCACCACTGCCAGTGTAACTGTGGCTTTGTGCTCTCTCAGTGCAACCGCCGAAGCACTGCAGACCAGAGTGGTGCAGGTGGGAGGATTGTTCCTGCTGTTGTAGCTGGTGACACAAGTGGGTCGGGTGCTGACAATGCGCTTGGCCTGCGCTCGTGCAATACGGAGTATTTGGAGGTAGGTCCAGCACATAGCCACCAGAGGCAGGAAAAAGGTGAGAAGAGAGTCGGTGAGTACATAAGGTCTGTTTAGCTCGAATCGACATCTCCTCTCTGCAGCCATAGGCCCGCGGTTCTGCACTGTCCCATTCACGGTATTCCACCCCATTTGGATGGGTAAGAAAGACACGGCCACAGACACTGTCCAGACACTTGCCATGGCTACGGCAACTTTCCATGGCAACACTAGTGATGCGTATCTCAGAGGCATAGTCACAGCCAGGTAGCGGTCCACACTGATGGCCAGCAGTGTAAGGATGGAAGCAGTACACAGCATGACATCCATGCAGATGTAGAAGTTGCAGAAGACTGGGCCAAGCGGCCAGTCATCATTGAACTGGAGCAGGGCAGAGAACGGGAGGACCAAGAGGCCGAGCAGCAGGTCTGTCACAGCCAGCGACACAATGAAACAGTTTGTGATGCAGCGGAGGCGTCGAGAGGCACAGACAGCCAGACACACCAGCACATTACCACCCACAGTCAGAAGGATGAGGAGGGACAGAATGACACCCAGCATCACTTTTGACAACATTATTACCGCTTCTTCACTGGAGACGATCTGATGGCATCACGGCTGGAGCTGCATGCTAATCATAGTTATGTTCATTTTTTAATAAGTAGGCCCACATTGTAACCCTCAAGCTCACAAATAACGTATTTAAATATGTTCATTTGGAATGTTCAGGGGGTCTCTATAATGAATTAAAATCTTGTAACGTGATTCATTCAGCTCCAGGTGTTCCATCTGTTTCATATCTTCCCATTGTTGAAAACTTGGAAACCTTCAACTCTCCTGTCTTTTGATCACAAAACTCTTCATATGCACATTTGTTATGATATTCATCCCAAAATGAAGTTGGTCGGTCAACATTTGCTTTTTCACAAATGCTGCAACAGAGAGGTGCAACTCAGTTCTGTCATTGGCCTTCTGCATGATGACTTGTTAATGGTTGCTCATGGCGTGTTGCTGTCTTCAACACCGTTTTCATGGCTGGAGTGACACCTAGTGGACAAAGAAGACAAACACAGTTGGTCTAAAATGTTTGCTTATTTAAAAAAAAACAAAATAAAACAAAATCAAGTTTGAATACTTCTGAATCTTAGACATCACATGTGAACTACTTTTGAAGTTGTACTTAGAAATCACACCTGAAAATATTACACCCTATCCTAAGAAATTTAACCAAATTTTAAGTTCAACAAGTTCTGTGTCTGCAGGCTTTTTTTCCTCTTCCTCTTCCAAAGATGTCATTTTAATATGAGCTTACTGCAAACTCTTAGCTTAGTTTTTCCATATTTCTTTTTTTTCTTTCTCTTTTAAGGAATTCACAACCACACAGAAGACAGGCATTATGAATCATGACTGTTTGATATGTAGAACCCTATTTTCAAGGGGCACAATCTATTTAAAGGGTGAGCTCAAAAGCTGTTTTATGAACATGTGTGGACTTTCCCTTCATTACATCTTCTTCATGTAAGCAGATAAAAAGTCTGGAGTTTATTTCAAGTGTGACATTTGCATTTTTAAGATGTTGGTGTGAGTCCAGTAACGATAAGCAAAAGGCACCATCCTTGAAGCTTCGAAAAGAAAGTAAATCCATCAGAGAGTTGCCAGGAACACCTTTGCGTTTATGGGCAACATGGCTTACCTCCAAAATGTGCTGAAGTGTGTGGATGTTAGTCCACAGCACAAAATATAGCAGTTCCACAATCAAGGCCAAAATGGTAAATTTACTGCATCTTGGCTCCAGAGTCGCTACATGACAACATCTGCCTTATAAGATTGTAATATGTATATGTTTTTTATTACTTCAAACTATCGCAAAAGTGATACTGAACAACTCTAAAAAAGTTCAGACTGGTTTATAAGTGGAAGGTGGTGTTACACTTGTCTGTCAAGCCAGAGAACAAAATTGGTTGGCTAGGAATAAAAGTGTTGGATAAATTGTTATAGTTAGTTATGCCCAAAAAAACATGGTGAGGGATTTAAAAAGAAAAACAATGTTGTTAGGCTTAAATATAGACAAATAAAGGTTGGCGTTATGTTGTCTGAATGCTGCATTACACAAAACAACAACCAGTGTCAACATTTTTGCATCTAATTTTTCTGTACCTTTATTGTTAACGCAACTATGTTTTAGACAAATGGGTAAATTTGTTTATTGCACGTTCTCTTATGGGACGGGGGGTCACGGATGACTGAAATTGAATGATCACAGGATCCTTTCTGCAGTAGAGAGAAAACAAAACAAAAAAAACTTTGCAACCTCCAGCAAAGTGATGATCACATACCAGGAGGTACACATGTAATTATCAAAGTCTACCATAAAATGACATTTTCACAGGATCAAATGCAGAGGGTTTACCACAAGGTGCAAACTTTTCATGAGGCTCAAAAATGGGGGAAGGATTGGTTTGACTTGCCAAAAACAACTTCAAAATCTAGAGCAGCTCTGGAACGTCATACTTTGTAAAGATTAAACTGAGATTATCCTGTACAAGAATGAATGATAGAAAAAAACTATGGAGAAAGCATTGAATTATCTGAAGCATACATCATCAGCTGAAATATATTGAGACCCAGTGTGATAGTATTGGTATTTATCGTTTTAGATGTTTATGGATAAATTGACAGAAAATAGCCTGATTAATTATTAAATTTACAGGGAAATACTGTGTTCTCAAGTTCAGCCAAATCTGATTGAATGACACTTCACAGTGTAGGTGAGCAATGACCCTAAATGTACTGCCATTGAAAGTTATTAGGAGTTATTGAAAGTTAATAATTCCGCAATTTAAAGTTTGCAATGGGGGCATTTTATCGAAAGTCCCCTTTTTCTTGAAAGCATATATTTGTGTGTCTGAAATCACTACTGACTCAAAGTTTCAGAAAAAAACTGAACTCTGGCATTTTGTTTTAGGCCCCCCATTTCTGAAAATGTGATTTCCTGAGCGGTTCAGATTTGAAGGGGAAACATATCTCTCTCTGAACGGTTTTCCAGCTTCCTCCCTTTGTATCTCTGCCTAACTTCTACATCAGATGATAATACTCTTGCTAAAAGTGGGAAGCCGAATGTCTTACACTCTCGCTTTTTGTTTTGCTATTAATATCAAATCTCATTATTAGTTTAAAGGTTGCTTGACATAAGAAATAAACAAGCTAATAACGTGCTGCCAGTACTTTGTCTGATTCTGTAAATCTTGACAAGGGAATCTGACATCAGTGAAATATTGGCCATATAAATGACAGTTCCTAATGTTAGCTACTAAGCACTCAAATTAAAGAAAGAGGAATGGAGTCACAGTGAAGTTCAGAGTTTCTGGAGAAGATATGTGACAGAAGAATCACAACGTGAGCTCTCAGTTGGGTTATTAATGGTTGAGTGACTGTTGGGATGTGTGTTTAAACAACTTTGGCCAATTCAACATGACTTGCAATGAGACTGTTTTCTAAGCATTCTTACTGTAAGTCATGCAGTGGTCTGAGATCTTTGTGGTCTGGGTTAATAACATAATAACATGGTCCAAGGTTCATGCAGTACTGCAGATCTCAACAGAGGCAGACCCTGAGGGAGAAAACGGTGCAGTGGAGTGGGTCACTCTTTGACCCTAGAAAGATCTGCTTGAATTGTGACAGCATGTGAAAAAAGGACATAGTTTGTCTCCTAGAATAATCTGATCTCAACATTATCGGGCTGCAATCATTTTAAGACGGTAGAACTGTCTTCAAATCAGTCGATGGCTTTGATGAAAACAAAATACGGTTTTACTGCACTCCTGAATCTATGTTGGGGTCTATGTTGGGTTGTTAATCTCTTCCCCGACTGGTCGTGCAGTCAATGGTGTTTCTTTTTTTTAATTCTTCCATTTCACAATTATTGAGGCAACTGTGTTACAGGGAACGCTCAGAGCTTTGGGGATGGTTTTATACTTTGGTCTTTATCCATATCAGTCCATAGTTTGATCACTGAGATTTACAGAGAGTTTGTAGGTCTTCAAGTTCAGAAATCCATGTGCTGTATATTGTCCTCTATGGACAATATACAGCACAAGTGCCACATGGGTTTTTAATGTCTGCCTGTCACAATGTGTATAATACTTGTTAAGTGTCAAATGAGTGTGTGTATGAGTAGAGTAAATGTGCTTGCTTCACTGGTTGGTGGGTAATGTTTGCTTAAAGCTGCAGTCGGCAAGTTTTCAAAATTGCGAGTCTAAAGTCGGAAAATTCGAACTGATACAACTTTCAGGTCCCTCCCCCAACCTCTAACAAGCTCCGAATCGCCCCCCAAACCCCTCCCCCTCTGTGGACGAGGTTGTGCACGTGAGTTCACACCAGTGTGATAGACTCACGCTCAGCAGCGTGTGCACAAGCTGTGATTGACAGGTAGGATTCCTCCACCCTAACGTGATTGGTTAAAAACAGCCGGGAGCGCTCGGTTTTTGCAAGCATGATTACAGGCTTCAGAGGGAGCTACAGATTTCGTTATTTTTCCTAAACAGCCTATTTAATATTCAACTTCCAGAATCCCATGACAGTTCAAGCTAATATGACTAAAAAAAAGTTGCCAACTGCCGCTTTAAGTGTCCTTATAGACATAATGGATATTAGGACATTTGCCGGACTTGGTTCAGAGCTGCTGGTTTATCACGTCTAAAAGAGGGAGAGACACATTAGAAGACAGACACACTGGCTTCATATCAAGAAAAAAAGAAAGAGATCTAAAGTACATTTTGAAAATGGCACAGAAAGAAAGGTTTTAATTAAATCCGTCTCTACAGAAACCAGAAAGTCTTCTAATCTGCAGTTCTATAACCAACTGCTGCTTTGAACGTCATCCATAGCAAACACTGATAACACAGCAGCCGCAAACCTACGAAGTGCAGCTCTCACATGCAAATGGCATCTGGGCTGTTACATCTGACAGCGTCAAAGACTGATAACTCCCACATTTCAGCATGTTTTCATCATCAGAATATGTCTTTCACTGTCCCTTAGTGTATCTCTCACACACTTGCTTGCATAGATCCGATAGCTTCAGGAGGGTTTGACTTGGATTCAACACAGTCCTGAAGAACTGTCCAGATATCAACATGCCTTTTAGTAACTGCAAGTAGTCCAACAGGACCAGCCTTCTCAACCTTATGTACACACCATCATATTTATAATATACATAATGTATAACACGAGTGTTATGTGACAGAAGAGTGTTCCCTCTGACTTACGTGTTTTTCTGCCCTCAGCTAAATGCATTAGTTCCATTTCACAGTGCACACAAGTAAGAGCATAGCTGCATTTGTCTCCTGTATTTTATCTTTGCAGGAACATTGTGATTTCATAAAACCTTTTAATATACAGTTCGGACCACGTACTACCCAGGAAGCTTACAACACAAAGACTTTAGTACAAGATGCAAATAATGACTTGCATGCATTTGAGAGTGTAATAGCCCCTTGTTGCAAAATAACTAAATGTATAGATTGATGGACAGATGGAGCAATGCTTAAATGAAGGAATGAATTAATTTAAAAAAGAAGGAAAAAATGATGTCATTTTTGCCGTGGTACTTTATTATTGGGCATCTGCTGATTTTCACAAACTTCTCATTATAGTTGTCCCTAATGACAAGCCCAGGTGAATGTTACTGCATCTTTATGTATTGTAATACGTGTCCACACTTGGCAATTCCGGGCTCACATGGAAACCAACACAACCAGCAACATCTGTTTGAATAATGGATTTTGAGGACTTTAATGGATCGTAATGACTACTGAGTGCTCTGTTTTCCACAGGATGTGAAGGCTGTGCTGCTTTCAGGCATTTTCTGAGCAGAAATCATGTATCATCTCTTTAAGCAACAACAAAAGGGAATATTGGTTTGCGGTTTTTAACACGTTTTGATAGTTCATCCCAAGACTTGTGTATTCAGTGTTTGGAAAGCGACACAGTCGAAATTCCAAACTTCTTTGCTGTGACAACCTAAAGTCTGGAAACCACTGACATCATGCCTTTTGATGCTTTATTGTGGGTCTCTCTGCCTTTAGTATAGGTAATTACTGATTTAGCCTATTTAAAACATCCAATTACTTTGACTTATGAATGTCTTTTTTAATTGATGAATTATGACATCATATTGCTTTTGCAGTGTTTAAATTTAAAGCATACATCTATGCACTTGTGAATATGTTATATTTCTTGTGATATTTTCCATCTTTCAAGGCTTCATGCTATAAATTTCTATGAAACTTCATGCTTCAGGCCCCTGAAGAGATGATCAATCTCTGCCCTGTACTGGCACCATTGTCCTGGATTTAGGTGCAACAATAATCAATAGTAGCCGCTCCGATAAAGGTTAGCATAGGTGATGCTTGAGCATTAGTTGAGAAAGTCTTCAAATCAAAACAAGCATTTAATTTGTTCATACGCTTAAATAACAGCCTATGACGCCATCTTGTGGCAAACAGAAAAATACAACTAGCATTTCCACACCAGAGCAGACAGCAATCTAAAGTGTTTCCTTTACGAAGCTACAAAATCCTCTCAAGGAGGAGGGAAGCTTTGTCACTTTGTGGTTGGATTTAGCCAATAACTTGGTTAGGATTAGAAAAATGATTGTGGATAGGTATAAAATAAAAAATGTTTTCACAACCAAGCCATTACTTCTATCGATGCAATTTTGACAATTCACACATTCGCACATTCTTCAAAATACACATCCCATGGGGGTCTATTTGGTGATAGGACAGTCTGTCCGTTATCTCAGAATTGGGTAGTATTTCTTTGCTAAAAGAAGGCCAGAGAATGACATCAGAGACGTGTCTCTTCGGAGAAGATGTTTGTTCTTCTTCTGACGGGCTTTGCCAAGAGTTTATTTACTTTTGGCTTTTTGGGCTCTCCTCGTAGCAGTTCATTGATCCAAATGATTGAAGTTTGCTTTCGAACAGAGACTTGAAAATAGTTCTGTTACAAACTATTTGGTTATTGAAATGGAAGGACTTAAAACAAAAAAAAATCAATTTGTCAACAAACACCTATCACACCCTGATTGCTTAATTTCCCATCCATGGTGGTGGAGTACAGGGGCTAAATTTCATTAACTGCGTCACCATCCAATTACTTAGAGATCCAACTCGATCTGTGTGTAATTGAAATGACACCCAACCTCTGAAGGATATGATGAAATATTAAGTGATTATATTTTAGGGGCTCCTTGACAGCTGTTTTTCCTTTTCACTTTTCTTCCACTATAAGAAAGATGCAAATGAGCTGGAGAAGCTTCATCTTGCCCCGTCTAGACCCCCCCCACTCTACTCAGTAAGCAGTCTGCTGAAAAGAGCCCAATTTTGGGTATTATGATGAAAGGCAGGCAGAAAAGATCCCAAAATGGTGGCTCTTTAACAGACATGGTCTGAACTCTGAGATGAGTAATGAGGTTATTTATCTCTCAGCCGGGGCTTGCTGCCTAAATCGTGAGATCCTCTGACCTCTTTTATTATATTCTTTTTTACCACCCAGATGTTATCTGTTAAATAAATGGCTAAGCATTAACTGCTCTTCTTCATTCCTTCATTCACTTAATCAAAGAAATCACCTCTATTGTCAGTAAGTAAAGTGTTTGAATGTGTTTCTGCAGATCTAAGAAACTGAAAATTGATTTCACACTTTGCCAATTTGTCAGTCGGGTATAAATTGAATTTCTCTGCCAGGTTGTTACTGACTAGTTGTGCATGCAGGAAATAACTCATTAAAAAAATCACTTTTTATAATTAGTTGTCCTTTATTGGGAAGTATATCCTGAGATTGTGCACAAAATCAAATCTCTTGTCTAGTCTTAGCACTTTTGACATGTGTCTCTGGTATTGGACTAAATATACTTCTCAGGATCATGGTTAAATTTGAGGTTTCAATTTAGGACGAGTACAACATAAGCACATAACATATGGCTGAATTCTGCTATAGTCTGCATGATTGTTAAACCCTAATGAACTTTTTTTGTCAAAGTTATTGATGTTGATGTAGAGTTCAAAGTAAGAAAAGCGAAGAATTTTACCTGATATGTCAACAAACATTTAATTAGAGCTAATTGTAATGCTGAAAAGGTCTATAGCTGCAGAAAGCAACTGCTTTGTCCACCAAGGCAGCATAATCAAGCCTCCTAATGGCTCATTTATCCTAATATAAATTGGTAGAGAACCTTAGACTTGTCTCACTCTCTCCCTTTGCTTTTAAGCGGTTTGAACCTGTCTGCACTTTTCTTGATGTGTCAGTACCTGTTTGTCTGTGTGTGGGGGGGGCGTGCGCATGTGTGCTTGCACACACCTGCCTTCCTGCTTTGTCTTTAGTCTTTGACAAAGACTGTGTAAGAGGGGGTGGGGGGTTAGGGAAGAGGTGGGTTGCTAGGTAACAGTTCTGTGTTCTGACCAGTGGGGAGAAGCTCTGAAAGTGTGAAACTGAAACACGTTGTGCAACAGGTATAACCGCAGATCAACAGGGGGATCTGACACAAAAACTATGCATGGACACTAACAGCATGCATTGCTGTGGCTATTGCTATTCTAACAGGTTCAGGACAGATGGGAAAAAAATTATTACCCTGAGTGTTTCAATCTTACTACATCTCTTATGTTTGCAGTGCAGCTGTATAGAATAGTCAAACAAAATATGCGGCTGTGGGCTAGAGTGGAAACATTCATGAATAAAACACACTCTCATGAATCATCCTTTTACCTGTCACATCTTACATGTACACTTTTGTGCTGCTAAGGTGGGGAACTTTATTATGAGCTCAGCATGTTGCTGTTTGACCTTGTCACGACATCGTCTCATTATTCTAGAGGCACATTGTAGATTTACTTTTGGTGCTAAATTGACTTAGTTTTCCACTTTGAGCCACGGTATTCATTTTTTAGAGCAAATTCACTGTAATGATTGCTCAGCTGCTCTTTGGGCGTTGGCATTTACATAATTTGTAATTAATTAATTTATTGATCTAAATATAAAGTATAATGTCTAAAAGGCTTCTCTTTGGTGGGATATTAAGAGCATAACAACAAACCTTCACCAACATTGAGATGAAGGAAAATGATATAACTGAACTGGATATGTTCCTAATCTCATGTAACCAACAAAAACAACTTGCTGTCACTCCCAGCTTGACTCATATGGATGCATCGTCTGGAGCCTTTGAGTCACTTTTTAAAACTTTTGACTTTTTTAGTCAAAATTTCAACATGCAGCTTTGCATTAGACTTCGATAGATGTCCCTGAATATCTGTATTCAACACCGTACGATGGTAGATAAAATGTCTCGGTTGGACTTTACTGTCACATAGGAAGACGCAGAATGGGGAGGTGTGCTGTCTTGACATTGTTAAAATTGCCACGAGTGGTATTTTAAACTCAGACCTCAATGTTCCTCTAACCTAACTCGGTTAGCTTAAACTGAAAAGGAAAATAACTTAACTCCAGCATTAACCATCTGACAGGAGATCAAAGTCCCCTGAAGATTCAAATTAAATTCTCATTTTTAATGCAGACTTAATATTCTTTAACACAGTACTCTGGAAGGGTGGAGAATATTCTCATTATACTCAGACCATAGGCAGGTTAAAAAAGTCTATTAGCCATTTTGTTATTCATCATTTAGCCGTTCGTATTATCAACAAAAAAACAAAAAACAATGTATACACATCAGTATATTTTCTTTATTTTTCTGGGCTGTTTTTTTTTCCCCCCTCTCGATTATGTTCTTTGTCTATCTGTGTTTATCAATCAATAATACCTGGCTGTCTGTCAATGTGTTACAATAAAAAATCACTCCTTTATGAGATGGAAGTTGATAGTTGATGTTGATATATTGACCATCATAAAGCACACAAGTGAAAAATACATTTTTCCTTTTATGCAATTACGTTTGCACTGAATACTGTAATCTCACTTCCACATATTCCGGGCTGATTGAATGACCCCTTTATGAACTACATTTTACGTCGTTGCAGGCTCCCAAAAGGCTCATGAGACTCATTTGAACTCAAATCCACAGAGCTGTCCTCAAGTCATGACAGCTTCAAAATTTATATGATAGAAATTATGTCTCCTTGTCTGAGATGAGCCGTTAAGAGTGGGAAGTTTGGATGCTGTCGACATATGATGTGAGGAAAGTCACACATCACTAACCTCACACATTCTGCTTCTCTAAACTCTCCCTCGCTTCTATTTGTATTAAAATGCTATGAAATTGCATCTCTGATATTAACTGTGCTGTTTGTTGAACAAATACTTTGGCAGAAAGTTTACAGATATTAATTTCTTATTTTTCTGTTGTGTTCTTGCTGTTTGTTGAAATGCACTAACACTAATTACACCAAGAAAACACTAAGTCGAGCTTCGTCATCAAGCCAAGACGTGAGGTGACACGTTACAAGAAGTACGTAGCCAGTATGAATATCTAAACTTACCTCAGGGATGCTTTTCCCGTTGATGACGACCACTCTTGCTTCTCTGCTCTGCTCCCTGAAGAAACCACAGGCTTTCTCATGAAGACTGCATGTTTGTGTGTATAACGCGAATGTGGGACCAGAAGGGGAGAGAGAGAGAGAGAGAGCGGGCAAGGAAGCAACGGTCCCTTTCATAGCTCTGTCTCTCTCTCTTACTTCTCTTTTTCACTCTCTGCCCCTTAATTGTTCTCCTTTTACTCATCTCATCTGGGTAATTTGCTTTTAAAATTATTCTAATTGCTCTTCCATTCTCTGGTCATGCCTTTTAACGTGCATGTGCCAGCGACCACAATAAAGCAGGTTCTTCTTAATAATGCCTTGGTAATCCGAGCAGTCTACTGCATAGATATTTAGAGAAGCAGATATCTTTTTCAGTTTTTACTTTTCCATCTCATGCAGAGAAATGCATTTTCTCTCTGAATTTATGCAGTTATGATTAAGTGAATTGTTGGAGTTACACGAGCAATAGCTTCTGAGAAGTCTGAGAATTGGCATCACTTGGGAGGGAGTGATGTTCATGATCCCTAGGGCCTGAGAGACTCAACCTTTGTATCTATTTTTTACGAGGCATGCTTACTGGTGTTACTTCTCTTTACCTTCCAATGTCAGTTCATCTTCAGAGCTTCAGGCTAAGTTATTATCCCTTCTCTTTTCATTGCTTTTGTCCACTTGTGCCTTCCCTTTTCATATCTGTTTAATATTTGTCTGTTTTTGGCACGGTCTCGGTTTCTGTGGCCTTGTTCATATCGTAGTTAGAGCTGCATTTAATCACTTTCTGTCTCTTTTTTTCTGTTATTTCTTTTCATTCCATCTTTGCATAAGTTAATCTCTGACATTATATCTGGCCAAAGAATCGTCTATTTTTTGTCTTTCTTTCCACACACTTTTAAGCTCCACATGTCTCCCCACGACTTTCTACACCAGGGTTACAGTTTTGTTCTTCTGCACAAAACTGTGGCAACATATCTTTTCTTTAACACTTTTTCATTTATTCTCTTTTTTAATACACCTACAGGTTCTTCGCTGCCTTTCACACATTCATTTACTCACTTCTTGACTGCAAAACCTAACATTGTTAATACATCTTCCCATTAGTGTTAAATCCATAGAAAGTGTGAGAGCAAGAGTACTTGCTAATTGCTAAGATTTAAAAACAAACTTACTTAGTCATGGGCTTACTGACTGAGTCACTGGCTCCATCTGTGGCATCTTATGTATCTGAGGCTGTTCCTTGGCTTCGATGCATTTTATTCCAATGTCTTGAAATCAAGGGGGAAAAGGATATTTATTGGAACTGGCAGTTTGCTTGAAGTGCTTAGAAATATGAATAGCATTGTAGTTTTAACCAAACTGTTCCATGCTATAATCAAGACATCATTCACTTGCAACAGTCCTTTTTTTGGCAGAAGTAAACTCAACAGACAATGCAGATACAGATAAGAAACAATAACTACTGCAGCTGGAGTTTCTGTGAACAAACCAAATGCTATAAATGGCTTGATTAACAGCATATATGAAACAATTCATCATTTCCATTTACTATAGTTTATTTCCCCCTTCAATGTGTATATTTGTAGTTCTTATTTTTTTTATTATTGTTATTAGGACTATCACTTGGTTATGGTAAGAAATCAAAACTACTTGGTTAATATTGGAAAACGATCATGGTAAGGGTACACTTCAGATTCAGTTTGACAAATGTCCACTAGAGGTTGTATATTCTTCAAGATTCTTGCTTCTTTTCCGTCAAAACAAAGATGAAAAAAATAATAATCATGATAAAAAGACTTGAGAAAAAACACCTAAAAAAAAAATTGATAAAGAATTCCTTAAAAATAGTAAAAAAAATAAAAATAAAAAGGACACTACAGAAGTGTACAAGGACCAATAATTACATCGTTACCTGTAACACGATTATTGGTTGTTTATAGGTCTGCATGAGCATACAACCAATACTGTTGTAGAATGCTGTAGGAGAACAGTAGTGCACCTTGCTAAAAGTTTAACAACACAGTATTTGTGACTGCTTTCACTGGCATAAAAAATTCCACCTGATTATTTTATTGTTTTCATGCATAATGTATTTCAAAGCTACATGTTGGAAGCTGCTACCTTGTTAGCTACTGCAGAGGGCATTTATTTGTGTTAAACAACATGCGATATGTCAGCTGCAGCAAATATTAAATGCTGATTCACAGATAAAAATTAAAATGGACCTTAATTATACACGTGAATAAATCTTTATTAATTTTTATTCTGATAAAGGATTTGTAAGGAGTCAAGGATGATTTTTAGAATAAAGATAGTGTTTGGATGCTGAATTACTTTCTGGTCACTACGAAAAGTTACTATTTTAAGAGGTGAGTTCTTAATAAAGTCAAGAGAGTGGACCAGTAAAATTCAAAAAGGTCATATCTGTCATAGTTGATTGCTGCCGATTGTGGTGTTGAGGATGTTCTCTAAATGGAAGGCTGTTAGTTACCACGGTAACATCATATGAAGGAGTTCTGGGAAAATGCATATTTGACGGAGTGTTTTCTTTGAGATCTCAGAAATGAATTTGAGCTTGATGAATCATTTCATTGACGAGCAGAGCTGGGACCAAATTAAACCTTGATTTTAAAACTCTGGTAAATGAGAAATTTACAGCTGAGTCCTGAAACTGTATACTGCTTCTGAAATGTTCATTCGTACGGAAGAGACAACATTTTACAGTGCATACATCTTAGATAATGACAGTTTGCTCCATGCAGGATCAGAGCAGCAGTCGTTCATGCTTCTGTCAACTAAAGTTACAACCATTGCTCAGAAAATGAATCAGCAGATGTTTTATCATCATCATTTCAAGTATTTCACATTTACTTTTGGTGGGTTTTGGTCTGCATGCAGGAGAAAGCTGAATGCTCCCATCTAACCAGACAAAGTCTGAGTTATACTACTGGAGTGTGAAGTTATTACAGCACCTGTCACGCTAATTAGAAACTAATTGCTACCTGAGCATTAGACTGTTTCATAGATTTACAATTGGTTGATTGACTGATTACACAGAATCATTCAAATCTAACTTATTATATCTAAATTGAAAACGGGTTAATATATTGGAATTTACAGTGTGTGGTATTAATTGATCATTTTAACTGGCCATTACATAAACTAAAATATTTTGTACCACATCTTACTTTGAAACAGGAAATAGATAAATGCTAATGTCGTCGAGTGTTCCCCCTACATTTGATTCCTGTTTTATCTTTCTTGTTGCAGAGGGATGAGGTGATTTCATGGCATCCTTAACTGAACATTAAGTGTCCAGATGCTTCACCTTGTAACTCAAAACACTTTTGATTTTGGAGGCATGCAGGGCAATGCACAAAGAGAAGAAGGTGAGGCTTTTAAGAGATGGCAGTGTGAGCTGTCAGACTATTGATTTAAGTTCCACAGATCAGTGACTAGTTGTTACTTAGACGCCATCACTTTTTTTTGAGCCAATCTCTGACAACATCACAAGTTGCTGATGTTTGGCAGCCAGTTTAAGTGAGCAAACTGGAGGCCTCATACAGTGCATGGGCCTGTGTGCTTGATAGGACTCCACCTTTTTGTACTCTACCACTTCCTCTTAACACCCTGAAGACAGGAAGCGAAAAGAGGCAGAAGAGGAAGAAAGGCAAAGGGGGTTGGGCTTATTGTCTTTTTTTAAAGAAGAAAAAATGCATAAGAGAGAAGTTGAGGGCGAGAGATGAAAATAGGAGGAGAATCAGAAAGATACGATCCGCAAAGTGGGTAAAGGCTTACAAGCAATCATGGCTCCTTGGACAAGGACTGCTACAGAGAAATTTGGTGTGGGTAAGTGCTTACAATTTGTGCTCACTTGTGTGTCTCTTTGTGTGTGTGCATGCACATAAGTTTCGCTATGCTGTCTCACTGTGTAATGATGAACTGTCTATCTAAAATACAGCTTACTATCACTTCCTGCTTGATGCTATATGAGCAGGTGCAAAAGGCCTCTAGTAGAGGCACTGTAGAATGTGCACAGCCCATTAAATCCTAACCCAAAGATCTTACAATCTTACATTCTAACATTCTCATATTCATCATTTCACTTTTGTACAACAAAACCTATAGTAGCTGCAGTGTAATTTGAAGGATAGGATCACGAACACATCTTAGATCTGATGGAGAGAAGGTCAGCAGTTAGTTGGCAGTTTTAGTGCATTTAACATTATGCAGCACAAAAATATACAAACTTTATACATTATTCCTGAAAGTTGCTATTTAAATAGGAAATGTTCAAGTTTGATGAGGATTAGATTTTAGGCTGTGCAAACACAATCTGAATACAGTTGATTGTTAAGGTGGTATGTGGTTGAATATGGCAGAGCTGATCAGCTTATGCTGCCATTAGATATGCAACACAGTCAAAAACCTGTCAAAAACAGAGATTTGTCACTTCTTGTGCAGCTCGCCCGTTGCAGACATTACATAGATTTTTTTTTTTTCCACTGGAAATAAGTTACAAAGGTAAACTTAGAGGCGACAGCTTAAAGTTTTTTTATATCTGGTATTTCTACCATGTCTAGTTTAATTATTTCAATCTAATGGCTCTATCTGTAATGAGTTTCTTCCTAGTTCGTGTAAGACTACAACACAGGAAGTGGAGGAGAAGGAAGGACGTTTGTGTGAGTTTAAAGCTGTACAGCTGAGAACTGCAGAAAAGGTTGATACAAAGTATTATTGACACAATAATATTCACGAACCTCGCACGTGTACGTTTACTTTTTTAAGTACAAGTAACGGCCTAAGCTAGTAGTCTATGAATAGTGTGCAACTTGTGCTAAGCTACATGAATTACTGCGGTACAGGGGAAGAGCAACCCTGTTAGTTCTTACAAAGCGATGTCTCATGCAACCTTTACTATGTGGGAGCAGCTGCTGCTGCATTCATCTGAGTGCTTATCGGTTCTTTCACTGATATACTGAGAACTAAATGTATCATCAACTCATTTATGTGAAATAAACTAATCAATTCAATGACATAAAATAGCCAAACAAAAAACAACTAAACCTGATGACCATAAAGCAGCAATACGTGCAAATCACTACCAAAACTAATTTTCCTTTCATCCAAAACCTATTTGATTGTCATCAACCTTCAAACAAGGGTGATTTCCTGTAGCTCTCCTCATCTAAGTCTCTGTTAAGCTGATAGTCTCTAATGTGCACGTGGCAACTGGAAACAGTTTTCACGGTGACCAAATTACCTGCTTTTTCATTAATTAAGATGACATACAGCATGTGCTAAGATTTGGATGATCAAATGCATGTTTTGTGTTTAGGTGGTGTGTATTTTTTTTTCTCCATCATACCACCACCATAACTTGCACAACCAAAATTGTTTCTGTTTTAGTGAAGTGGAATTTTGTCAGCCAAGGAGAGAAGCAACTTTCCCTGGAGGTGGGAGATGCAGTCTACATCCAGGAGGTCTGCGATGGTAGGAACGATATTAAATAGATTTCTTCTCTTGTGAAGTGATTTAGAAAAATCACGATTTTTTTTTTTTGTGTTTTTTTTTTCATCATGAATGACAAAAGTTATGAGATGTTTCGCATCTGCAATGCATGTAGTACTTGTTGCATATAATTTATCAATGATTTTTTTTCTCCCCTCAATTAATAAAGAGTTGTGTTTAACAATACTGACATTTGTTGTTTTTAACAATAATAAAAGGCAAAACTTAACGCATATAAACTGTGCTACCACAATAACTATTATGTCATTACTTTTCCCAGGTATCAGTATTTTTTTGTCTGATTTTTATAATTATGCACATTGTCTATCACCAAATTAGGTACATTTGCCAATATACACGTAAAAATGTAAATGGAGGAGGAATTTCACCTGCTTGTTTCCATTGTATGGTGGTCTAGTAAAGCGTTAAGATGAAGTCAGATGACTATCAGTTTCTCTTTCAGGCTGGTACAGAGGCTACTTGGCAAGGAACAAAGCCCAGCAGGTAACAATGTTTTTTTTTCATTTTGCATATGACATTAACAGAAAGGTGATAGTGACACAGAAGACTGCAAACTAGCTTTAATCGCAAGAGAGATCTTCTGCTCCGGTTTTGCGGATGTTTTCTCCTTGTTCATTTTCCCTACATATATTCCCCTCCAGGGAGTGTTCCCTGTCAGTTTTGTCCACCTTAAGGAGGTCATCATTCAAAAACAGGGGTGAGTGTGATAGAAATGCTGTCTCTAAAAGTTAAAGGAGGCCTTTCATTTGTCCAGTTTAATGTACATTTGTGTGCAACTTCAGAAATGAGGAGGTGGTGGTTTCAGCAGAGATGCCCTTGGTCAAGGAGGTGACCACCACATTGAGGGAGTGGGGAACCATATGGAAACAACTGTTTGTGGTACAAATACAGCTATTAAAAATGTTTTTGCAAATGTTGTGTGATGTGTGTGTGTGTGTGTGCATTTAACACTATATGTCTATCTGTGAAGGTCAACAAACAGATGCGTGTGAAGCAGGTCCAGAGGCTGATGTGGGAACTGATGGAGTGGCGTTCTCAACTTCTGTCTGGCACGCTGCCGAATGATGAATTCAAGGAGCTCAAGCAGAAAGTTACTTCAAAGATTGATTATGGCAACAAGTATGACTGCACTGACTCACATACTCGGTTTAAAAGCTTATTTATCACTCAAACAAGAGTCACGCAAGCTGTAATAAGCCTCTATAACTAGTTTTTTTGCAAGTCTCTCTGTCCTCCTCTAATTGCTCTGTGTTTTTATCTTCTTTACGCTCGTGTTGTCATCATCGGTTTTCTCCATCACTTAGGTTGCTCTCCCGTCTTTGTTCTTTTTCCATACTTGTTTTCATTCCATCAATCCTCTGTGTGTCAATCCCTACTCCAGGATCCTAGAGCTGGACCTAGTTGTGCGAGATGAAGATGGGAACATCTTGGACCCAGAGAGTGCGAATGTCATCAGTCTCTTTAGGGCGCATGAGGAGGCCACAACCAAGATAAATGAACGTATCAAAGAGGAACAGGTACAGAAGCTAGAGGGATGATGGCTGAATAAAAAGTTTGATTTCATAATTACACCAAAAGATTTTCTGGAGAAACTGCTCTAACCTTTCTTGAGGTAATATCAGTAAATGTTAAAGCTATTCTGAGCTGTGCATGGGTGGAATCCCAATTTTGTAATTTATTTATAAATTTTTTTTGCAGTTATACCCAAAGTTAAGCTAATAAAAAGTCCATTTCCTTACAGGTTCACTCACATTTCATGCAGCCTATTTTACATTCAAACATTGATTCATAAGTAATCAGAAGATATTGAGATTATTTTTTGCTCACAGATTTTCTTCTCCCTTCGCATGGATACCAAAGCTTACACAAGTGAGCTATACGTTCAGTATTCCTGCTTTTTATCCTCCTAAAAAATAAAACTCTTCTCCTGCAGTCCAACATCCAGACAGACTACAGTGGTATCTCAGCACGGATTCAGTCTTCCCCCACCCACAGCCTCTACGTCTTTGTCAGGAACTTTGTCTGTCGTATCGGAGAGGACTCCGAGCTCTTCATGTCCCTGTACGATCCCATCAAACAGACCATTATCAGGTATCAATTCTCTCTGGCTTTGTCCATTCATTGCTTCGATAATGATCAGTTATTTTAGACATACGTTCTTGGATAGAGCATTTGAAGAATCCGACTCTACAAAGCTATAAAGCATAAAATGTCTCTGTTAAAGCTTTAAGTTGGAGTTCTGTGTTATGATGGATTCATTTAATCTCTCATTTATCTGAAATTGATTTAGAGGGATATTTTTGAGTCACAGAGGTGGAGAGAATTATGAAAACTGGAAAAAAAAGGGATCATATGACAACATTAGCATAATAAAAATTGTTGAACTCTGTACACAGAATAAAATTAGAATATGGGAACACTGATATAAGTGCTGTTTCTCCTCTGTATTTTTAGTTTTTACTTTGCGCTCTCTGAGAAGAATTTAACTTCAGATCTTTTCACCTTGCCTCCATATCTTATCTGTCTGTAACATGCACACTAACCCCCCAACCCACACACACTCTCCTCCCATTTCCTCCAGTTTTTTTTGTCTATATACCTCGCCTTCTGCTCTCTTCTATTGTTGAGCCATACTAAAGTATGACAATTTGCCAAAAATAGAGATAAAGAAAATTTGAATTATAGAGGCAGCGCATAGTGACTGGCAGCACTGTATGGTGCCTGACATTGTTGATGTTAAGCCCCGTCACTCACTGTCATACTGTGTTTCAGTCGCTGAAAGTATTAAAATAAACCTCAGTCAAATATATATTTTTTCCATGTATTTTTCTACTATAAGATTATCTCTTAACTTAGTTGCCATTTATTCTCCTGCTTTATTCTCTCCTATGATATCAGTGTGTTTTGTGTTCATTAGATGGATTGAATCAAACTAAACTAAACACTTTTATTCAGAGTAATATGCCTCTGTGTGTGTGTTTTGCATGTCTATTGGTTAAAGATGAGTTGAACAAGTTGAACTTCAGTATATGCAGTTTGCATGTTTTAGTATGGCATTAATGTACGTTTTAATTGACCTGTGATGCAAATGATGTACATATGTCTGTTTTTCAACATGTTACCGTGCCTTGTACAGTGAAAACTATTTGGTTCGCTGGGGCAGCTGTGGTTTCCCTAAAGAGATTGACATGCTGAACAACTTGAAGGTTGTGTTTACAGTAAGTGGCCACAGGATGACACTGTAACACTGCTTCTTTGCTTACACACTCCACAACGTAGCGGAATGAATGAACTTATTTCCTCTTAGAAGATTGCTGTCTTATTATCCTCGCTGTTTTTTTTTTGTTTTTTTTTACCAGTTCTTCTTTTATTTACTTTCTCTCTATCTTTGTCTACCAGGACTTGGGGAACAAAGACCTGAGCAGAGAGAAGATTTATCTGATCTGTCAGATAGTCAGAGTGGGCAGGATGGACCTGAAAGAAACACACAAGAAGTGCACTCTGGGCCTCAGGCGGCCTTTTGGGGTGGCAGGTACTTTTAGAAGAGTCAATACAGTTTATTTCGGTCCAAATGGTAGTTAGATTGCTATTCTGAGTGGACACGGGTTACACGATTTAGTCATTAGACTTACTTATTTGCTAATTTAAAAGCTTTCCATCTGTTGTCATTATTTACTTGTAGCACCTTTATTTAATATTGCCTTTGGAGTCCTCAGCCTCCATTTTGTGTGTTAACTACTGATGCGTAAATTCACACATGTGTAGGGAACACTAGACTAATTTCACCAACTGGCATGATGTGAAGAAGAATGCAAGCTTATTAATGACTTAATCTATTCGTTTTTACAAGGAAATAAATTTATTATGAATATTTGTTTAGAACTCAAGAAAACACACAATTTTTTTTTTGTTAATTCACAACAACACTCTGAAGTTGTCTTCAGAGTGTTGTTTATAGTTCTTTGACCTATCACTGAAAATTGTGCTATAATTACATAAGATGGATAGAAATGGCTTTTGTGTCCCATTCGTTTACCAAATTTCACCAGTTCTGTCATTGTGACTTTTAGCAGGGTAATGCATCTTGTTTGATTTGTCAGCTGATGCTGCTTCGGAATTATTGCCGATATGGCAAACTACATGGTAAAATTGTAATCTTTTTCACAACTAAAACGAATATTGAAGATGGCAAAATGACTTATTTCTACCATTTAGGCCATTGTTGCTCACACTGGCTAAAACAGGTGCCTAGATTCTTAAATAGCTTCTCAAAAGAATCATCAGTGAGTGTATTTCAGCCAGTTTTGCTCGTGTGTTTTCTGCTTTGCTGAGGTGAATTCCCGTTAAACAATATATTACTGCATCGGACTGTCTTTGATTGTTGTCATCACTGACACATTTTCTTCCTGTTCTTGGCAGTGATGGACATAAGTGACATCATCAAAGGGAAGATTGAATGCGATGAGGAGAAGCAGTTTTTCATCCCCTTCTTTCCGTATGTCCTATTTTCCTCTGATATTGCTTCTCCCCTCTCCTGACTCTATCTCACCTTTAGATCCCTATCGAGTTTTTTCTTCGCTGATCCTCTGAGTAGCTCAAACAGTATTGTTATGATTCTGTGATCATGCAGCTGTCAGCACATGATTTCAGATTGGAATATCTTTTTGAGTTTTCAAGTGTATTTGTTTGCATATGTTTGGTTTCAGGGTAGTGGCGGAGAACGACTTTCTTCACACCTTGCTGAACAAAGTGACAGCATCAAGGGGAGACAGTGGTGGTCAAGGTACATGGCTCTTACTGGCTTTGCTCCGTGTTTCTGAGGCATGTGACAATCCTTGCAAATGTTTGTCCTGTATTCACCCAAGGCTCCCATCGGAGTGCGTGCACTGCAGTCATTTTGTGGTCAGATAAAATCCCCAATGCTCTCTGTATCCTCGCCTCTTCTCTCTCCACTTGAGTTGTGAATGAGGGGACAGTATCCTGATGGATAACACTCGCCCTTTAGCTGCTGTTGCAGCTAATATTTGCTCTGGCCAAGCCCCAGCCTCACTGCCCACTGCCTCGTGTTTATGGCTGACTCTGACAACCCCTGTATGTGACACTATCGTGTTTCACCAAAAGTAACCCTGCGTGTTAGACTGCACTGTCATATCTCCAAGCTTTTATCTTCCTCCTGAAGGCTCAGAGCATAGCCCAGATATGGAGGGAGCACCTGTGGCCACCAGATGTCTGCTCTTAATGCTACTCTCCTCTAATCTCTCCTTCCTCACACACTGATGCATTTGCTATTGTACACACACACACTTTTACAGACGAACAGGCTTAAACAGTTTTCCCTGTCTGCAGGCGGTTGATGACACTGTCCAGCTTTTACCATGTCTATGTTTTTCTATAATATTTAATCCATTCATCCCTTTTTTTATATCCAATTCTGAAATCTGTGGGAGCCCGCACTCTTTAGGAGTAAAATTTTTTATGCCAAGGTATTAACTTTTTGCTATTAATGTGTTATTATGATTAATCATGACTTCTTGCCTCGGTATGCTTCTCCGTAATCACGAGGAGGCTCTCCGTCCTTTCCGAGTTCTCCGTCGGGCTGTCTGACACGAAAGGCAATTCATCTCCCTTCCGGCTCCGTTTCACTCCTCACAGTGAACGATGGCGACCGAGAGAGAAAGACTGTTGTTGGAGTTGGAGCTTGTTGATTTTGAAATGCAAATAATTTTGACCAAATGTTTACCGGCACACAGTAAACTCTTTCAAAAATGGCGGTGTTGTTGTTGTGAGAGGAAGACGCTAAACCTGAAAAGTGATTCCGGAAATGATGTTATCAGCCGACCAATCACAACCCTTGCGGTCTCAGTCGCCTCGACGGAGAGATAGGAATTTTGGCCGACGCAAGGGTGGGGTCTACATAGGCGACCATAAATCAGCCTTTATACCTCCAATAAGTTTAGTCAACCTAACTAAAGATCTGTGTAACTGTCTGCACTGAAACCCTTTTTGGTAACACTAAGCACTATTAAAACAAGTTCACTGTAGGTTTACTTTGAAGGACAGGAAATAGGGAAGCGCCTGTACTCACTCTTTCTCAACCTGAATGCGCCAGGAAAGGCTCCAGGTCAAAGTTCCTAATTGAGCTCTTTAAAATCCTTTCAGTATTAATTTGGATTTCTTTTAAATTTACACAAAACTGCACGAAAATTGTTGAGACAGAAGCATTTTGAGCAATTACTTAAAGTAGACTGAAGCAGTATCAATTAGCCCGGGCAGAATTTTGTTAATATTTGGTCTTTCAAAGTTCTGTGAAGTTTTCAATTAAACTTTCTCGTGTTCATAACCATGCCTTATTTCGGACAGAAATGTGATCTCCCTCCAATGGGTTTCCAGCTCCTGTTAACTCAGTGGACTGTAGAGATTTAAAGCTCTGAACCCAGGCAACCATTAAGATACTCTATGTTAGTATGTAATTTTATTGCCAGACAGATCACATCTTATATCAGTACAATCCTTCTTTCCATAAGCAAATTTAGCAATTTGAAAGCAAATTTAGCAAAATTGTAACAATTACTATTTTAGTGGTTAGTGTCAAGCTTTGTCTAAGGTCTTTGCAATAGTGTAATCCTGTGATCATTTCTAATTTTTCTTTACTAATTCAGTACAACTTATTATGTTTTTATTTACAACAAGGTGGTAAAAAATGCTCAAGTTTTGCTAGGCTGGAGGTCTGAAATATAATGATCGTTGGGGGTGCTTTATCAAGAATACGGATTTTAATAGAATCACTGCATCTGGGTTTCTCTGCTCAAGCTGCTGCCCCCGCGACCCGATCCCCGGAGAAGCGGAAGATGATGGATGGATGGCACTGCTTTTTGCAAAAAAAAAAAGACTAATACACACCTAATACACCGCTTTTCTCCCTGTCAAATCAAACTCTGCAGGTTTGTGGGTCACCATGAAGGTTCTTGTGGGAGACATAGTTCAGATCCGGAAGGAATACCCTCACCTGGTGGACCGCAGCACGGTGGTTGCCCGCAAGCTGGGCTTCCCAGAGATCATTATGCCAGGAGATGTTCGCAATGACATCTACCTCACCTTACAGGGCGGCGACTTTGACAAGTACAACAAGACAACACAGAAAAACGTGGAGGTTATCATGTGGGTCTGTGATGAGGATGGCAAAGTCATACAGGTGAGCAACACAAAGAAATTAGGCACAGCCGGTTTGTGAGTGGTGGTTTGAGAACATCCATTTTTTTAAGGCAGGCATGTGCACACAAAGAAAAGAAAATCTGACAATTTTACAATATATTTTTCACGTAACCCTTTTTTCCTAGAACTCCATCTGTCTCGGAGCTGGAGATAAGGCGGTTAGTGAGTACAGGTCAGTCATCTACTACCAAATCAAACAGCCCCGCTGGATGGAGACATTTAAGGTTTGTGTGTGTTACTTCCTTCTCTTCAATCCATTTTTCTGTTTTTTTTTTGTTGTTTTTTTCCAAATTACTTTTTTAACACAACTCGCATTCTCATTTCCACAAAACACAATGTTGTGGTAAGATTTTAGAATATCTATTGTATTATGTTCTGCAGTGACATGAGATGTCTTACAGGTTGCAGTCCCTCTGGAGGAAATGCACAGAATTCATTTGCGCTTCATGTTCAGACACCGCTCCTCTCAGGAGTGTGAGTATCATCCTCTGTTTGTGTACAATACCTGTCTGATTTTTTTTTGTACAGGATTAACACTCTCAACCCTCTCCTCCTGCTTAATCCCTTGAGCATAATGTGATCCTGAAAGGAGCAAATGATTGTAATCATTTTGCAAAATGACCCATGGCATCGTTACACACATTGATTATTCAAATGAGCAGTTTTTCTTCCTTACTCGTCTGAAAGCTCACCCTCCATTCTCATTTTCCCTACTCCCTGATGTGGTTTCCTCGTTCTGTTTACATATCTGTCTGGTCCTCCCCAGCCAAGGACAAGAGTGAGAAGAACTTTGCTATGGCGTTTGTGCGACTGATGAAGGAGGATGGGACAGTTCTACAGGATGGACTGCACGATCTTGTAGTCTTTAAGGTGAAAACCAGTGATGGGGTTTTTATCGAGCAAATAGGATTCACGCATGATTGAATTCATTTATTTCAAATTTTATTAAGTTAATCCTAATTTAACAAAGCACGTTCAACTTGCTTAGATCAACCCAAATGCCAGTGTTTCACATTGTTCGATTTGCAAATAATTGCGTTGAGCAAATAAACAGCCCATCAAAACACAAAGCTTTCAGACTTACACAGATACCAGAGTAGCACATTTCACATTAAACCTTTTGTAGTGAATTTATCTAGCGTTATTGAAGCAAAGAGTTTTGGATTGAGCAGCTGAACCACACTAAATAATGGATATTTGTCAAATGAAATGTATTAGCTCAAATTAAATTGGCAACTCATGAAAATGTTAAGCATTACAAATAACACAAGCGCACAGGGTGATTTGCCAAAAAGCTAACAAATGCAGATTAATGTTAAAAACATGTTAATGCATTGGAAATAATTTGATTATGTCTGTTTTGTTCCAACAGTCATCAAAGCAGAGCTAAAGATATAGTGAGTCTGGAAAGATTATGGCCACTCAGACAGGTTGAGTGAAGCCAAATAGACTCCCTGTTAAATGAGCCAGAGCTGAAATTGAATCCCTTCATTGATTACATGTCAAATGCAGTGAAGATTAATTACTCATGATTTGCTCAAATATCAAATGGATGGTCCCCCTGTACCCTTTTTCTCAATTATCTCTCGTTATCCCTGCATTCCTCTTGATCTCTCTGCCACTCATAGCTTCAATCTCTTCCTCCTCGATTTTTTTTCAGGGCTAATAACGAGAGCAGAGTTGATGGATTTAAAATATGATCTTGAGATGATAAATTGAAATGTGGAACACTCAACAGTAATCACACAGTTGGGTATGATAATGTAAGCAAAACTTGAGTGACCACAAAGATGTCTATTTTGTGCATACCGTTTTTTCCCTCCATTTCTTAATTTTTAAATGAGTAGTTCAGATGAAAAGGATTTGTTTCGCTCATGTTTTTACAAGCTGAAGATAAGTTTGGCAGAAATTGTTGTGGTATGATCATCTCTGCTTTGGAGGAATACTGCTGTGGCCTCAGTCACTGCTAGGGATTGTTTTCATGCAAGGTTGGCCTGATGAATCACTTCAAGTGTAACAAATCCCAGTGTCTCTTTGTTTTCTCATCAAGACATTTCTACGTAACACAGAAGGAATATTTTCTTGTCCCGGCTTCATTGTTACTGGTGTGGTGAAAATGTCATGATCTTCTCAGGGTGACAGCAAGCGCATGGAAGACGTGAACTCCTACTTGTCTTTGCCCTCGACTCGCCATCACCACGGTGACCCCCACAAAGGGTCAGGACTGAGCCGCAGCTCCAGCAGTGTGTCTGGGAGTGGAGGAGGTCTCTCAGTCAGCTCCAGAGACAGCTTCACCATCTCCACCCTTGTCTGCTCCACTAAACTCACCCAAAATGGTAGGTGCTTGTGTGGGTTTGGGACAGGTGTTACTTTGTTTAGATATCCAGCTTGTGACATTATGCAGACTCTAAAGGTTTGGCAGGACACACACACACACACACACACACACACACACGCACGCACGCACAGGTTTGAAATTAAACCTGTCCCATCAAAAACTTTTAATTAGCATCTTTCAACAGAGAAATAAGGCCTGGCCAAGACAATGAATCATTGTTGGCTGTGAAATTGGTAGAGGGCATTACTTTGAGTAGAAAAAGATATCAAACAAATGAACGCAGACTCAGCAGTATGTGAATTAGTTTGATAATGTTTTGATAATTTCTTTAAAACTATGGTTTAAGGGCTGCACAGTGGTGTGATGGTTAGCACTGTCACCTCACAGCAAGAGGATTACTGGTTCGAATCCCTGCTCCACTCTCTATGCGGAGTTTGCACGTTCTCCCCATGAATGCCTGAGTTCTCTCTGGGTACTCAGCTCCCTCCCACTTGCATGTTTATTGGATTAAGCGGGTATAGAAAATGGATGCATGGATGGATTATGGTTTAATATTATGTAACTTGCTCCCATCTGCTGTGGCAGTAGAATCGGAGCCACTAACTCAAAGAAACCTTCACAAACTGTGATGGAAGGCTGGTAATATCTGGAGCCCTTGGACCTGATTGTCCAAGAAGAATGCGGCGCAAGGGGATTAGCATAAAGACCAATACTGCTCACCCGCTGCATAACATAATGTTGAAACAACAAAGTGTGTTCAGTCTGAGGCTTCTACAGCTCCGCTGCAACACAGAACAATGCAGCAGGTCATGTCTGCCTGCAGCAATAAGCATGCATCATGACAGCTTGAAATGATTATTGAGAAAAAAATACAGCAACATTATCATTTCATCATAACATTATACTTTTTTTTTTTTTATGGGTGTGTGTGGGTCCACTGTTAGTATGTATGGGTTTTATGAGAGGAATGTTGTTCACTCCGTCAGCCAGCCGCACAGGCAAGACACACTTTCAATGAGAAACACATCCACTGTGCATAATTGCACATTCACTCCAGACAGCGAGGAGCATCAGACGCAGGTGCAGTGCAACACCTGTTACTGAGGAAACCAGTCCATCACTGTAATGAATATTTTCCTGCAATATTAATCACCTTTACCACACGCATAAATTCACACAACACACACACGCCCACAGCCTCGCTAGCAAGCATGCTCATAGTGCTGTTAAGGGCCACCCTCCAGATGTGTGGCTTGGCATGACGTGTCAGAAATTGTTAGACAGGGAGAGTGGTGAGCTTGAAATGCAGGCCAGCCCCATAGAGACAGAGAAGTGTGTCCCGTGTCAAACTGTAGCAATATTAATGACTGAAGACAGAGATCTGAATAATCATTTGAAAGTCTCACAAACTGGAGGCATGGAGACTTAGCATGTGTCCGTCAGGGTTTATACAGGGTTGATGTGGCTCCCATGGTAGATCACATTAAAGATGTGCAGTTTTTGCTTCTAGAAAATAAAGCCAGTGTTCATTGACTTGAAAGAATTACAGCAAACCCGGCTGCAAAAAATTCTAAAGTCCATTTTTCCTGCAACCACTTATCTGCTTACTACAGCCATGATAGCGTAGCCCATACTACCATCCCCTGACAACACACACCTAGTTTCCTTGACTCAAATCAAATAATTGAAAAGCACCTGATGTTTTTTTTCCATTTAAAATTAAAAAAAAAAAAAAAAGCTTGCTACAGATTTGTTGACAGCTGGATAGAAACACAACTGCTGACCATTGGACAAATTCTCACTTGGGGGAATTATAGGTGTAAGATGTACTTTGTTCCTCATTACAAGTTAAAGATGAACCCCCAAAAACACAGAACTGAATGTAACATTTTTTAGGACTGTGATATATCTGTGTGTGTGTGTGTGTGTGTGTGTATGTATGTATATATGTGTGTGTGTGTGTATAATGCATGTAACTGCATATCTAAAACCACATTAATACTGTAACAATATGAAATGAATGAAGAATGAAGCTAATTGCTGTATATCTGAATTGTTGCCAGCTTCTTTTTTAGCACAATGGATGATTAAGGGATTTGTTATTTCAGTTCCTACTTTAATACATTAGAGATATTTGTCCAATTGTCCAATCAGCTGAGCTATAAATTTCTATTCGGTTAGCTTTGAGCAGCACCCTGACCAACCCAATACATGCAGTCACCATTATGCAGTTCATACACCTGAACAGAAAATACTCTGTCTCTCCCTTTAGTGGGCCTGTTGGGGCTGCTGAAATGGAGGACTCGACCTGAACTCCTCAAAGAAAACCTGGAGAAACTCAAAATCATTGATGGAGAGGAGGTGGTAAAGGTCAGTGTTGTAAATATAAATGTGAATGTGTGTGAGAGAGCGTGCTGGCATGACTACGTTCTCACTGACCCTTTTGCCTTGTCTGTATGTATGCAGTTTCTGCAGGACACCCTTGATGCCTTGTTCACCATCATGATGGAACACTCTCAGACGGATGACTACGACATCCTCGTGTTTGATGCCTTGGTAAGCGTGCAGCATGTTTGTTTACTGAGAAAATGTTTATGGATCTGAGTCTCTGTGTGTGCCCTGCCAACGCATACAGCGCATTTCTTAACAAGCTGTCTTGAGTCTAACATGTCTTATCTGCCATGTCTTTTTCAAAATAAGCAGGTCTGTCAGATGACTGTAAATAACATCTCATCTGCCTTGTAAATATTTGCTGCTATGTAAACATGTCACTGACTCTGCCTCACTATTCTCCCCTCTGTCTTGCAGATACATATCATCGGGCTGATTGCTGACAGAAAATTCCAGCATTTCAACACAGTTCTGGAGGCCTACATCAAGCAGCATTTCAGCGCCACACTGGCCTACAAGTAGGTTACATCCTGGGTTAGGAATCCTTTGCAGTATCAGATAAGGGTAATATGTGATGAGTGAAGGGTGGGAATAAAGCATGTGCATAAAATAAAACAGTTAGAATAAAGCAGTTTATTAGTTAATTCCTTGTGTTGTCTTTAGAAATTTGCAAAGTGTGCCTCTTCACAGAGTCAATCCACTAACTGTAAGTCCAGTAACTTAGGTTGTATGAGTATGTGTAGCGCTCTTACACCCATGGTACAGGTGTCTGAGCTTTGTTATTTCCTTTTTCTTTAATGATCCTTCTTTCTGTTATTCCCCTGACCTCAGGATCTCTGTAATAAATGTCAAGAATGAGAACTAAAGAAAGGACAGTCTGAGTCATTGGATTGCCCTTTGGAGCGTTGACCCAGATTAGAATATGGTTCTATATTGACTGTATGCTTCTTCATTTATGTTCATTTCATCTCATTTGACTCGATGGGTACAAGTGAAAACTTTTGTTTGATTGCTCAAGCTCCAGTTGGAAAATTGAAAATGTGTCTGCACATACACGATATTGCCAAAAGTATTCACTCACTCATCCAAATAATTAAATTCGGTGTTCCAATCACTTCCATGGCCACAGCTGTATAAATTCAAGCACCTTGGCATGCAGACCGCTTCTGCAAACATTTGTGAAAGAGTTGCTCTGAGGAGCTCAGTGAATTCCAGCGTGGTACCGTGATAGGATGCCAACTGTGCAACAAGTCCAGTTGTGAAATTACCTCGCTACTAAATATTTCACAGTCAGCTGCCAGTGGTATTATATCAAAGTGGAAGCAAAGTGGTAGGCCAGGTAAAAGGACAGCGGATGCTGAGGCGCATAGTGCGCAGAGGTCACCAACTTTCTGCAGAGTCGATCACTACAGACCTCCAAACTTCATGTGGCCTTCAGATTAGTTCAAGAACAGAGCGTGGAGAGCTTTATGGAATGGGTTTCCATGGTTGACAAAGCAAGGTCCATAAAGACATGGATGAGCGAGTTTGTTGTGGAAGAACTTGACTGGCCTGAGTCCTGATAGAACACCTTTGAATTAGAGCGGAGACTGCGAGCCAGGCCTTCTCGTCCAACATCAGTGTCTAACCTCACAAATGCGCTTCTGGAAGAATGGTAAAAAATTTCCATAAACACACTCCTAAACCTTGTGGCAAGCTTGCCCAGAAAAGTTTAAGCTTTTATAGCTGCAAAGGGCGGGCCGACGTCATATTAAACCCTATGGATTAAGGATGGGATGTCACCTAAGTTCATATGCGTGTAAAGGCGGATGAGCGAATACATTCGGCAATATAGTGTTTGTTGTACCCACCCTGCTCTTTTATTGCATTGCTTTATACATACTCCAACTGTTTCTATCACTGCTCTTTGCATTTTTTTGCCCAATTATCCCCACCCTTCTTCTCCCCTCCCCGCAGCACTTCTTTTTTTTCTCTACTCCTTGTATTTAAGTATCTCCACATCATCTCTCCATCCTTCCCCTGCTTGTGTACTGGTACTCACCCTCTTTAAGAGGGTCACTGCAGCTTATTGCCTGTCAGCTCAGAGGCAGTTATGTAAAACGCTTTAACTCCCGCTCACAACACTTTAAACTGCTTTAAAAAAAAATAAATCCTCCTTTGCTTGCCTCAAGGCCAAGCATCTAAAATAAACTACCAAGAACTAAATGGTTATGACGGATTAAATTTTTGGGTTGGATTGTTTTAAACAGATTTACACTGGTCAGTGGGTGATCCCCATTTGCCATTTCATGGGAATGGAGCTGTCTCAAAACCGAACCTTTTGACCTCTGTATGTTTTATCAATATGCCGGTATTGTATGCCGCTGAAACCATGCAAATGGGGCTGTGTAATGTTGGTAGGTCATAAATTTAGAGTAAACTCTGAGCCATCCGCCCATCTCTCAAGCTGCGTCTGATAGAGAGTGAGTCTGATAGGTACGTCAGATGAGGTGTGAAGTGCTCTTTGGCGGTTATTCCACAACTACTGCCCTGCCAGTCAATCTCCTCTCGCTCCTTTGCTCTGGCTCTGCTGCACTTTGTCTTTCTGCTCCATGGAAGTGAAAAATGGAGTTAGTGATTCACTTTCCAGCCTGTACGACATCAGGAAAGAAATGAGAATTCTGTTTGAATGCTTCTGATTTATCACCATCTTCCTTTCTTTGCTCTCCACCCCCCCTCCCTTTTTTTTCACTGCATCATTCTCTCTCAGGAAGCTAATGTCAGTGTTGAAGAGGTATCTAGATGTGTCCAGCCGAGGAGAACAGTGTGAGCCCATCCTCCGAACCCTCAAAGCCCTTGAGTACATCTTCAAGTTCATTGTTCGTTCACGCATGCTCTATTCCCAGTAAGTGTATAGTTTTTTTTATTTATTTTCACGTCAAATGATCTTTTCGATGAAAATGTAGTTTTGGGATTTTCAACGCTGCAAATAAAAATTGTTGAAGGTGCACAGAACCCTCTGATTCTGCATTGCTAAAGTAATCGTTGTTGGCAGCTCTGTGAGAAGAGGCTGCTGATAACAGCACTAACGGTGCTAATAAGTACTGATGATGGAGTGCAACAACTAAATGAGAGCTAATGTCAGGACACGATTGCTGAATTGGCAGCTAACATGGTTCCAGCAGGATAGGCGCCCACTGCGCTGAGAAATCTACCACCCTTACACCATATGATGAGTGTAAACACCATTTAGAAGTCGTGTAAAAGGGGCCCTGACAGATCTCACTCATGATCCACAAGTGTGGGAGGAGCCTTGTCTGGAATAATGTTTGTTCATACAGTATACCCAGGGTCAGCACCCGTGTATTTGCAGTTGTACAATCCCAGTTCCAAAGTGCTTGAAGCGTTGTGTAAAATGAAATCAAAAACAGAATGCAATGATTTGCAAATCTCATAAACCAATGTTTTATTCACAATAGAAGACAGAAAACATATCTAAGATTAAAAGTTAGACACTTTACCGGTTCATGATAGATAGCAGTTCATTTTTAATTTGATGGCAGCATCACATCTCCAAGAAGTTGAGATAAGGCCATGTTTCCCACCGTGGAGCATCCCCTCTGCCACAACTGAGCTCTGATAACAAGCTGGATGTTCCCCTCTTCAGTCTTGAGGGTGCGGCATGCATGGTTTCCAAAAAAGAATGGTGAATTTGTCTGACCACAGTACATTTTAAATGAGCTTCGGCCCAGAGAAGATGAATTTGAGATGATGATTTTCATTAAATAGTAATATGTCTTGCAATAAACATTTGATATGTTTCCTTTTTTCTGTTGTAAAAAAAAATTTTTTTTAATGAGATTTGCAAATCATAGCATTTTGATTTATTTACATTTTACACAACATCCCAACCATCTCTAAATAGGAGTTGCAAAATGTAGTTTTTGGTGGATCCCATTTTATTTGGTTTATTAAAGGGATAGTTCGCCTCTTTTGACATGAAGCTGTATGACATCCCATATTAGCAATATTATTTATGAACATTGACTTACCCCCTGCTGCGTCCTGTGAGCTGAGTTCCAGCCTAGTTTTGGCTTTGATGAAGGTAGTCCGGCTAGTTTGCTAGGGTCCCGAAAATAAAGCGTCTTGCTTCTCAAAACAATATGCGTTCAAAAGAGTAATACATTTGCATCAGAAAATCCTCCCTCCAGAAAAAGTCAGACCTCACATCGCTATTTTTGCCTCCCTTCATATCAATGCGTACAGCCACCTAGCTATAGCCACACCTGTTACGGTGTTTACTGCTCGGAAGCAGGGGACTGCTCGGTCGGCACTTCGGTCTGCACAGTTTACACAGCCCGTATTGATATGAAGGTAGTCCGGCTAGCAAACTAGCCGGACTACCTTCGTCAACACCAAAACGAGGCTGGAACTCGGCTCACAGGACACAGCAGGGGGTAAGTCAATGTTCATGAATGATATTGCTAATATGGGATGTCATACAGCTTCATGTCAAAGGAGGCGAACTATCCCTTTAAGTCAGAAGTTGCGCTACAATGAATGCATTAGTGCTAAGAATGAATATGCAAATGAGGCTAGGTAAAAGAAAATATGACCATCAGATTTGGGTTTCATCAAATTCCATGAAAAAGTGGCTTAGCATCCCTCACTTTAAAAAGAGGGGATTTGTTTTTTAGAGAGTGCTCGTTTATTTGCATTAGTATGAACACATACATTTCCTTGTGCTTTATGTAAACATGAAGGCATATGGGGGAACACACACTTCTGTTTACATGTCATTGTGTATGTTTTCGTGCATCACATTAACCTTCCCGTTCCCTCTGATTGACTGAGTCTCAGTTGGCAGCCTCCCTGGATGTCTCAAAGCGATAAACCTTACTCTGCTTTTTTTCTGTTTTTCTCCCTTCTGTCTGTTGTCTCCCATATACATGATGCAGACAAGTTAAGCTTCCTCTGATGTAAAGATTTCATTCTCTATTAATTTTTCTGTGGTTTAAGGACGGGTAAGGCCAATAGGTAATCTGGTATTCAAGGAGCACTCGCAATCATTAGTGGTTAAGTTGAAGGCATTGAAGATTTATGGCCTGTCAAAATGGCTTCGTGCTCATGCAAAAACTACAAAGAATGTGGGATGTTTACTTCAAGTATATATACGGCACAACTATATCAGATTTAGTTATTTTCTTCTCCTCATTTTTTGCCCTTCATGTCTATAGCTTTGACCCCTCCTGTCCAGTCTAGATCCTCATGAACTGTGTTCTATATTCCCCCTTTGTGTTACTTGCTCCCTGTTGTCCCACTTCCCGTTTCTCCATTTTTAAAACATTTCAGTGAAAACAGATTTAATTTGTCTTGTGAAATTAAGAAAAAAAAAAGAAATGTTTTCTAAACCGAAAACTGTTTTTGTTATTAATTTTATAATTAATTGACTATAGCCATAGTGGTAAGTCATATTATCACGATGACTTGTAATATGATTATGTAATCTTTTTTCTTTACCACAATAGTTGAGTGTTTTACATTATGTTATATTCTTATAATGACATCTAATGATTTCATGACCTATTTTTAATTTCTATTTGAATTAGGAAAAGTTGCTCATGATGACACAAAACTCAAAACACACAAGTGCATACTTTGCTCAATCCTTTACATAGAAATACCGATCTTTGCCGACTCGTTTTTAAATTTTTTAATTTTAAAGAATTCCAACCATTTTACTATTCTACTGTTCAGCCCATGGTGTATGACTGCATAAATGCACTTGGATACAACACTTAATGTACTCTTATGTGCCTTATGACAAAATCTCGCTTATTGGTCACAGAAAAGGCATTGAGTAGAGACATTTTGTTTTGTCACTAGTTTTATGTCACTATTTCAGTTTGTGCCATTGTTTGTCAGGAACTGAGGGGGCGATGCTGAAAGCATCAGCATTTTTTTGGCAAAAAAAACCCCAAAACACTTCTTTTGGATGTTCCTTTAAAGTTTTTGCTATCTGTACCATATGATTGTGAACGTATACTGATGTAACCTGTAACTGTATTTGTCAGCAGAGGCATACAACCACAAGCCGGTTATTCTAGTTTTCATGTTGTTTTGAAAACTCTTAAAGCAGTAATGCATTTCAATAGCTTTTGGTTCATGGATCACTTATTTGCATATCCTTGTTTACACAATATCTGCATTTCAAATTTGACCCGACGTGATGCTGCCTAATTGCAGCATTGAACACTTTCAAAAACCGAACAAGAAGCTAACCGAAATTATGTTCCATGTGGGTGTCGTTTGTGGCTCATTTGCTAAGACAAAGATTTCGTAACTTATGGGGAAATGTTTGGAGATGCCATGTCCTGCCTTTTTTTTTTTTCTTTCACCCACAGTCACAGGCAATTGAGCTCTACCTCCTGCCTTTATTTCTAACACTCATCCTTAGTGTCCCTTAACCTGCTCTTTTTCAACCCTTTATACCTCCCTCTTTTCCACCTGCAGGTTTGCATTTATATTGAGCATCACGCTCTGTTAGTGTAAAGTGAAAAGTTGTACCAACAGTTTTGAGTTATCATTTAGAAGACACAACCAGTTGATTCAAGTGTATATGTCTGGAGAAAGTGCACAACTGACTGTGATCGCATTAAGACTGTCCCTGATGTATGTTTGTATCTCTCTAGGCTCATCCTTAAACACAGACAGGGCTTTAGGATTAAGCAGAGGAGTGCTTCTGTAATCATAACTATACTCTGCAAAGAGCCCAGTGATAAAACCTCTGCGTGTTACTGTGCGCCTAATCTCTTCCTCCACCCTAAATTCGCTGTGTGCCACATACTGTACTAATCCATCTCCCCGGCACTTACAATTGTAATAGACGAATGCACAACTGAGTCACACGAAGATAGTTAGGAAAGGGGTGAGGGTGGGGCAGTGGGATAGAGACATGGGTGACAGTAACATTTGGAAAGCATGGAGGAAGTGGGATTTAATGGGTTTGTGTGGGTTTTTGAATGCAAAGGGAATACCCACAACAAAGATAACCCAGTCTTTTTGTTTAGTTAGCTGATGTTGTGACTACAGCAGTCAGTGTCTGTCAGTATTTAGTGTAGCCTTTGAAGCATGATATCGTGTAAACCTAATACTATATTAGTTACTCTCTGTGATCAAATTTACTGTACTGAATTAGAAGTTTGCTGTAGCCCCAGTGTAGGATTATAATAATTTAAGGAAGTATGATGCTGGTGACCCATTTCAATACAAGCACAAAAGTTTAGATATATATTCAGTTGTTGCTAGGTTACTGAGTCAGTGCTAATATAGATGCCTCTCACTCCAGAAGCCATTGTCTCCACCCTCGAATCAGCTCTTATCATGAACTAAAACAAGAACTGCAAGATTATATATATCCTTCTGAAGTTACTGGTTGTTCTCAGAAATAGTTGGATGCTTTAAATCCAGAAAATAAAATCTGTAATTATCGTACAATTGACTTCGACTGTTATCGTTCCATCCTCCTTGCCAGACATGATATGTCATGTATTCTGGAATTCCGTCATGCACTCTGCCTGTCTGTCATATTCAGTTTTTCATGTTGAATTATCTTTTGCCCTCCTAGACTCTACGAGGGGAAGGAACAGGGTGAGTTTGAGGAGTCGCTAAGGAGGCTTTTCGAGTCCATCAACAGCTTGATGAGAACAGACTACACCACCACACTTTTGCTCAGGGTAATCCCATTTATCCACCTTTTATGCACACTTCCCCAACTAGCTTTTCTCTTTGCATTATCTTCCCATTCTTCTATTCTTTATCCTCCTCATCCCTTCTCCACTTTCTCTGTTTTCTGTCTCATCTTCATCTCATCTTCCCACTTCTGTTATCTGATTCTGACTACATCAGTTTTCTGCTTTTTGGCTACTTACACCCAAACAGACATTCAGACATATCCTGTGGCAAAATGTTAGAAACAGTGAAGCCACCCCTTGAAAAATGAGATGGATCATTGTGAGGATAATCTGTTTGATGATAAAGTCACCTTCCGCAGGTCCACATGTTTAAGGCAGCAGTTTTCACAGTGCTTCTTGTTGTGTGGGTGTGTGCCATCAGGTTGCTGCTCTGAAGTACCTGCCAACGGTCCTGCGCGATGTTGAGAAAGTATTTGATGCCAAACTCCTGAGGTAAGCTTATTCTTATAAAAGAAAAACATACAGAGGCACACTCACTAGCACATTTTCCTTAATGTCATTCAGGTGCATTGGCAGAGGGGATGTATAGGAGCCGTTTGAGTTTTCCTCCTGTCTTTGTTCAGTGACCCTTATTCTTCTGCTTTTCCTTCTTCACCAGGTGATAAAAATCTCATCAAACTGCCATAGAGACAGGGGAAAAACACTCACGCTCACTCCCTGAGTAAAATTCCAATGTTACCAAAACCATCAAGCAAAAATCTCTCTTTTCCTCTCAGACTCCTTAACAACAAAACCATTTGAAGTAGATCACTTAACCTCCCCTTGACCCACGATTAAAAATGCTCTGTTCTTTATAGCCCAAGAAATTACACAAGTACACATACCACTTAAGCTACTAGATATTTTTGTTTTTATTTTTATTATTCCTTTCCAGATTCTGAATTTCAAGCATTCTTATATGTCGTCTTGCAGTTCTACAAACTGGTATTTACCAGTTGTTCTCAGAACACTTAATGGAAAAATGTAGTTTTCTTGAATTTCTGCATTCAATTTTAGACAGATTCTCATAATGAATGGATCTGTCACCTGTGTGTGCTTATGTGTGTCCATTTATGTGTTTGTAGATTATCTTTATCTGCCTCATTAGCCTCCTCTTTGTTTGTTTTTTTAACACCTTTCTCATATAACACGGAGAAATACACACAGCTGTAAATGATACGGAGACGCTGAGTGGCAGAGTTAAATATTTTATATAAATATTTCATCTTTTTTTATTCATTTTGTCTTTCTTTCTCTTCGACACATATTCACTCACCCCTTATTGTCCTCAGCGCTTCTTTACACTCTAAGGTACCCACTGCATTCTTTATAAGAATTGCGTGTGAATAACAATCACAGTGCAGTAGGTGGACATCAAAGTGTTCTCATCTCCTGCATCCTTACATTCCAACACTTTGGAAACTCACCTGTGGTGAAATCAATGGAGTGGCGTGTTCACAAAGATTTTGTCAGATGCACACGTGTTTTGTTGGCTCTGTCCTTTGCATGTCCATAGGTTACAGGCTGACATTTTGGATTTTAATTAGAATCAGCTCAGATGATTGGTGGGCCTGATAAGGCTGCACTGAGCTTCTGTGTCCCAGCGTGTCCTCATGTCGACTTACGCACATGAAAAGGCAAACAAACCTTTTCCGTTACACAGCAGTTCAAAAAGGAGACAAAAAATTAAGACAGAGTTTGCCTTTCAGCATATGCAGCATACGTTGCTCAGCTCGTGTTTCTGGTTTGTGTTTTTTCTCTGTTATACAGATGTTTAAGTTAGTGATTGCAAATCTTTTTAACTCTAAAGGTGAGATGTTTACAGCTGGACTAAAGAGATACTCTTCTCTTTATTCCCTTCTGCAGTGCATTGTGTAAAGGACCAAGGAGATTTTGGTTATAATAATTCAGAACATTGATAATAATGTGTAGAAAATTCTTGATACTTATTTTCTGTAATTATTTGTCAAGAAAACAACCTCTGTAACCTAAATTGCCTGTCATTCATCACAATTTCTAATCACTTTTTTTTTTCTCTCTGTAGTCAGCTGCTGCATGACTTTTATTCCTGCATCCCACCTGAGAAACTCCAGAAACAGAAGGTGGCCTCTATGACTGAAATTGTCAGCAGCCAACTCTTCCAGAAACAAGGTAAGTTATTCTTTTTTTGCCAGATACAGGCCTCTGCATGAGCTATTGTACGAGCCAACAGCATAATTAATTAAGTGTCAAAAACCAATCACAGGTTTTCACAGGATCCAACCATTTGGATTCTCACATAAAGTTGAAGATTACATCAAAATAACTGTTAAACATTGCATAATTCCTGCAGGACTGAAAAGACAACTTGTCCCTCTCTGCCTTTTGACGAGTACGAGTGCTTTCTGCTCAGTAGGCTTTATCTTGATAACACTAAAAGGGTAATGTTCCATTGTCTTTTGGGACAATCCAGCCAAGCTTTGTTGAATAAAGCCTTAGCCATATAGTTAAAGGATATTTTGGTGTGCATATAAATAGTTTAAAGCAACTGCTTTACTGTAATTTTGAATATTTAATTTGTCTTAATGTTGCTGTTTTAACTAGTTTTGAAGATGTACGGAGAAGCTTAATTTAGAATTGTCTGCTGGCTGCTACAACTACTATCTATTGTTGGGCTTAGTTTGGTCAAAGTTCTTTCCCTCACGATCCCTTTTATATATGATGAATATAGACATTTTATGTTAATGTTATAACGTACAGTTTCAGTGCTGTTTGAGTCACAGACACTCTTATTACAATCAGTGCAATGGGCCCCAGTCACATTCCATCTTATTACAATCAGTCCAAGTAGCACTGATTAATGTACTCCTTCCACTGACGGTAAAGGTCACCTAAAGTCCCCGTTGCTGAGATAAACAAGTCTGTGTTTAGGTAAGTGCTATTTTAACCTCAAGATAGTTTCATTAGTTTATCTGACCTTAACTTATATCTGACTTTCCGACATTTTCCTTCCAGCCTCAAACTGTCCATTAACTTGGGTACTTTGTTCATGCCTTAGTAGGTGTTGGTAGTGAATATGGAAAAAGATTAAGACCAGCCATTTTAATATCGTGGGTGATACCTGCCATCTGATGAGGCTTTTGCCTGCAGATTCCATCCATCCATCCATAATTATTTTAAGAATTTTTTTTACCCGCTTTATCCAATTCAGTCACAGTGTGGCTGCAACCTATTCCAGCTAAGATTCCGTCTCAGTCCCTGCTGTTCCAGATTAGGTTTGACACTTAATCTAATTGAGATGCATTTTAGCATTGGGATGCTAATCAGTGGGCATGCATGCTACGGTGCTATTTGTTCAGCAGACTGAATTTGTGCAGCAGGGCTGAATTACATATTTATGATAGTTAATGGCCCCCGTGTCCCATCATCGCACAGTAATGCATATTTAATATCCGTACCTGTCTGTGTAAGTAGACCTACGAAGCTCAATGTTAAGGGAAAAATATCAAGGCACTGACACTGACACTCCAATGTTGGAGCAGTTACATGATCGAAGGGGATTGTGTTTGTCCATGTGTGTCCCTGTGGAACAGGGGATCAGTTTCTTGGTCAGATTTGACCGAGTGGGAATGTACAGACAACAAAACTGTTAAGTGTTTTGATTTGGTTTTGCGTGTGAAAGTAAACAGAAGGACAACAGTATGTTGGATAAGTGGATTTTTAATCCTCCATGTGCACAATGTATATGTAACCTTTTCTTGTTTTGTTATTCACACTCCTCGAAAAACCACTGGGCGCATAATGAGCAGCATACGTTTGTTCCACAGTTTCTACCCTCACATACTGCCACTAAAATATTTTCTCGCCACAGAGAGTGTTGTTTACTGCAAACTACTTTGGCAGAATTTTTCTGCAGAAAACACACACTGGATGAAACTTGATCCAAATTATTCTGCAGCTTTCTGAAACAAATATCAGCATATTTGGTGAAAGCCAGAATAATGCAAGCCCTTAAATGCACTTTAGTATGTTAAATCATTGAAATACATTTAAGTAATGTTGCTCTTCTGCAGTTGTTTAGTACACGAGCAGGTGCTATTTCTGTAATAACGTCCAGTCACATGGTCTCTTGGATGTATGAATTGTTCGTCTTTTCCAGGTTTGAAAGAATTTTACATATGTGTGTCCACCTTACCAACTCTATTTTTCCATGTTCTTGGCTTTTCCATGACTGGTAGCATCCATGGGCTGTCTTTGAAAGGATTTGGACATCTTTTTGTCCTCTGTCAGTTATACTTGTTGGACTTATTCAGCATAGGCTCCTGGGATTAAAGGTATTGGCAAGCATGTAGTGTATCTACACACACAGTGTGCACACGGACATACTGGCACGCATGCATTGATAGACATGTGCAAACTGTCATGTGGGTTAATCTGGTTTTGAGACTAAATTAAATTTACAAGGCGCATTATGGCTCAATTTAGGCAAATTATTATTCCGTCGGGCAATCACTGTGACAGATTGAGAGCATCAACTCAGATGAAGGAAACAAAACAAAGTGAGATATCAAGGGGAGCAAGAACAGTGACAGTGGTATGAGTCATTTATTTTCTTTTTTCTTTTTCGCCCTCTCATGTCCCAAAGCTTGACCGATTTAGTCCATTAAAAACTGTGTTTTAGGACGTGTCCATTTCTCCTCCTCCATGTATACCATCCTTTCTTTGAAATATATCAAAATGATTATAGCAAACCCCATATGTATGTGAATAATCCTTTTGTAAAGGTAAGAGTCACAGATAGATGTAAGGATTGCCCATTATGCAGAAAACCAGAAGGAGCTAGCACAGTAAATGTATTTCTTAATGTTGTCAGAACACTCGGTATAAACGGCAGCAATCTCATTACTTCGCTTTAGTTTTACTGCCACACTTTGTAGAGTATTGTTCACACCCATGTCTGTATTTTCCTGAGGTGGTTACTTAACAGAGGCATGCCAGTGCTTGATGAATATGGATGAGTGATGCACCAAACAGTTATTATTGTCAGGATTTAATCAGCGCTGAGTGATCATGGTTGTCCCTACACTCTCAAACTAATCAGCAGTAGTGACAGGTTACTGTAGGCTCAGGTGGAAAGAATGTGGCTTCTTAGAGGGGTTTTAATCGACTAAATTATTGACATGTGACAAAGCAGGTTCTCGCCTTAAAAATAGATATACCTACTTTACTTCTTGTGACCAAATGTATGCATAAGTACAGAGTGTAAAGTAGTATATTTAAAAGGGTCAATAGGAAGGTAAGCAAGTGAATGCATGCATCGCAAATGCCTGCAATTATTATGATGTATTTCTATGCTTGGCCATTCTCGAAGCAGCTGCTTGAGCTGTAATTTCAAATCTGTCGACTTTACTGCAGCAAGCAGTGAGTGGGAATATGTGCGTGCAACAGGTTGCTGGTTGGGCAATTGAGCTCCCATCTGCCACATGCCTTGTCTGTAGTTATAGAGATAAATGAAGAGACTGACATGTGAATCAGAAAAAACAGCATAATAGTCTTATGACGGTCTCACTCAGGCTGTCTTAAAGTGTTTTTCTTAGTTCTGCCTCACTTTGCTGTCTATGAACTGACACATCTAAAATGTTTACACTTCTATTCTCTTTTTCTCCTCCTGTTTCCCTCTGTTTTTTTAAGCTGTGCTACATTATATTTGACTTTGTTACACGTTTTTGTTCACAGTAGACTTCATATCACGTTCACTACATTGCTCACAAACACTCGTCAAGAGTGATGGCGAGAGCTACAGAGCGTTATCAGTGTAAATGTAAATGAGTCCGAGCAGCGGCATTTGTGTATATAAATGTCTGTTAGGGTGTTTTACAGCAGATAAGCCATCTGCTGCATGAGAGTTTTAAATGTTGCTGTTCAAACTGACCCAAAATAACAGCACTTATTGTAGAGCTTTGGCTTGATAGCTTTAGAAGGTTAATGAGAGTGCGGGAGGCGGTGGCTGTCATTCAATCTCTGTAGAGATTGCAGTTTGGGAGGTTGGGAATGGACAAAACGAGGGATGGATGAGACTAATGGAGGAAAGTGAAAGGAGTTTAATCATTTTGGGAAATGCCTCTCTCTCACACCCTCCCTCCGTCTAATTTATATTCTGATGCCTGTGCCTGTGGGGGGATCTTAGCAGAAACTGAATGCAGACAAGGACGGCAGAGGGACACAGTGTATGAATACACTTACCCATAATTCATTTTGTACAGATGTAAGGATGTGTTAATGTTCAGTAATGTTGAGAGTAACATGACAGCGCCACGTTTTTTATCAGTAGCTACCATTGAATAGGGAAGCCAGTTTCTTAGGTTACAGCAATTTCTGCTTAAAGCTTGTCAGTCTCTCCCTGTTTGGACACATGGTTAATAGATAAGCTGTCAAAAAGGTGTTGCGGTGGATGAACTGGAGATACTCTAATGATATGATATGAACAGCTTCAGCCTTAGTGCGAGCCCCATTATTCAAAACAGGATTTAAAAACAAAGATCGGACGTAAGCTTGAATGGAGCCAGCAGCTTTGTGGCATAAGTTCTTAATTGGAGGACAATGGAAATAAATCTGCTGAACGGTCAAAGCACTGAGTTGGAGACCGCATAGCATTTATCTTCTAGTGATCAGTTTTCGTTTAATTGATCAGTGTAGTGGCAACAAATAGTAGCAACAGAATGATTGTTCAGTCTATTCACACAGAGGATGAAGCAAAAGAGAAAGGCAGAGATGAGTGGTGGCTATTAAAGGGTGACTCATCGATGGTGTCCAAGCTGGATGGAAAGAAAAATAATTCACCCTGTTAATGAAAACACAGGATTAAAAAAAAAAAGAATCTGAAAAAAACACTTAAGAGATTAGTGCTAGTATCATAAGTGTCTAGCGCTTGTTATCTTACCATGTCCTTGTTTGTGTGGTTAATTGGCACAAATATAGAACTCTGTGTGGAGTGAGCAGCGATTAACCCATGCTGTGTATAATGCATATATGTTTTTGAATATTTTTTGTGTTTGTGTGTATGTTTTCAGAGAAAAATACATTCAACATATGTTAGAATCAAGAAAGCATCCTTTGATGTGACTGTGTTTACTTTGGTTTTGCTTGTAGCATTTGGTTTACCAGGTCCTAACCAGCATCTGTCATGTCTGTTAGTTTAGTTAGGTTTTAAGTTCCTGGTTAGTCTTTATCCGAACGTTATTGGTTGCATCCGGGTCCGGGTCCTCCTTCTCCACGCCACAACCACAACCCACTATGACAGAAGGATCTGGGAATGTGCATGAGAAAACCTGGAAACCAAATACTGAGGAGGGTGATTGGTTATGGAGTGCAGCTGAGGGGAGAAACACAGGTGACGTGAGTGCAGCTGATGGCAGAGCAAGAGAAACTAAGGAAAACATGGCAAAAAACTAAAGAATAACCAGAAACTTAATACCTATCAGACATGACAGTATCAAAGCAAAAATAAAAAAAAGTGAAAACAGTGACAAATGCCCTAGTTGACACTTTATATCATCGTCATCATTTACCTATGTAAAGTCAATTTTATGTAAAGATAAAAAGATGCTCCACATTTTTTTACGAAGAACAAAAAAAGATTGTTCTCAAAAATGTTATCATGTTTTTACGAGTCATGCTTGCTGAATTGGAGTGGATGAGCAAGCACAGTCTAAATATAAACAGAGAAAAAAATGTATGGCCTCAAATTCAAAATGAGGTTTAAAGACGAAGCAAGGGAAGAAGTAAGAAAGAAGGGAGGTTACAAATGAAAAATGGAAGGAGAGTGGATGATAGGGAACACCCACAGGGACATGAGAAAGACATTTAGTCATCACCAAGCAAGGCGATAGTTGGCATCGCCCCAGCTCCCTTTCATTTCACAAGATTTACTTGTCGTTGCGCCTCTGAACCTCCTCATTATCGTCTTTTCTATCACTTTATCTTCCCGACAGCACAGAACTGCATCCAAAGGAGGGAAGAGACGGGGATGGAGAGACAGTGGAGAAAATCTCTGATTTACATAGCTCTCAGAAACTGATATTGCATCTCATTATCGTGTGCTGTAGTTTATTGTGTTTGGCTGTCAAATGAAAAAAAAAAAAAAAAAAAAAAAAAAGGAACAGAGAAGAGATGAGCTGGCTGCTGAGCCATCAAAGCTGCTCCCTGTGTGGCGGCATGCCAGCGCCTTTCTGCTGTCACAAACTTGGGGAACCAAAACACTCAACCACATTTTCACACAGGCACAAAGAGATTCAAGCGCTTACGCATCACATAGCAGCAAAGCACCGAATCAGATACAAATTCATACGTGGACACACAAACATACACTGGTATTAATAATCACCAGCTGGGATTAGGGCACACAATAGAATAAGAATGATATTTTGATTTAAATACAGATGCGTTTTTGACGCTGTGTTGTGTGTCAGCACATTTGTTTAAATAACTGCAAACTGATCTGTGCAGATATATGCACACGGGTCAGCAGGTTGTAGAAACACACACATTTTCACACACACAGACCTTGATTTCCATGTACTTTTCAGTGCCTGTTGGCAAAGCTTTCTGGCACTGCGTGGCTGAATTGATTTGTTGCACTGTTGCATCACAGGCAGAATCCCAAAACATTCAACTAAATCACATCTGGAACATAGAAACAGAGGTGTGTGAGGGAAAGTGCAGTCATAAGTGAAATCACTAATGCTAGTTTTAGTCGGAGGCATGTGTTTGTATGTAAAAATTGTTCTTTTCCATTTAAAGCTCCTTTGAAATGCATGTCAATTTCCATTTTGCATGTGTTAGCATATGCTTCATATTGCTTTAAATGGGGACAAAATGCACCTACTGGAAATATGTTGCATCAGTTTGAATTCCTTCTTTTTATCCATGTGTTTGGTGCCTTTTGCACAGTTTCTCCTCCCCTAACTCTCCCCTGCCACTGCCCCTCTTGCCTTAAGTTGAGCCTTTCAGACAGCATCTCCTTTTAGCCTGCTTCATTACAAAGCAGCTGCTAGCAACCCTCTGCAAAAATGGTTTAACTTTATAGGATTAGGGGTTAAACTATGCCAGATCTTACGAAGGATGTGAAATAGCCTAAAAGGAAGCTCTTTCTGAAAAATGCGGGCTAGAGCAGATGCAGGGACATAGCCCATGTTGTGCTATTCCACAATATTTCATTTGAATGATGTTGCTACTGAAAGTAAAGTGATAATGCACTCAAAAGTAATGCTCCAGATGGAATTCATGTTTTATTTATCCTGACTTAACCTCCACCAATTGTACGCATTTTTTTTCATGATACTGTGCAGGTGGATTTTTTGCAAGCATCTTTGAAAATTATCCACCCTTCCCCTGAGAATTCAGGCTGTTCCACTAACTCCTGTCTGGTGTAATCCCAAACTAACTTGATGATGGTGAGCTCAGGACTCCATGGGAGTGATACCATCTGTCGTTCTTCTTGCCTCTAAAGCAATATCTTTAAAACTGTGGCTTTATATTTAGGGTTGTTGTCATGCAGTGAGATTCATATGGGAAAGATCAGACACCCCTTGATTGTATTGCATAATGGATAGGAGTTCACTAAAACCCTTATTGTACTTTATACAAACCTTGTCATTTGGATGAATTATTGCTGATACATTCACTTAAAAAGTTAGAGAAATTAATTTGACCTGAACGGCTTTGCTGGAGAAGCTAAATTATGATGGACAGAGCCGCACTAAATGACAGGCGAGGGAATGTATATAAGCAGAACAGAGGAGCACAGTGTATGAACAAATGTAATTTTTCAAGTTACAGCAACATATAATCCTTTGAGTGTTGAAACTTAATGATCTCCTTTGGGGAAACTGGGCTCTTTCACAGCGGCAGTGATAAAAGTGGAAGTGGCTGGCATTGAAGGTAATCCAATAAATAACTGCAAAAGAATAGTAGATTGAAGATGATACAATAACATATTGTGACTTGAGATTTACAGCTTAATTGTGCTTATCCCGTTATTCAGTGCGTATACCGTGACTGAAAATGTTTAGGAGGTCAGTTATAGAGGAAAACATGGAAGTCAAACAGAAAGAGATTTCATTATACAGAAAGGACTAGGGGTCTCATAGAAAAGTATGAATTAAAAGAAGTGAAGTAAAATATCAGGGAAAGTCACCAAAACCAGTAGAATTGTACAAACCTATTTTACAAAGAAACTATAGCTGCGTGTACGGTGTTGACAAAAACAGAATACCAGCATTGGAAGGCAAGGCAAGGCATCTTAATTTATATAGCCCATTTCATACCACAGGCAACTCAATGTGCTTTACATAAAGACAAGGCATTTAAAAGAACAGCATAAAACAGCATAAAAACAAGCATTTAAAGAGAATAAAAAAATAGAATAAAAATTAAAATACAGTTAAAAGCAATCAAAGAAGAGGGGAAAAAGAAAAATATAAAGTCAACCATAAGCACACCGAAAGAGAAATGTTTTTAACCTGGATTTAGAAGTGCTTACAGTTGGGGCTGATTTCAGTTCTGCTGGTAGTTTGTTCCAGTTGTGTGCAGCATAACAGCTAAAAGCTGCTTCACCGTGTCTAGTTTGAACTCTGGGCTCCACTATCTGACCTGAGTCAGCAGATCTCAGAGCTCTACTGGGTTTATACTCTGCTAGCATGTAATTCATGTATTCTGGACCTAAACCGTTCCGTGATTTGTAGACGAGTAGCAGAACTTTAAAATTTATTCTGTATCTGACCGGGAGCCGATGTAAAGACTTGAGAACTGGGGTGATGTGATGTGATCTCTTTGTTCTGATTAAAACTCGGGCTGCAGCGTTCTGAATGAGCTGCAGCTGTTTGAAACTCTTTTGGGGGAGTCCAGTCAGAAGGCCGTTACAGTAGTCAAGTCTGTTGGAGATGAAAGCATGAATCAGCTTCTCCTGATCTGTTTGGGACATGAAACCCTTAATTCTGGATATGTTCTTAAGTTGATAAAAGGCTGATTTGGTGACTGATTTGATATGATTGTTGAAGGTCAGGTCTGAGTCTATCAGCACGCCAAGATTCCGGGAATCTTCGATCCCATCAACAAATATTAACAGTTTATATGCTTACCACTGTGTTGCATCAACTGTATTTTAATAATGCATTCTGCTCGGGACCTGTTTTTTGAGGAGAGCGATTTGAAAACAAAATAGTTTCTAACTTTTGCTTGATATAGAATTTCAGCTGCTTAACAATTTTGGTACCCTCTGGTACCTTTGGTACCCTTTGTTCTTTTATTTCGTAATGATCCAGATTTTTTCAGTGGCTAACAGGTCTGTTCTGCAGTCAAACCAGTTTGACTTCTTTACTGTTCCTCATAAACCTGCAGAATGGGGTTTGGCATTGTCTTTCTTTCTCCAAAACCTGTTGATATTGTTTAACATTAATAGTGACTCCATAGTTATGTAAGTTGCATATTTCCATTCGCACCAATGCATCCCACAAACCATCTTGGATGCTACCTTTTTTAACAGTTTGAACCCACATTCCACCAGAATTCCACCTGCTTTTAATGCAGAGCAGCGTGAAGTTCTGAGGCCTTGTCCTCTGAATACAGAGTTTCCTGCAGATCCTGTGACTCTTTAAATTATATCATGTACCCGAAATGAAATCTTCTAATTCTTTGAAAATATATGTTGATAAATGCTTCTCAAATGTTGAACTAGATGCCTACAACTAACAACCTTTGAATTTCCCCTACTGAGGGATGAATAAAGTATTTTTCTATTCTATTTCTACTAATGCCGATAAGCCTTTCTCTGCCTAAATATGGAAAACAAAAAGAGATGGTTGTTCATTAACATAACCTGTTGTGACTCCACCATGCCCTTGTCCCACCTTTTTTATTAGAGCATGGTGGAAAATAGATCAAATTAATTGGCCAAACAGCAATCAACAACCTTGTAGCACCCACAGTTGCAGATATGCAACAAGCTTTTTATTTATTTATATTATTTATTTACATTATATTTTTATTTCTATTTTTATTTACATTACATTATTTGATTTTTTTAAATTACATACATTATTTACATTCATGTGTACGTTTTTATTTACATTACATTTTTTGCATTTTATATGTGCTTCACTTTTTCACAACAAAGATCTATGAAATCTGTTTGATTTGTTGTTGAATGGAAAGTTTATGATGGTTACGTTCCGCACTTTGTATTAAGAATGTTCAATAAAGGTCTATTATATACATTTTATTGTGGTAGCAGCAGTTACTGGTGAACTTTCACTATACCTTTTTTGCCAAACGATCTGCAGAGAATCACTTGGTTTTGTGAACAAAATTAATCAGGAAAGCCCACAGTTGCAAATATGCAACATTGCCTAAAATGATAGAAAAATAGCCCACTTCCAAAAATTCCAAAAATATTGGTTTATTCCCACCCAAAAAGATGCAAGAAGAGCCAAAATGATTTTTTTCAATGATTATTCATATGCTTGGGTGCTACAAGGTTAAATATGAAAATTCAATGTTTTGTTTTCTTTTAACATTTTCAGCTGAATATGGGGTTTAAATGGTTTGCAAATTATTCCAGTGCCTGAACAATCTGCTTCTTTCCATGTGCAAATCCTAAATATGTAGACGACATCCTGTTTCAAGGGCCCAATCAGATTTTTTAACTGGGTTTTGTCAACGAGCAACAATGGAAATAAAAAGATTTCTGTCTCAAAGAAGAACAGAAATTTACTGATGGATAACCAACTTGGCAAGAAATTAAACTGCATTCAAAGTCAGACGGCTTAAAAGTCAAATAAGAAATGCAGGAATCATCCATGGTGTTTGCTCAGGTCACAGATTTGATAGCTGTTGGATTGAAGGTACATTTTTCTCCCCTTCATATTAGTCTGCAATTTTTTCTTTCACTGGAATGTGAGTGTGTGATCGGCCAGAGGTGATCCAGAGAGAATGTTTGTTTAAGTAGCCGTGCGCTCTTAAAGAATGACTCTAATGTGAGAGCAGCACACCGTTGTTCCCGATGTCCTTACACGACTGAGAGCCCTGAGGACCATGGCCCATTTTAAAAAGGTCTTCATTGTTAGACTCAAACGGTAGATATTAAAACCCCTCATGCTATTCCAGGGGAGGTAAGGTAATAAGAAAGACCTACAAAGTTAAAGGCACTGTTCTGTATCAGTGATTAAAGACACACAGTCTATGGGAACATAACCAAGGAAGCCTGTGCTTCATCATCTGTGATGCTCATATAAGGGAGTTGTAAAAGTTATTTGCAAGGTGAGATGGACCCCAATTAAATCAAACGAGACAGCATACACTCTCACTAATCCATTGAAGGTTGTAGAATAAGCAAGCTATTCTATTTCCATCCATCCATCCATCCATTTTCTATACCCGCTTAATCCGTTGGTCGGGTCGCAGGGGGGGCTGGAGCCTATCCCAGCAGTCCTCGGGCGAGAGGCGGGGTTACCCTGGACAGGTCGCCAGTCCATCACAAGGCCACATAGAGACAAACAACCACACACACACCGAAGGACAATTTTAGAGAGTCTCAGCCAAAGTCAAGCTGGATTGCAACAGTTTTCATAAGGTAGCGTGGCAAAAGGTTCTAAACAAAGAAGGTGTTTTTAAAAAAAAAAAAAAAAAAAAAGACGACTTATTTTTGTTATTCGAAAGAACTAAACATTAACTCTTTCGTTTGTGGTTATTTTTTTTATTCATGCCTGTATGTGAAAAGTGTCTCACCGCAGGTCACCCTTTCCTTTCCCCCGCCCTCTTGCCCTTTTACTTTCGCTCCTCTGAACAAGTTGCGCCCAAAAATAACAACTGGGTTTGCTTGTTAGATCAATATAACTAGCATGGGTCACTAGGGTTATTTTGCCAGGTTATTGCATGCACAGGTTCACAGGTTTAATGGTACATCCAGGCCAGAAGGCTGATGGATTAATTCTTAAGCTTCCACAACAATACTGCTATAAAGCACAACCCCCTGTTTTCTCTATCTGAAAGGACAAAAGATGATGAGTTTCTGCTTTGGTGGATTAAGCAGATTTAGCTGGGTTTCAACTTGAATACTCTGCTTGTCACAGCTACGGCACCATTCACTATCTTTCTTGAAAGGATAAACCGGGAGATGTTTCTATTTCGATGTCTCTATTTTCTCTAGTTCTTAAAATGTTATTTTTAATAGATTTGTAGCATTTATTGCTGGATCCCCCCAATGTCTTATTTAAACCTCCCCCTTCCCAAGTATTTGAGGACATTCAGTGACTCATGTGTATTTTCAAATCCCTTTGTGATTCCATTCGTGTGCTTCCTGTTTGTGTAATAGAGTGAGTGTTGTGGTGAGGGTCCACGCAGCAGGCATAGATGTTTAGTTCAGTTAATAATGGATCTAACGACCATCAGCCCAAATGAGCTTTTAATGGGTTCTGTCTACCTGAGGCTACAAGGAGAGTGATGGGATTGATGATGTGGAAGAGCAGAAAGAAGGAGACAGGGAGACTCAGACAAGAAAGGGAGAGGTCAAGGTTGCAAGGAGGGAAAGGATCAGTTGATATTTGATATATTATGATCACACGTTGTACATAGTTGTAACTGGACACACATATCATTTTTATAGACCGCTATTGCATTTAGAGTGCCTGGTAAATTGGCTTCAATAAACAGAATTAGATGTGTATAGCCTCCTTTGATCATTTAAGTAAATCTTCCGTGCTTCCAGTTTACATTATGATAGTCATTAATGCAAGTGGTACAGCAATTTTTTTTATTACGTTCTAGGGTTCATGAGTTTTTACAAGTCATTGCAGTATGATAACAAAATCAACTCCCTCAAACTTGAAATTTGCTCAATAGCTAATGTCTCATGATAAAACACGTCTGCCCTTGATTTAATGTAATTTTGGACTTTTGATACAGATACATTTGCTCTGACAGACATTGATCATGATTTTGATTGGATTTTATTAGTTCGACTGTTTTGTTGACTACAGACTGAAAAACAGTTGCACAGTAGCATATAAACACAATTCCTCTGCACCCTAATGTTCACTTTTACAGGATGATCACATCTGAAAAGTCCCCATACAAGGCTGTTTGTACCTAGCAAACGTGTGAATAGCCGCATTCGCACTGTAGGAACCTTTGGCAGTTCCTATAACCTTTTAAGGAACGGGGCCGTTTTTTCCCGCATTCGCACATACAGGAACTCGGGACCACGGCCCTCAGTTCCTATAACCATTTTAGCTCCTTCTCCGAGGCTGGGTCTGTTCTGGGTTCTATAGGAACACATCTGACGTAGGTGTTTGGTGGTCGGTAGCTACGCCCCGTGTCATGTTGTCACGGCTGAAATGTTTACTCATACGACACATAAGTTAAACTTACACGTCGTCTCCTTTGTCTGCGGCGCTCTGCTCTCCTTCCTTCATGAAAGAAGAAGTGTCGCCTGCGCTCGATCCTGACTCTCTCTGTGAGCTCTTCCAGCCTCGATGTTAGACGCCCGATGTGATCGTCCATGATTAATATCACCATCATGCAGACCATGAACACGGTGGCCTCCCCGCTCTCCATGTTAGCTTTGTGTTCTTAGAACAGCGTTCTTAGAACTGCTCTGTCCGAATGCGGCTTATGTCACCAAAAGAACAACAAGGGAACGCACAAAAAGAGAGAACTCTCCAGCCAGGTTTCCAGCCAAGTCTTTAGGGAAGGTATTGTCTTGCATAACTTTTTAAATGATGAATGTTGAAAAATCTAACTTTGAATATATAAAAACTTTGGTTTTTATATATTTTTTGCTTAACAGTTGCAAGTTTTGTATAAATGCCATTCTATAGAGCCAACTACAGCATAATGATTATATCACTAGCCTGGTCAGTGAGTTGGTAAACTGATTGCAACAGTTGCTGCTTTTAAACTAACTAGCCTAAGAGAAGCTCAGACAGTTTTGCACAGTCAACACATCAGCACATGATAATATTCATAACTCCTACAGTAAGCAATGTCACAACAACAGCCTGTCTTTTGGTCAAGTATGTGCCATGCTAGACAGCGAGTTGGTGTCACTGATCAAAAGTATTGGCAGATGGGACAAGATTGACGCTGACCTTTTGGATCTTTGATGCAAACAATCAAATTTTGCCTGTCCATCGAGTGCAAACAGTCTCCTCATCTGCATTGATACTTTCTCAACTGTCTGAGGTCTCTCCACTGTTGAGGAGCTTAACCAGTGTTGACAGAGTTTTTCACCCTTCCCTCATTACAGGCTGTTTGTTTTCTAATTAAGATTATTTTTTTTGTCCATTTCTTGGCCATCTTTCCTATTTAACAATGCAATAGTGTTGAAGACATGCATGTTGCACATTTATCAACCCTCTAGTTCAAACTGCCCATTTCCTCTGTATGGCCTTCGTCCTGCACTGTACACATGCACACAGCCCTGCAGCTGACTGGTCTGAATGTCAGCATGTTGATAAATCCAAGCCACCTTTTCCCCCTTATATATCTCTATTTAAACACCAGATTTATGTCAGTGCTGACACACAGACTAATGGACCACAAGGAGACGTTAATTGAATTTGACAAAAAGTATGTTCAGTGATGTTTTAAAGTACTATAAAATCTGAAATATTTTTTTTTCATTCGCTTAGTCACTCTTGAAATATAGATAATTTAAAGGGAATTCCTGATTGGACATGTTTAAATAAAATTGATTTAATGGCTTTATGTTTGTGAAATGAATACTGGAAGCGAAAGCAGACTTTATTCGGCTTGGAAAATTTCCAAAAGTTGTACAGTAAAAAGGAAGATAAACAGAGCACATCTTCTGCCAAGGAAAAAGGCCACATGTCACAAAATTTTTCAAAACTTAATTTGATGGGGAAGTTTTGAGATTCTTGCTGATGGATGTAAACAGACATCATGGATCACACACGTCTTTCTCAGCTTCCTCCATGGCAGAGGAGACTAAGATCAATCAGAGAGATGAGAAAGAAAAAAATGTTTGGGCACGGTGATGGATGTTTTGGTTGTGTATCTGACAGTGTGGAAGACTGACATGCATTGAGCTGTAAATACACTTGACTGATATCTCTCCATTACGCATTCTGGAGGCATCATTATTCATAGCTGTGTGGGTGCAGTCGATCAGATGGGAATCCCATTAAATGCTGTCTTGATGTTAGAAATTTTTATGTTTAATTTTAAACACAAAAATGGAAATGAAATATAATTCCCTTATATGTCTCACTCAATTTGATCTGTTTTCTCTTTATTTAAAACCATCTGTCTCCAGTCACTGTGTGTGTTCAGTATGTATTTGCTTATTAGACAAGTCATCTCTGACCACATGTTCTTCTTTTTTCTGCAGAATGCCGTGATGTGCTGTTACCCATGATGTTGCGGGAGTTGAGCGGGGCACTGGCCAGTATGGCTGATGGACCTCATGATGAGAGAAGAAATAGTTTAGAGCTGCTCAACAATATTCTGGAGGTCCTCAGCAGAAACAACGTGGTAAGATACAGAGTGACCATTTTCCAGTATAAGACAGCAGGGCCTTGGCCATGTCACTTTCATAAAGTCCCACCTACAGCCTCTGCCTGAAGCAAAATCTTTTTTGATATCCGTGTTAACTTTGTTACCTCCTTCCGTCACTCTTTCCAACTGTCTGTGTAGTTTTAACTTCTATACAGTTAGCAGCCCCACTTCTTAGTTCACTACGGGAGCTGAATAGCCGATCAACTTAGCCGTTTGTCATTCTGGCTTGAAATCGGTTTGTTTGGGTCAACCGAGGAGTATCTGTCTCCTAAACACCTTAAGTTATTTTTATCCAGTCATGCAATAAAGCAGGTCTCTACCAGTTACAGTCTAGCATATTTAGTCACACCCTGTTGCTTTTTGTTAGACTGCTTGTTAGACTGCTTGTTGGAAACAAAATCAGGGTAGCTCTGGAACTAAACAGCTTTAATACACATGTGCACACTCACATGCAAAACAAATAGGTCACCAACATCCAGCTGAGGGGGTCTTAATTGCCTGCGCAAGTTTGTTGACAGACTGCATGGTCTTTGAAGTGAAGGTATTACTTTTTTTTTTCGGCTGTATTTATTTGGATGCGTTAATGAAGCATGAGCCAAGTGAAGACAGGCAGAGAGAGCGGAGAGAGCAAATTAATGAATGAAGTGGATTGGGGTAAATTTGATAAGATGAATTTGCACTGGTTGCGATACATCAATAAAAATTAGCGGTGGCAGGGTATCTGATGGCTATGATAAATGAAAATACAGTCATGGACCGCACACAAGCACACACGGTTGTTGTTTTTTTATGTATAAATAAGCAGACTATGTAGGAATTATTTTTAAAATGGTGAAGACGCATGAACAAGAGCAGAAAAAGGCCTGAAAAGGCAAAGGAGAATGAAAAGTTGAATGTAGAGGGAGTGAGTTGAGAGTTAAACAGGCAGGGGCAAAAATGTTTATTTCATAGGCACATAGTGGGTTGAGGTATTTTAGAGGAAGACAATATGAGCAAAAGAGAACAGGTGCAAGAAGAAAAACAACAGAAGCAGAGGAGGAAGAGGTGCGAGGAGATGGCTGTTGACTCCTCCCCTTCACCCCTCATTTTCTGCACCCTTTGTTTTTCATCCTTCTCTTTTCCTTGCTCTGGGTGGTACCTGATTAAATTGTCACACCACAGATGTCTGAAACCAAAGAAAGTCTAGGAGAGAGAAGCAGAGACGGCGATGTGAGGACAGATGCTCATGTTAGCAGGAGGTTTTGTGTTGAATTTATAACTAACTTTAACCTTTGTCTGCATTTATAAGTGTGTGGGTGATAAAGTGTACTATAGGAGAAAGCCAGACGTGCTTCGCCAGAGGTTTTTTTACTTGTTTTTTTCCCCCCTGACACCAAAACAATAGGCTCGTTAAAGTAGAACTGCGTGGAAAGCAGACAAGAGCAGGCAGCAAGAGCAGAGACAAAAAGCTGCTTCGAGTCGAACAGTATAGGAGCCTTCACTCTGTACATGAAGTTGTATACAGACTCAAAGTTATTCCACCCATTACAGAGTGTATTTGTTTTAATGACATATAAAGATACTATTCAGGCAATGTTGTGACTTCTTAATCATTCAGTCTCCATTTTACATATATTCTCCTGCAAATCAGAACCATATTAGCTTGCGGCTGTATATAAGTCAATTGCAGTCTGTATTCTTCAAATAATGAAACGAAAGTAATGATAATATCTACCCTGCCTTTCACTACAGAAATGTCAGAGCTTAAACATTCGCAGAAGCTGCTTCAACCAAGCTTTTCCAATCATGCCCTTGGGCGAAGCAGCCAGTGCAGACTAACTGCTATGTGTGGCTCCAAGATCTATAGCCACCTTGATCTAATGAGGTTGGATGCGTTTGCACGACATCAGAGTAATTGGTGAATCTCGTCAGTATGCTTTGTGCAGTGATAGCTGGTTGTTGATTCTGAGCAGACAGGGCTAAGTTCAGACATTCCCTGCACATGGTAAAGAGCAGTGATGGAATGAGAGCCTTCAGATGATGCACTCATTGATTATCATTACCTTGAAATGGCCAAACTGACCCCAATTTCAGCAGCTGCTTGTGCGCACAGCTGCAGATCTTCTGCCCGACTGTGATGTAGAGGAAGCTGAGGTGGCTTTGGTTAGATTACATTACATTACGGTAATTTTGCAGACTCTTTTATCCAAAGCGACTTACAATAAGTGTGTTCCACATCGGTAGGCAAAAGAACTTCAGGTCACAAGAAATTATAAGTGCATTTCCTTCCAAAACCAAACAGCTAAGAGCATAACTAGTGCTAGAGTAAGTGCAGTAAGTTAGGTACCTAGACAATTTAGCTATGGATATGGCCAACTGTCGTCATGCATCTTACTGCTCCTACATTCCTGTTCGGGATTACTAGCACCCCTGAACTGTAAGAGTTAGACAGAATTAGAGAATCTCCAGAAACGAATGCTAATAAATGTTTTGGTTTTTGTCATATTAAAAAAAATATTCATATTTTGATAAAAAAATGTTTTAATGCAAACCAAAAATATGTCCAGTTCACAATTTTTGGTAACCTTTACTATATCAAATTGCAGAAGCTTTTACAACAGTGACAGCCTGTAAATGTTCATATAACCCTCGGGAAGAAGTTTTCTGGTAGTTAGGAGTCCTTTTGCATTAACTGATTTTGGTTATCTCAGGGGATACAGATCAGCACTCATTACAGGCCCTTAAACTCAAGTCTCAAGTCACACAGCGGCACTGTCACAGTGTTTTTTATCTTGCCTGTGTCCCTGGGTGGTGAGTCAGTGCTTTTATTGTGGTTCTCATCAGGCCCTTCAAATTGTCTGCCATCACAAACACACATAATAGAAAGTGGAGATATGTGGAAAAACTTTGAGGCTTTTTTTCTTTACTTTACCTATGCCTACTATTTTCACTATGCCTATTATTTTCAGACCTACCTTCTTTTTTTTATTTATTACCAATAAAGTGACATAAGGAAACACAACACACTCACGTTCACACACATATCCAACTTTATCTTAATTTAAGGGTTGCTTATCCTCACATACTCTTTAAAATAAAGCAGTGACCTCCTGGTTTTTAGACCCTATAAATTAGTAAAACAGATCTAAACATAAACATGGGCCAGACTATGCAGTTTTTAATATCAAGGTTATAAACAAACTCATACGCATGTATGTGCCCTGCAGTGATTGTGCCAAGATAAATTTGGATATAGCAGATGCTTCAATATTGAGTGGGTACCTCTAGGCAAGTTAGTCTAATGACCAGCTGCAGTGTGTGTGTGTGTGTGCTGTTTTTTTGTTTTTTTTTATGTGCACATGCCATGCCTCTGTAATGCCCCATATTTTATGCATGCTTCTGAGAGAGGCCATTGTCCTAATTTAGTGTGTATTTAATTATTCAGGCCAGATCTCACTTTATAGGTCATAGAGTACATGGCTTTTGCCACTTTTAGATTTCAATAGTTTATTTGTAAAAGGGAAATTATTATCAATGTAAATATTATTATATATATGGATTATGGCCATTGATACTGGCTCATTATAAAGATTGTATTCTTAACCGTAAATTTGGCTATGCTGATATAGATAAATATCTTAACTGTCATTCTTATGGCGCTTTTCCACTAGCTCGCTTCGGCTCGGCGCGCTATTGCGTGTTTCCACTAGCACGCAGTACCTGCAACCGGGTTGATTTTCCATATCACCTCAGCCCTGGTTCCAAGCTGGCCGAAGCGTTACTAAACGTGACGTCAGCCGACTGCCTTCCACTGATTGGCCGATGAGTGTCATCACTTTTCAATACTGTTTTGTCTGGCGGCCAGGAGTCTTCTCTGGCTCTCTTCTCTTGCCTTCTGTGCGACAGAAAGCCACAGGGTGAGCAGCAACACGAGCACCTCGATGTCCTCCATGCTATCCTCCTCGTATGTTGTTGTTGTTGTTCTGGTCGCGCAGCCATGTTATGACGACCCCGCCCACGTCAAGGAGGCACGAAGTGATACTCAGTTGTAATGGAAACACAACCAAACCGAGCCGTGCCGAGCCGTATCGAGTCGTGCCGAGCTAGTGGAAATGCGCCATTAGATATTTGTCCTTGTGTTTTTAATACTATCTTCCTGTTCAGGCTCAGTATTACCAGCTAGAATAAAATGTAACGTCACACACATTTTAGTTTAATTTTCAACTACTTCCTAAATAATCACGCAGAGATACTAATATATAAAAAAACATATTTTATTAATTATATCTGAGAATGTCATTGTCCCCAGGAATACAGTATTGTTTTCATTCTTCTATTCTATTTTACTTTGGTTTTTGATTATTTGAAAATGCTATTACTGCTTCATTTAAGTATACTTTTCTCTTCTATTTTTTTAATCAAATTTTCTTCTTTACATTTAAAGAGCGGACATTTACATTTGATTAATGTTATGCAAAAGTGTGCTGATAAGCATTTCTCAGCTGTTGTTTGGATACTATCGGAATGGCAGTCAATGTATTTCCTCTGGTCATCGTGTATTTTTGGGTATCAATGCAGTTTTAATGAAAATCAGGCATCCACTTGAGACTCGGATGCTATGGTCAGGCTGCAGATAAATCACACTCGCCTCACAAATCAGATCTTTAGGTGGGCACTTCACACCGTTATTTGCAAGCGAATAATTATCGATTTGTGAGTCCGATCGCCTGCCTTTCTGTCTGGGTTGCTGTGGTAATGTTGTGGGAAAATACAAAGCAGTGCTGGTCATGCAGCTCTCTAGAGCAGTGCAGATGACATTCCCCAAAATGCCAGAAGAGAATTTCTTTTAGCTTTCGACAAGGGGCTGTTATTGTTTTATGCTGTCCTCCATATAGCTCTACCAATAACAGTATTGATTCTGCTGAGCACTGCCACAGTACTGATGTCATTGTTCTGTGCCATATTGTGAGTGAGACACTTTAGAACAGCTAGAACATCTGGACAGACACACACCTGTAGAAATCATTCTTTCATTTTACTTCTATTTTTCTTTTCTTCCTTTTTCATAAACATTTACTAAAATTAGTCTTGTTCTAGCCTGGAAATGGATCTGGAAATATGAATGCATCCAATGACTTTTAAAGCATACAAGTCCAACAAATGCACTTAACACAGTCGATGAACAGCGCTTGATGTCACTGAAGATGGCACCAAATTATATTTTAACTTCAAATTCTTCAGTTTTTGAGAATTAAAACACTTTTTTCACAAACTGGTTCAATTTACTGAAGACTTGATTAAATTGCTTAATTGCTTCAGCCAAAATAACAGAGAGGCAGCACCCTGCAACTCATTTTTACTTCCGTCAGTTTACACCTACATTCAAAATGATCATTTGAGGGCATGGAGTTACCCTCTAGATTCCACTCCAACCCTCTCTTCCTCAGGGTCTTCCTCTTTTTAGATCTGTAGTACTGCATAACGCTTGGAGGACATCATTGCGGAATGAAGGAGCGTATCATAAATGGCCCGAGAGCTCAGACCACATGCCAAACTGAGAAAAATGCTTGACCGACAAATTATTTCTCAAATCCTTACATTTCCCTCCTCTGCAGTGGGACCATGGACAACTTGTAGACTACTGATCCCTCAGGTTTGTCGCCACTCATGTGTTGAGCCCAAGATGTTAAAACTCACACCGCACAACCTAACAGCCACTGAAGGGTTCATAACGGCAATGAGAACTTACATCGTCACATATTAGTTCTATTAACTCTGGACTTCTTTATCGCTCCATTTGTCTTTGTTCTTAGCGGCTAACATCAGGAAACTGTTGCTTTTATGGACAATATTTCTGGCATGTTACAGTTTCAGATTTAAAGCCCAAAACAAAATTCATGTGAAAACGTTTTGTTTCCCTTTGTCCCCTTCCAGTGTGTTCATTCAAACCTGCAGGATTTTTTTCTAATATAGATGTATAGACTGTTTAAAGCGTATTGTCCCCTGTGTTTCCCTCTGGGTGGATGGGAGAAAGGCAAATGTCTTCAAAGGGAATGGAAATGGCGGGAAAGGAAATCAGGTCTGTGCAGGAAATTCATATTCATGGTTCAAAGGCCTTTTCTAGTTCATATGTTCATACTGAAGTAAATGTTCTGCTGAGGTTCATTTTCTGAAGAGTACAAAAACACTTTAAGTTTCAGATTTAGAGAACTTTATTCTCTTTCTTGTTTCGTTTGGTCCATCTTCCATTTAGAAGAAAAGTAAAACTTTGGGCTAGACAAACTAGGTTGACTTTACACAGAGGAGTTCATGTGAGGGGAAAACGGTAAGAAAATAAAACCTGATAAGTCTTAAGTTTTGCAGAGAAGAGGTTCTGACGCTGCTCTACAGTAAGTTGAAGCTCACTGAAGAGCTGAGCTCTGGTTCGCAACTGTGTATGTTTTTGTTTGTTTACATCTGCCAGATCTAATAATCATTTTTGTGTATTTCTTTTTTTCTTTTTCATCTTCCTCTGTTGTTCTCTCTGTCCTTCTTTGTCATTCTCTCGTTTTGTGTCTGTTTATGTCAGGGAGAAACATTTCAACATATCCAGGACATTGTGGTGTCTCTGCTAAGGATCATCAACAGGACAGTCATCACAATGGGTCGAGAGCACGCCCTGATTGTAAGTACGCATAGCTTGGCGTGTAGGCCATGTATACGGTGATGTACACTGTTTTTCAGTTATAAAACTTTATGTGTAAGGATATGATTTAAATTGAGTTAAATACAACCTTAGATGACCAACAGCACATGCCATATTTAATTGAATTGAATCGTACTTTGTTAAATTGTCAAACTGGAAAATTATTTTGCAGCATAAAGAATCAAAACAGGTATTGGTCATTAGTGACTTTTAGAAAAAAAAAAATTATGTGTGGAGTCATTTCTGTTTGCAAGAAATAACTTATTGTGAGATTTTTTTTTTTGTTGCACCAGAGCTGAAGAAGCCTCAGACTGAATGCAATTCCTTGTTCGATCAGTTTGCCGTGTAGAAGGTGTGCAGCATTATCCACACCACAGAGTCACCCTTCATTATCAAGTACTTGTTGATACAAGTACAAGGAGGAAAAACATCAGCACTGATCTTATGAGGCCTTTTTTAAACAATATAAAGTCTGTCATTCTATAGTGAGAAAAAAAGTGTCTTTGTTTTTGTAAAGTAATGATTCTGAGTTCTACGTCAAAGGTTGTTGTTGATCTAAGGTTGTATTTACTTCATTTCAGATCTAGTACGGATCAGATAACTAAATAACTAAACTAAACTAAACATAAATATAAGTGTTGGACTTTATATAAACTTGTGTGTCAAGCTTTTCAAAACCGTCTCTCCTGTGTCTTTATAATTTGTTGTGCGCTAATATAAGTGGACTGCAAGGAACCATCTCTATCGACATTTTTCTTCCATTCAGTGTCATTCTGAAACACAAAGTATGTTGTTGACACTTTCTTTTGTTTAAAATACACATTTTATTGGACATACAAGTGGAGGATCAAAAGGAGAAGGATTTCGTGGGAGCTCACACATGACATTGCAATTTGGATATAGATTGGGTAATTAATAAGCGTGGTGTCATCCGGCATTCTAATTGGGGACAATCTGTCAGCCAGAGGACGCTGCAGTAGGCCCTTTTGACATCAGTAATTAAGCTCTAAACTGCTGTGGCAAAAACATTGGGAGCATTGTGCAAATGTTATATCTCTGAGTATATTAAAACATTCTGTTTGTATATTTGTAAAAGGGATGGAACCATACAGAACTTTGCAGACATACAGCAGACATATCTCCCGGTTTATATTTTGTTTTTTATTTCTCACCCTTAACTGTGTTATACTTTTATAAAGACATTGGTTCTTGTTTTAAACTGCAGTGTGGCCTTAAAGGGGAACTCCGGGGCATTTGAAGCGCAATCCCATTGCTAGGGGTTGTCAAATACTGACAGTAGGACACAGACTGGTGCAAATCGGCGCTCCCTGTGCGGCGATTGCGCTGTTTGCGCAGCCTGTCATGCCAGCCAAATACTTGGTGGCCAAGGGGCAAATAATAAACCTTCCACGTAAAACAACAACTTGCACACTGCAGAAACGTCACACCACTTTATAAACCATCCGACAATAAAGTCACAAGCCTTTATCACAAGGTTTATTATTTGCCCCTTGGCCACCACGTCTTTGGCTAGCATGACAGGCTGCGCAAACAGCGCAATCGCCGCACAGGGAGCGCCGATTTGCACCAGTCTGTGTCCTACTGTCAGTATTTGACAACCTCTAGCAATGGGATTGCGCTTCAAATGCCCCGGAGTTCCCCTTTTAATGCTAAAGAAGTTTACAATTTTGTCACTGTGTCAAAGGGTCTATCTTTTGCTGTGAATGACGAAGCCATGGAATGTTTTTTATTCTTCTTTTTAATTTACCAGGCAACTTCCTGTTTGTTCACACAGTAAATCGTAGCATTTTGACAGTATCCTGCAATGACTGATCAGGAAAAATCCAGACATCAACTGCTAGTTTAGCCGTTAATCGTACAGAATTCATTGGTGCCATTTTGGTTCAGACTGCACAAATATTGATACATTTATCATCAATGCAAGCCAATCATTAACAGTGAAGTGATGGGTGGTTTACCCCTAATTTGCTCTTGATCACAAATGTAACAACTGTCTACAGTATACATGCGTGTGGAACTAGTTCCTTGAGTGTCAGTGGGTTAACTGTATGCGCAAATTAGTGTCTGCAAGACTGTTTGTGCATGTTTTTGTATGCATGTCTGAGTGAAAATCCTTGAAAAGGAACATTTACATTTCGTATGGTAACAAAGGAGAAAATCAATCACTCTGTCAGCCAATGTTGACAGAATTTTTAATTATCTGTCAAAAACTGTCTTTCTCCGATCAGCTGCCACTCACGTAGTCTCTCAGGGTATTCTTGATATAATCTACCATCTCTGGCTCTCCAAAATGCTGATGATCCAGTGAGTCATCTGTATGTTTCCAGACAGGTCATCAGCTTGTTTTGTTTTTTTCCCAAGGTCCCTAAAGTGTTAAAGTTGTTGCTACATTCAAATTTTGGCTACCAAGCCATCGAAAGTTGAAGAAATCCAAGTGGTGAAATTCCTTGGCTTTTTGATGTCATCACGGGTCCCCAGCTTATTGCTGTAAATTACCAGAATAGTTGTGAAGAATCAGCACATACATCTGTCCATCTGTCTTGATAGTCACTCAGCCAAATTATAAACAATACATGTGATTGGCATCTAAAGTCTGCTTCCTTTGTCAGCGAATAAATTGGTCTCTAGAAAATAGTGTCCTTACTTTCAGTTGTTCGGTAACAAATGAACTAATGAAGTTTAGCTCCCGCAGCGATAGAAGGGGTGGTCTTCTGTGTCCTTCTTTGGCCCTTTTTTCTTTCTTTTGTGCATTTCCCTTTTTCTTTATATGGTCACAGATGTATTCTATCAGAGAAAAAGTGTCCTTTACACGTATGATGCTTGGCAAAAAGAAAAAAATCCTTCTATATTTGATAAAAACTTAAGTGGACCCGTCTAAGAGAGGTGCCTTCCTCCACAGTAGAGTATTTTAGCTCCTGTGTATATAATGTAATCCACATTTGTGTTCATCTGCAGTCCAGAAAGGGGGTTGTAGGTTTTGCAAAGATTAGAGCCACCAGAAACACTTCTTGCGCAGTTTCTTGACACGTGCCTTGGTGCTGGGGCGACTGGAAGAAGAAGGGGCTGGCGTGGGTTTGGTCAGAGTAGGTGCAAGCACATCATATTCCACCTCAAGGGCTTCGATAACCCCCTGGAATAGTCCCTCCTGCTGTCGAAAATCATGTTCCACACTGCAGAGGAGTGATGGGGAGCAGTTGAAGCGGAAAGAGACAAAGATGAGAGAGAAACAGCAAGAACCGGATTTAGGGGTTTGGTTTACTGTAAATGCAAGTCAAAATTACTCACAAAGCTCATCTATTACAAAAAGATGATTCCAAGTGAGAAAAAAGAGAAGATGAGCAGGGAGCTGTAGAGTGTGAGGTGAAAGTGGGGACTTAGTGAATGGTACGTGAAGGAGTCTTGGTGACAACAAAGTGTAGGCACAAAGTGCATCAAAGACTCTACAGAGAGGCTTTGCTTATGCATTAAAATCATATGTACCATTAGTATGCACACACACACACACATTTTCACACAGGCACTCATTTCACGTCCAGAGTATTCTTCAGAGAACTTCATGCACCAATAGATCACAGGGTGGTGAGATGAGAGCAATGGGATGAGAAAAAGAACCAGGAAAAGAGAGGAGAGGAGCATTTGCACAATGGAGGTGCTAAAGGAAAGAGCAGTGGAGGAACTTTTTGCTCTTCGGATATGTTCAAAGCAGACCCTCTTGGCTTTCTTTTTCTATGCTCTTCCCACCCCCCACCCCTCTCTCATCTCTCTTGCACGCTTTTCCTCTGAAGTGTCCATTGCTGCAGGTTATAATGTTGTAGACTTTTGAGTCTCTCACTTAATTTTGGTAACTGTGTGTTTATGTCTGTGTATGCTGAGCTGGATTAGAGGGGTGGAGCTGCGTAGGGCCTGACATCTGGAGTTAATGAGGCACATGATGAGGCAAGGAGAGCAGAGATAACCGCCCACCCCTCCCTCCTCCTCCTATCCCCAAACTTCCCAACACACACTCTACCCCACAAACACATATTGTGCTATACACACACAAGATGTGCTGCTCTGCCATACAACATGAACATCTTAAACAACGAGCCCGCAGCTTTTCCTGAGGGGAAAAAGAACTGTTAAAGGATTTATAGAGGGGAAGAGTAGAGAAACTCATGAGAGATTTAAAGTTGGATGAATGAAACGGACCAGAGAGATCATTGCAGAATAAATGAGGGAAACAAAAAAAAATTGAAGAGGATGAGTGTCAACACAGGGAGAGCAGATCCATTTTGGCTCCCTGAGAGAAACCACAGTGATGAGAAGAGTGAGGGAATGAGTGAGTAGAAGATGAAAAAAAAAAAAGATCTGATGGGCATAGAGGAAGGAATATGGCTGCCATGAATAAATTATGCAGGGAATGTACCCATATTACACGTGCACACACACACACACACACACACACACACACACACACACATATTTTTCCATAAAACACATTTATTTACCTGCACATACTTAATTTACAGTGAATCTTGTTGCAGAATGAATTATTTTTCTGTCAGGTCCCTGTTTACCCTCCCAGTTATAATTCAGGGACCCCATGTCTCAGACCTTATTATCTAACACTCTTTTTAAATCTACTTTCTTCCCTCTCATTATTGTTTGTGGGATTTGATACTATGGGAAAACCTGCTGCTCATAATTCCTTCTGAGAGATGTCATCTGCAGTGTCTAAGAAACCTGCATGACTACGAGATGCTGTCGTTTTTATCCTTGTGAGAGACTGTTACATTTTTAAACCTTAATATTTTTGGGTTAAGTTTGGGCTAACATGGGGTTGAAAGGGTTAAAGTTTAGCTGCTGCATGCATGCATGTCTTACACAATTAAAGCTTTCAGATCAATTCAGTTCCTGAGAAACCTAAAGCGTAGTGTTTGTGGGCGTGCCTGCATATCTTTCATGTGTGTTCACGATAAGACCTGTTGAAAGCACATTGTTTTAAGAGGCAAATTATTCAAAGATAGATTCAGTATTTGTGACAATTTTATTTAAATCTTTCAAATAGTGTGAAATGTATTCTTGCCTGTTTGTGTGAGTGTACATGGTATGCATACAAAAAGTGCCCAGATTTCCCTCAATAAGTGAATTTCCCTTTCTGCTGTATTAATTAGCATGCGTGCATACACACATACTTTGTATTTGCATGTGTCCAAGGAAAAAAACACAAGGGAACTGGAGCAGGAAAGAAATATCTTCAATTAAGAGAACAGAAAAGAGAGACTCGAATTATATGAGAAAGAGCAGCAACATACTTTATGTAAAACATCTATGCCCAATAGAAATGACTTTTGTATTAATTTTTAATCACATATTTCTTTGCACAGTGTATTCAATCTTCTGACGTATAAAGCAAGAAAATAATGGAACCTGGAATAGCCAAATTTCTTGGGTGGCTTCTCTGTCGGAGCATTCAATACTTTTCTGAAATTTTTTTTTCTTAATTTGATTCCATCAAACCCATCGACATCTTCACCGTCTGTGTTCAAATGCCCCTGGATGTGCAGGTTAAAATTGCCTATAAAAAAAAAGCTTTCATGCATTTCCCATTTCAATGAAATGTTGTGTAATGCTAGTTTTAGTCGCGCCACACACAGTAACTTGCATAATGAATTCATCCACCGGTAATAAAATGCTGGCTGTCACTCTTATTTAAAGTGCAGGCTGAATGTCTCTTTGTGTTTGACAAACAGTCCAATGCTTGAACATTCCACTGCAAACTGTCACCTGCAAGAAGCTTATTTATTGTGCACTTTTTGTTGATAAAAAATCATTTTTTTTGGCATATTATGTCATAAAAGTTATCAATCATCTACTGACTGTTTCAACTGTTTCAGGTTTAACTAGATGTAATACTTTATTCCACTCAGATTAGCGTAAATGTGGGTGTGTATATGTTCAATATGTGTGGTTTGACGTATGATCAGATTAGCATCCATATGGGAATATGTTATCATACGGCAGTCCTCCCTCCTCGATGCGCATTACTACTGACTGAGAAAAAGATTCTGCCGTGGTAATCAAGATCAAGGGGAGAATGGGATGGAAGAAGAGCAGAATTTTGATGCAAAGAAAGGATGAAGAGAGAGGCAGTGTAAAAATGAGAAAGGGATAGAGAGATGCAGAGGTTGGGCTGCTTGGAGGCAAATGACTTTAGAGAATTGGAGAAGCAAATATCCTGCAAAATAGGTCTTTATCTGTGGAGATAGAGTGATAGATAGATAGATAAGGAGAAGGATAGATATGGAGACAGAGATAGTTTATCAACCCTGGGGGGAATCAAGGCCTGCAAGGGAGATTTGTCTGATTATAAACATAAACATTCAGAATTAGCTTCAAGCCTGCCTTTGGTCTGTGGATATGGTGTTTCTTTTCTTGCTGTCTAATCCACTGAGCTACGCATGAAAACTTACAATCCCAGCTTACGGAAGCAGTGCAGAGCCAGAAGAGTGGAGCCTCTGGCAGTGGATGGGAGTGGGGCACAGGTGATTATAGCTTTGGCAACTGACAGGACAGAATGAGGCACGGACATGCAGAGGAAACCAGTCTGATGGAAAGTCAGAGTTGACAGATCGCTCAGGCATGGCGATGAAGGGATGAAATGATTTGCAAAATGAAAATATGTGAATGAGAAAAGGCCTGGGTGGAGGTGATGTGCGTATTAAAGTACAGTATCTGGTAGCAGATTGTGGTTGAGCGGTTCTGTAAATTGCATACAGTCTAATGGTGCAATTTCATATTTAGGGCACTAATACATGGGGGATAGCTGCAGCTGGAAAGATGCTGAAACAATGGTTTGTTAGCACCGAACTTCCTTTTTTATGAAAATAGCTATTGTGGATAGAGCTTCTAGCTTCTTCAGTCAGTCAGAAGATTACAGTATGCAATTGTTTCAACACTGATGACTGGAATCACTCATTCTTTTGCATTTTTCATGTAAATAGAATATATTGTAATATTAGTCATCAGAGTTAGAGACAGAGACAGCCAGATATAAGGGAGACGGGAAAGGAAAAATAAAAAGATGAGCCCGAGGTAGTGATAAAACCAGAAACGGCTGAATGGTGAAGCAATGGGAAATAGAACCTTTTCAGGACCACAAAAGAATAATAAAGAATTGAGGGGCATTTTTAGTACCCTCCAGGCAAGAATAAGTTTGTAATGCTATGTAATGAAGTAAGTTCATTCATTTAATACGGTTACCTGTAGATGATGCAGGCTGTCCTCTGGCAGGTGGGACAGTTGTTTATGTCCTGTCCTGTCCTGTATGAGCTGCGACTGCTGAAACAACAAATATAAAGTAAGACATCCATGCAAACTCATAAAAGGAGATTGTATGGTGATGGTAGTGACATGTCTTAATACACTGCATTGTTTTTTTCTTAATTGTTGGTCTTTTTTTATTTTTGTATGTGTATTTGCACATAAACTTACTGATATTATCTGCTTAGATTTCGCTATAAACCAAGTCAAAACTGCTTTGTCCTTCATATTTATCCATGTCTAAGCAGGTGTCAACCATAAACTTCTTTAAATTACCTTGTATGAGAAAGAAACCTTAAAGAAAAATCGCTTTGAAGTTGTTGAAATTATGAACATATTACATTTTGGATCAACGTCTTCAAACCGAAGCTATTTTGTTACAACCGTGTGTTCTGATGTAACAGGTTGACTGCTGGTGCCCCAAATGTTATCGGTTCCCTTACCAACGTATACTCAGTGCAGCTGCATTATAGGTGTGTGCTATGTGTTATCAAAGAGAAGTCTTATACCTACATTGTACCAGTGAGCGACTGTTTATTATTCCAAGCAGGTAAAAAACAGTGTTTGCAGCAGCTGTGTAGGCAGATCTAGTTTGGAGCCAAACAAAACATGACACAAGCATTATTAGCAGCAGGTTGTTGTTTTTTCTTTTTTAATGGGGTCTTATTGTCTACCATAAAGCTGCGGAGGCACTATTAAAAAAATATGATTACACATGCTCACTGTGTTGTCAAGGATAAACAAGAGAACTAAGCTAAAGACGGTGTGGAAATGTGTGAAGCTCATGATGAGTGGCATGTAATTACAACACTTTGTGTTCATCAAGATATCTCTGTTGGCCTTTGAATGAACCGATTAGATGAAAGAGTCACGATTTTATGTTGATAAAATTGACATTTTAATTACATGGAGAGAGATCGTGTGACTCATGTTTTTTGTTTTTTTTTCTCCCCCACCTATATTTATCAAAGACCAGAGCAGCCACGGAGACGAGTATTTGCCTTCGGAAAGAAAGTAAACAAGGAGCTGATCGCAGCGACAGCCTTTTTAGCCAAGATGACAGTTTTATCACAGCGGCCCACTTAGACTACTTTCATTTGTGGCTCAGCATCAAATACACACACTCCCGTTTACTCGGTGGTTCCGATAATTATTTTCAGTTTCACCCTCTCTTCGCTCCCTGCCTCTCAGTCTTTCTGCATTTATCAGGCAACACAAGGATAAGCACACACAAATGACCACCCAAACACATGGATGCATGATATTAAACCAGGCGAGACGGCCTAAATACTGTGTTTAGGAGTCTTATTGTGCAGTTTAATCATTAATTGCAGGGTAATCTTGTAGGGATTAGTCTGCAGCGAGAGGCATCTGTTAACGCTGAACAGAAAGAAGAGGGATGTTTTACGTATAGTAAAAACATGTAGATAGATTAAGGTGGAGCAGCTTAATTTGTTTTCCAATTTTTTTTGGAGGTGAAAAAACGAGCACAAATAAGAGATCGTTTGAAGTTCATGGTAAAAATTAGTGAGGTATAAAATTTGCATCACTAATGGGTCTAATGTGCTATGACAGTAAAGCTGTCCTCAGGATTTGAACCCAATTATCTTTTAAACTTTAAATGCAACACTAATCGCTTCCAGCTCCGAACTTCTGTGCTTCCGATGGAGAAGGGAAGAGAGTTTTACACGGAGAAGTGAGCGACAGATGGCCAGGGAAAAACTTCCGCACAGTGTTGAGGTTAATGTTCTGAGATCTGGGCTGGGACCTGGGGTGATGGGATGGGGAACCCACACACAGCATCCACATGCACCATGGCGTCAGGTTTGTTCAGCCCTTAGAGAAGGCTGCTGGGAAAGTGGCTATCCTGTGGATAGCTGAGCAAAGGAGGGTATTTTGAGTGTGGAGAGCCCCTCTTACAATGGCAACATTGTAAAGGCTTGCTTTGCTGATAGGGGCAAGTACTATAGGGCCGGGCAACCTGTGTGTCTTTGGAAACGTCTCACTGAAGCCTCAGAAATGTACTTTAACTCATAAAGTCATCTTCCATAAATTAAATACAGTTTTCAGGATTTTCCTTGAGAATTTATCTTTTTAGTTTTAATCTTCAACACATGTTTACACATGTAATGGGAAAGAGATTACTTAATGACATGGTTAAAACTGTTATGATATAAATAATCTTGCCTAACATTTGTATTATTATGATATTTCTCTTAAAAGCCCAGTCGCTTGTTGTAAGAAGGGTCTATACGCCACTTAATTTCTGCATGTCATTAATAGGCCAGTGAGCGCCACTCTCACAGAAACAAATCCCAGCACTCAGTCACTTACTGCAATATTAAGGTTCATTTCAATTTTCATTTTTTTAATTTAGTTAAAATTTTTAACCGCTCACCATGGGCCGCAAGTGAATTACAGGGCTGGACAGATCCTCACTGTCCATCCAGGGACCAGCGAGGATAGATCACATTGAATTACGAGAGGGAAAAAACTGCATTTATGGCAGTTGCTAGTCATCCCCTTCATGTGGCCTATCAATACCACAGTTATAGATTTTTTTTTAATTACTACGACAGCTTAGTTTTGTTTACTTTGCAAAGCAGCTGGAGTCTCAGGAGAGTTGCTAGATCACAAACACACAAATTATAAGTCTGTTGCCACAGCACAAAAGTTCTGATCAATTAGCGATGAGGGAATTCTTATTTGTGACATCGACCAACCATGGCAGTTGCTATTTACCCACTTTGTTTGTCACAGTTATGGAATTATAATCGATGTTTATTTGTCATACAAATAACTGTGAATAGTATTCTGTCATAATACACGAGCTGAAGACATGGCGTGTCATAGAACAGGAGTGCAACACGATTCCTTCATTAAAAGGGCATCAACTCAACTGGTTATCATCAATGGAAAACAATGTGGAAATATGACTTTTGACTTTTTTTCTATTGACTTTTCAGTTTTGCGAGCTGTTTTCAAGTAGGTGAATGAGCACGACTATCACAGCTATGTAAGCATGCTCATGATTGATCTCAAATGATTGCAGCTCGCCAAATGTTTTGTAATTGTAACCAGATTGCAGCTAATCTTATTTTTGTAAGTGCCTGCCTTTTTTCGAAATGTTTTCGATGGTGGACTTCAAAGATGGCTCTATGAAGCAAACCACCTGGTGTGTTAGATCATAGTATTGCAGTACCTGCTCTCTGAATGATCAGTATACATTACACGTTCAGAATGGCCACAGTGTTATCCTCTTTCTTCTTTGAATTTTGCACTTAAAATGTTTCCGTCCTTGAAATGATCAACAGAAATAAACTTGTGTTGCCTTGAAAAAGTTAATTGTTGAAGAGAATATGGAAAGGGAGGAGATGAAGAAAGGAGAGCAGTAAGCTGGTGAAAAAAAAGAGTGTTGGCAAACATGTGACAGCACAATAATAGACAGGTTGTCAGAGAGGGGGAGAAGATGAAGAAATGGTGTGAGTGGAAAGGAGCGATTCACAGTTGTTGTTTGCGGATATGGTTTAAATGTGGAGGTGTGGGTGGCAGATAAGGATGAAGAAAAGGCATTAATTAAGAATGGAGCACAGAGACGTAAAAGGGTGGAGGTGGAGAAAGATGAATTTGCTTTACAAGAATTTGTTTCAAAGCAGCAAAAATAAAGGAATTAACAGGAGAGAGTAATAGAAACTGTTCTTATGAGTTTTCTTTGATAGGGAGCCGTGTCTATTTGGGACTACTGAGTAGATAAGCTCAAGGGACAAAGGAGATGTTGGGATTCTGAAATTGGCTACAGGCAATCTGGTATTATATAGTCCTACAGGACTGCATCACACGCATGCAAACACACACAGCACGACAGCTCTCTACAGGCCTGAAATATCAAACGCTATCACACAGACTCAAAAACCGATCGGTATATAATGCTATAAAAGCCCAAATATGCTCTCTTCTCAATCTGGTACGCTCCCTTGACACTGTCTCTGGTTCTCTATTTGCTCTCTCTTTATCACTCTACCACGCTCTCACTTGAAAACTTGCTTTTGCAGTAAATACTTCTACCTCTCATTTATGCTTCCTGTCTATCCTTAGTTCACTCTGTTTGAATCTTGGTATCTAATCTTCTTTAATTTTACTCTTCAACCTCCATTTTTTCTTTTCCTTCTTACCTTCTTCCACTCCCCTGTATCCCCTCCTCTCCCTCTCACAATCTTTTTTCCTCCCCAAGTCCCTTCTCTCACCCTTCGCCCAAGGCTTTGCTCTTCTCCAGGTCTTGAATCACGTTGAGAAGCACCTTGATCTTCTCCTGATTGGACAGTAGGTTCTCCTCCACACTCTGTAGTTGGCTCTCGAGCCCACGTGGCACCTTCACTGTGTGTCCGTCCAACAGTCCTCCTGGAGCCCCATTACATTGTGCTTTCATATGAGTCTTACAAGGCAGAGTGTGGTCATCAAATGATTTACCCTTCTGCTCTTTGTATTCCTTGAATTTAATCCGTTCTGAGGATTGTTTGAATGAACTTGTGGTCACTTGGTTTTTGGTTTGCGCTACGGGTGTGACTGGTTTAGTAATGGAGGCCTTAGGAGAGCTTTTTGGTGGACGAGGTGTGGGGCTGCTAGATTTATGGTCACAGTTAAAGGAAGGAGTTTCAGGCTTAGAAACAATGCTGACTGATGTGAATTGATGTGCATGTTCATCAGCGTTCTGGATTTGGGCCAGATCCTGATTGTGTTTGTCAGTGGAATTAACCTTTGCTGCCTCTGTAGTGGGCATGTGTGTCTGATGCGTATGTGTGCTAGCTGTACTGCTGTCTGTGTTGCCGTGTGTGTGTGTTTCTGTTGTTTGCGTGGCCGAGTCCTTGTAATAAGTAAAGTCTGCCGAACGAGGCCTTGTCTGCTGCTTTGAATCTTTTGTTTTGCTCTGAGTATGTGCTGCGTGGTTAAACTGTGAACTGTGTGTTTTTGGAATTGTGTGTGACAGCTGTGGTATTTGAGCAGTCTTTACTGATATGTGCTGCTGCGAGTTGGCTGCGTTCATGTTTTTGGTGCAAGGCTGAGAGTTCAGAGCAGCAGAGGTTTTTCTTGATTGCGTGGGAGCCACAGATGGTTTCTGTGGCGGATTAGGTAAAGTCTGGCTGGCTGAAATTTGATTGACTGCCCTCCTGCGACATGCACCTGTGCAGGGTGCAATCTGTGATCGTCTCCTCCCACATGTATCACAAAGGCGATGCGGGGAATTGGTCATCATACGACAGGGCCGAGGTGGAGTGGCATGTAAAGTACAAACACTCCCCGTCTTCAACACTGAGCGATGACCGTCCCCTCTAAGAGACTGCACCCTTCTCATCTCGTGGGTCGGCTCCTTACCTTCTGTAGCCTCACTGCAAACCCCTCCCATCACATCAGAGGCTACCACACTGCCATTAATATACCGAGCTGTCCTTTTATCTCTCTTGTCCTTGGGGTTCGTCTGTATGGTTCTAATCTGGCAGTAAACTCCACTCCCTGACCCCTGTGACCCCATGTCGTCCTGTGTCAGGCTGTTGATCTCGTTCTGAGATGTCTCTTTGGATTCCGGCAGACTGCTCCTGTCACTTTTGATAGCTTCTCCTGTTTCGGCTGTCATTGCTTTGTCTGTTGCCATGGTGACTGGCTGATGAGTGTTGGTCGGTCGGCTGCCGTGTCGTTTGATGGAGGGGAGAGTCCGGAGTCTGGGAGATGTCTGCACCCCGATGCTGCACAGTGGGCCCCATCGCCCCCCTACAAGAGGAACTCCCAGTGCAGGCACTGGATTGGTTGGGTCAGCCACCCTCCTGCCCATGCTCCTCTGCAGGTTGGCTCAGCCCCCGGAGGAGCTGAAACAGATGGAGGCATTCGATGACATCAGCCAACCTCTGCAAGATTATATCCAGCAGAAAGCCAGAGTGTTCCAGCTTTTATTTAGTCAAATTAAATTGAGTGTTTGGGGGGCAGATTGAAAGAGTTTGTGTGCGGACACAGTAGACAGGAATTCAATATTCAATAAACTCTCAAAGTTCTTCCATTAAAGACCTCATCACGAGCTCTGACTGCTTTGATCGGACATTTCTGTCAAAGTTTCTTTTCTTTTTTTTTCAGATTTTGACCAATGGTTCGCTGGTGATGGATTCTCTGGACATTTCTGGTTCGTTCTAGGGAGAAATGAAAGAGAGGCAGACAATATGTGAGAGAAACAATAGAAGAAAAAGAGAGAGACAATACATTATCAGACTGGAAGGAAGGCACAGACATTAGGCGCGTTAAGCACCATATAAAAGCTTCAACCTTGACTGAATGCTCACACTGACCAGATCAATAGAGGTCTATCAAGTTCTTATTACCCCAGCAGGTGGATAGGAGTTATCATGGCCAAACTTTAAATCTCATTCAAGTGAGGGAACAGAATGTCTAGAAATACCTTAAGGGTGACAGCGTGTGTCTTAATAAACCTGGAGTTACACACACAGCGGAGTTGTATAAATCCTACAGATGTAAAGGTGAAGATGTTGGTGCAGTCTTTGGCTGGATGGTGACACATAATTTCCATTTTAAAGCGACATGTTTGCCTCCCACAGCAGAATGTAAATCCAACAAACCAGCATCTGTTTATATTTCTTATGGTTAAATTTCTGTGTCACGGGTCGGTAACCAAAATCAAATCTCAATAAGCTCTCTGTTCAGGCAGCACTCTGTCATCCAAAGGGCAGAAGTGCATAGACTACATCAATGCAGTGTTGAGTATTTGGAGTCCAGTCGCAGTGTTCTCTCATTTCACTTGTCTGATATTCTGCTCTAAAATGGAGGTTTTGTTAACCATTTTGAAATCATATATTTTGCATCTATTTAGGTGAGCAATAAAATAGGATTTCAGATCTGAACTCAAGTTTATGTTTGTGAGCAGAAAATCAAACTGATTAGCTTGTGTAATAAAAAGTTTCAAAAATGTTTTACATTTATCTGAATGTAGCGAATTAGCCATTTGATTAAAGTCCCGTCAGTGCACACTTTGTTTCGCTAATAATACAGGGTCAAGATATTACTATATTTGCTTCTTCTCCATTTGGGAATTGATTCACTGCAGCAGCAGAGTTTGGCAGACAAAAGAACAGAGGATGAATGAGGCTAATCTTGATAAACACATAAAATTAAGTTCTCTCTTGCAGACCATGTAACAATAGTTGGAGCCACTTTTTTTTTTTTTTTTAGCTTTTATTTGAGTTAATGAAATCATGCAATGAAACCAATTCACTTATTGGGGATTAGATGTTTTTCGCAGTTTTCCATCTTTTGAATCAGTGATGCTGCTGCTCAAAGAGACTGAATCTTGAACCTGTCTTGTAAATATTGTTATTACATTGCAGTCGGTGTGTGATGTTAAACCTGCTGTAAACTCAACACACAATGAGACAGAAAATAGCTTTTTTCGTCAAGTGGTGAAGGTTCACTGCAGAGATGCTTGTTGTTTAAGGTCAAGAGTGGAAAATCCCAATATTTGTTTTTCTGTTAAAAAGAACGTGGCTGTTTACCTGCTGAAGAATCCATGAGATTACTGACATTTCTATCAAAAGCTAGTAAATGTTGACTCAACATTTAAGAGAAGATTCAACACAGAAAATATAACTGGATTTGAGCTCAGTGGTTCAGAAAGTTTTAGAAGTTAAATTGAAGCAGTGGCCCGGTAGTAATTACAAATCATCCCCTTGAACAACAGGTAACTCAACCTGACTGAGATGACTTCTACTCTATTAAGTTCATATGGATTCAGAATCAGAGTCATGCACACATTCACACATACCAATGGTCTGTCTTGACTTACAGTGACTCATTTAGAGACCTGCTGTCCCCAAGCTGCTTTTACAGCATGAGCAGAATAACAATAGACATTTCAGTCCTTTTAGTTTCCTTTCCTTGGCAGCAAAATAAATTGAGATTGTCAGACTCTTTGGAATTTCAGTTTTCATTTAAGAGCATTAAAAATTAAAATACACTTTATTATGCAGGTTGGCGTGCACATCAGCAGCACTAAGGAACTCGGAAATTCAGACTACGTTCAGTCTGCATCCCATATCCTGTGGTCTGCATCTTGCATGTGCAGCATTCTAGACATAGTTAAGAGAACATGAAATGTCGAACAGCACCGTGTGCTTGCGGCTTCACGGTGAGCTTAATTCACAGTGGTGCTTTGAGAGTAAGGTTTTTGCAGCAAGCACTCCGTATCAAGATTTTTGTGCCTGTGTCACATTTAATAGCGGGTTTGGCTGCTTATAAAAGATTTACAAGGCTACAGAGATGCCACTCTTTGGTTTATGGGTTAGCTATGAAGTCTTGATTTTTTTTTTTTTTTTTTTATTTATTTTTATTTTTTTTACCATCTTGGATTTGCAGGCAAAACTTATATGCTGGAGTTAAAATTAACTAGAGACCAAAGCCATCTTTTTGTACCAAGCTCTAAACCTACTTACTTTTGCTGAAATGTCGGGCCCTTAAATATGGTGGTATGTAGGCAATAACTCATATTTGTGTGGCCGTTGTAGGAAGTGCCCCACACACTTTTACACTTGATTGTTTGCGATGGCAAAAGTCATTATCACTGGCGTGATGTGGACCACATAGGTCTTGAGGCAGAGTACATCATTATGTCAATGATTAGGTGCGTTTTTCCCCCATTTTTAAAGCCAGATGGAGCCAGTGGGTGGATGAGAAAAAGACTTAGGTGTGTTTTGTTGGCAAAAATCAAATTGCAGGTGATCATATTTTTCTGGAGAAAAACAGACTGGGAAAGCAGAGAGGAGAGTGTGAGCCTTTGTTTATTTGATCATTGGAGACAGTGTAGACTGCAGATGGGTGTGCATATACCAGATCATGTGTGTGACTGTATGAGACTGTATGAGGGATTTAGACTAAGGCAGATGAAGGCAATTATACCACAGCGTAATTCCAAGCATTTGTCTCCTCATCAGCAGGTGCACCAGAAACACCAGAGCACCTGATACAACAAAGTTTCTTTCTCTCTTTCTCTCTGCAGTCGTTCTCTGCGTGTGAACAATGTTTTTGTTGGTCTCAGGTCTCACACTGCACCTCTGACCTGCAGCCTGCCAGGCAGAAAGTAACACCATGTCCTCAGACATCACTTTCACACTCCTGTCGATCTCTCTCCCGTCTTTCCACCAGACTCTCTCTCTCTGTCTTTCCCCCTCGTTTAAATTCTATCGGATGACTTTGTCCTCCCATCACTTTTTCGCTGTTACCTGTGTTTATTTTAGCACTTCTCCACACACCTCCCCCCCTTTCCTTCTCTGTCAAGCTGTCTTTGATATGTTGTGTTTTTCTATACCCTCCCTCTGCCACTGTATTTAATCTTAGTCTCTCGCCCACATCACACCCCTAGCTGTGCAAAATGAACGGGGAGGAGAAGGGAAGGAAACTCCGCTGTGGGATGAAGGCAAGGCACCTAAATAGGTGAACATGGTAGACAACTGAGGTGCTGAAAGGTGTGATGAAGGAGAAGAATCACAGACATGATTTAATTATTGCATGATCATGCATGTTTGTATGCATTATGTATGTCAAAAGAGGATGTAAAAGCCTGGACTTTGCCAGTAGGTTTATGTGTCCTAAAGTGTGGGATGGGAAATAATAACTAATAATGACAGAATACCACAGGAGTGAGATGCATGGAGAGGAAGACAAAAGAGGGGAAGGAAAATACCTAAGATCTGCTTGTCAGAAATCAATACAAACTACAAGTATGTTTGAACATCTGTCACAATGCATCACACACACATGCACGCACGCACATCCACGCACACACACACACACACACGCACACAGAGCCTTTAAACACAACATGGAATTTCTTGATAGGGTGTAGCTTTTATGACATCTGTTTATACAGGTAATCAGTTTAATGTACCAGTTGGCAGGTTTTGGTTGTTAAAAAAAGTAAAGCCTTGTGTGTACATGTGTGTGTGAGTGCACACCCACGCCTTTGCAGTGGTAACAGAGCATTGAATGCTCCAGCGAATCGCGTCCCCTGTCGTTTCAAGGTGAGCCTCATTTTTCAACTGCCGATTGACGGGCTGTGTGTGTGTGTGTGTGCGTGTGTGTGTGTGTGTTAGGGTGACTGAGACTTGCTTTACTGCTCTGTAATCACACTTCTTCTCCCAGTAACTATCTCTCACCCACTCACCGCCAGAACAGAACAAGCACAGGACTTTATTGGGGCACACACTGAATTCTTGGTTATGCCGTCAATTTTTTGTCCCTCTCTTATCTGGACTGGAAGCAACAGAAGCCAACTCTGCTATTTTAACCTCAGCTATGTGTAAAGCAGTGAACTTGGTCTTATTAGCACAAATTCTCAGATTTGATAACAGTGTTTGAAGTTTCCTGCAGTCATTGTACTTGGCAATTGCTCTATTACTTTTGAAATTTTGCACAACAAGCTCGCACATTTAATGTTTCTAGCATTATATCAAATCCCAAAATCAGACATGATTTTAAACCTAGCATGGACATTGGAGACATTGTCTGACTGTTTTTCTTTCTTTTTGAGGTGATTGGTGATTGAAAAAGACGTCTGATACAGTCTGCCGATAAGCTGTCTGTCAAGTCAGTTTGTCTGTTCAGCTTAGTACGAGTACTTAACACAATATTTCACCCCAGCTCTAGTGAGACCAGGCCTCTGAGGGGATAATATTTTATATTGCAGGACTCCTTATTCATCCTGTCACTTCAAGGGGCAGTGTGTGGGATGTAGTTACAGCTAGTAGCAAGGTAATAGATGACAACCAACTGAACACCCCCCCACCCAAACCTTATCCTTCCAAGCATAAAGGAGAAACTTCAGTGGATGTGAAAAATGTTAGAAGGCCCTCTTTAGGGTCAGTTTTTGTTTTGTCTGTTTTGCGTTTCTATAGAAAATGTGGTGGTGGGAGACTTGTGCTGCCTCTTGTGGCTTTTCCTAAAGTAACTAAACTCAGCAGTTCTAATTTTGATCCTACAATGATGGAAACATAACTATGAATAGTTAAGTGCCTTTTTGTCAACAGATCTTCCTAAATCTCACACACTGGAGGTATGAAGTCCTTTAGAATCTAGTTAAATGTGTGGGATCACTGTATGTGAATTTACTTTTGCTGCTAGTGAATAATGTATGTGTGCTGCACTGCAGATGTAAAACATGTATGCACAGCATCGTGTATCTCTCTTTGCTTTTATTTTTATAATAGTTTACTGATGTAGTTCTTTCCTAAGTGTTGTGGCATAGCGTTTATCGCTGCCTCAAAGGGGCACAAATCCAGTAATGATCACTGGAAAAAAAACAAAAAGAAAAACAACGGAAGCTGGCTCAGCTTTATTCGGAGCCTGTTTTGTTGTGCATTTTAATTGACTGCAACTGTATTGTTCAAAGACAGTGCACTTTAATCAGCAGTTCGAGCAAAGAGCCAGACACCAAAAAGTCTAATGTTCAATTCGCAAAAGCCAAGCAACTCAGCCAGCTGAGATAATAGTTAAAGGCAGACTGTTTGTGAAACACTTATAGCGAGACACTCAAATGTTCTCCTAAATGACACTCGAGGCTCTTACTACAAACTGTTGAAGGTGCTCAAGAAAATCCCAACATGAAAAATACCAATAGGTGTTCAAAGACGAACTCAAATCCCAACTTTACAACTTTACATACAACTAAATAGTCTTAAATGCCTTTGCTTTCCTGCAGCTTGTGCGCTTGTTCATTGTAAATTTACTTTGGACCAACTCCTCTGTGTCCTTTGGTTTGTTTGAGTGCGTGTTTGTGTTTGTACAAATTTGGACTCAGTGATGCTTAAAAGTGGAACATAAAACAACCAGTTGCTAGTGGGGCAGACTAACCCATGCCTCTGTCTGAGAAACTCCTTAGAATATGTTGACATCAGCACTGTGCGATAGGAAATGTAAAATTATTATTATTTGATTATTGTTATTGTTGTTTTGCAGTTGTATTTAGCATATATTAAGACCACAATAACAAATTGCTGTTTTTTTTTCTTATAAAAGATTCTTCAGTAGAGGGAAAGAAGAGAGGGGCGACATCACAGTGAATCAGTCATAGACTTGCTTAAACCTGCCTAACAGTCCCCGTCGTGCATTTCTAATCAAAATGCATGATGGCAGAAACTGCTAAAAAGAAAGAAAAAGACATTCAACTCATGGGGATATGAATTGTTAATGAGATTCTAGCCCTTTTCAACTGTTTTTTTTTTCCGATCATTTACCTAAGACAGTAAATAGGACATTAACCACATCGATGTTATATTGTGGTCAGAGGGCTGTCAGAGACCCCTAAAAAAACCAACCAAACAAAAAAATAATAAATTACATACTTGGTTGTATGGTGTAAGCTTGTTAACCACCAGTTATGCACTTGTAACAGGCAGAGGGGTCCCATATAGAAAAAGAGCCCATTATTGAGCCTATTGGTAGACAAATGTGTGTGTTGTGCTGGTTGGGCAACGGAGCAGAGAAGCCTATAAAAAACGGAATACTGATTAGCAATTTGCTCCCAAATATTTGATAAAAAGAGATAAACATGATTAAGTGCAGAGCTTGTTCCAGTGAGCTAGCAGAAGAAACAACGTGCCCGAGTCGGGGACGCACTTCAAATGCATGGCCACACAAACATTTTATCAGTGTGGCTAATAGGGCGTGATGGGTGGGTTTTGTACGCTACCCTCTGCTCTCTTTAAGTCATTTTTTTTCATTCGCCTCCTCATTTCATCCTTCCTTTTCACCTATCTTCATCTTGATTACTCCCTGTCTTCCCTCTATACTTTTCCATCACCTCATCTTTATCTTTTCTGTCCTATCACTCATCCTCTCAACACGTCCCATCTAGCCCCTCTATCATTTACCCTCAGTCTATTTCTCCCCCTCTTATCATTCCATCCTGCTGCCCCTGCTGTCCTATTTCGCTCTTCTTCATCCATCTTTCTCCTCCTCCTCCAACTTTCCAGTCCTTTTTGTCTCTCTGTGCATCTCATCTCTCTCTCATCACTTGCTCACACTCTGTCTAGTTAGAAGAGCAGCTTAAGTGTCAGTGACACACACTCACACAAACAAATGCATCTGCAGGCACAAACACCTTTCTTCTGATTCTTCATCTTGTCTTCCTGTCTATCCTCCTTTAGCGTCTACTTTCTCTTTCCCTCCACCATCTGTCACTCTCTGGAAAAAATGACTGGACTGAGAGGAAATGCAGCTTAATGGTATAACCTATGTATTGATTAGGTTACTCTACTCTGTAATTTGCATTAAATCCCATTCCAATTAGCTCTTAGTACACTGCAGTTGTTTCCTGTATGTGCCCTGTTATTTTTGTACTTATTTGTTTATAGATGGATTCAAATGTTCTGGTTCTTTCGTTGAGATTTGGTTTTACTCGCTTAAGTTATAAGAATGAAACAGTTTCTTCATTATATGAAAAGAAAGCAATAGTATATGACACACAAAAAAATCAAGAATCAATAAAGCACTTTCTTGGGAAAAATGTAGGAATCTTTATGGATGTTTTGATTAATCCTCAGTCAGATTCCAACCATCTTTCAGTGGCTCTGCATTATTGTTTCATCCAATAATGAAAAGAGAAAAAATGCCACTACTTATTCTGTTCACCATCAACAGTAAATTGATCTCATTAATTTTGTGGCATCACACACTATAAGTGCCATTTGTGTCTTACATACAGTATATCTACTGTATAGGTATAGATATGTATGTTTTTATTGTTAACTTAAATGATATTTGCTCATTGTAGTGGCAGCTCATATATGCTCAAGTTTTTATTGCTTTTTCATTTACACTGAAAATGTAAGATGGACGTTTAGGGATACCTGCTTATCTTGTAAGTGAGGCTTTTAAACAAAATGAACACAAAATTACTTTCTAAAAACACATATATTTCAAGTCATCTTTAAGGTGATGAAGGAACAAGATTCGATTTTATTCTAATCTAACCCAGTGAATTAAATCACAAATGACAAAAAATGACTGTAATTTATATTTGTTTAAAAAAAAACATTTTAAAAGTGGTGTGTTAAAACCCTACTAATACACTAAACTATTTCAATGACATGAAACGAAACAAGTTTATACCACTCCTACATTTACTTAATTGTTACAGTATTTCATTAACTTGAAGAAAAAAAGTCATGTTATGATGTGCAAAAGTCTACTTATAACATTTCAGGGCTTCATAGGTTGGAAAGACTTTAATTGCCTCATTAAAGATAACCTTCTTTAAGAATTAGACGATGACAACTGCTGAGCTTCTCCACTCTTCAAACCTTGTGGTAAAACTCAACAACCAGCCTCTACGGGCAACTGATGTAGGATCTAAATACTGAGGATGTAATGCAAATAAAGACTTGGAAAAGGCTGCAAAGCAGCGTGAAAGGGATAGTGGCTTGTAATTTCAACTGGGTAAAATGTGGTGAAGAAATTACATAGCAACATTTTGAGGATCAAGAAAACTTTCAGATAAAACTATGCAACTGCTCAGCATAGAATAGAATAGAAAAATACTTTATTCATCCCCCAATGGGGGAAATTCAAAAAAGAAATATGCATATAAATAGAATAAAAAATATAGAAATAAAATATAAATAAATAGCATAAAAAGAAAGCAAAATGTACGCATGGCAGGAAAAGACCTGCCAGAGGGCTTTGCAGGTACCGGAGTAGCAATGCACTGTTCCATTCTGTATCAGTGATGCAGAGGGAAACTGTCCCTTCAGCCTCATTACAAAAGCCAACATCTCTAGCACACAAAGAAACATCTGAATAAGCCTTTCATTTTGGTGGAAAGCCCTGTGTACATGTGAATTTCAAATTGAGCTGTTTGGCTGTAATCATCAAATGTTTGCTTGGAGAGAAATGGGAGCAGCATTTGATGAAAAGAACACCTTGATAGCTATTAAACATGGGTAAAGATGTATTGCGTTTTGGGGTTCTGCTGAACCTTGTGCCAGAGAAAAGTCTGCACAGGCAAACAGAATATCTGAAAATATCTGGATTTTAATGCCCCCCATGCCGTCAGGAAACTGAAAGCAAATAAATAAAAACAACATTATTTTTCCGTTCAGCTCCTGATATGTTGGTGCAAAGAAAGGACTGCGCTGTGTGGTAGTGCAACACACACTCAAACATATGCACAGGCTGTTATTTGAAATGACTTGACTGATTATGTTACATCGAGGTTAAGTGCACAGGTCATGCATATCCCTACTGTCTAAGTAGTCGATCCCTGCGCTGCATTTGGTTGTTTTCATAGAGTAGTTGGAGTCCTGAAGTGACATCAAACATTTTTTGGTTCTGGGAGGCTTAACCTCAAACCATTTGCCAAAAGTCAAACCTTGCTATTCGATATATTACATTATGGGGACTTGCTTTTTGGTCCTTTAAGAAAGACCTCCTAATGTGACTATGTAACCAGTTTCGGGTCGCCACACGAGAAGTATTACCGGGACCAAACACACACAACCATGTTCAGGTGTAGCATTACTGTATAAGAGATATTTTTAAAGCTAAGCTAGCTGCCCTGACGACCACTTGAAAAGGCTTTTAATAACAGTTGGTCAGCAGACACACACACACAGACACACGAGCATTTGGAATCCTTGTTAAAAGCACTAATTGTCATTAATGTTGCATAATAGATCACAGAGGATAATTCCCCACTGAGCACACAGACACACACTTTACACAAATGCACACTGATGCATTCATATGCATCAAATCCTCCTGTGACAGATGGATGGGATTTTGCACCTGTCACACACACATATACAATGAGTCTGTGCTCGATGTTGATGATGCGATCGCATTACTTCTTGAACAAAATCGCACAAAAGCACAGCTTTAGTGAAGAAGAAATATACAAACATATGCAAAACTGATTGTCGGAAACAAGGCGAGCTATCCATCTTTTTCTCTCTCCCTCTATGTTAAATTGTGCAGTCCAGAGGTTTAATCTGACCTTATGTCTGGTATTGCAGTTGCTTCCAAACAGTCATAGTTACACCCATTAAAAAAAAAAAAACAGATCTGGGGGGGTTTGATCTGCTTTAAAAGATAAAGTACTAGCCATGGGCTGTGAGTCTGGGAACAGTCCTCAGAGGGTCATTATAGAGCAAGAAGAAAACATTGTAAGCTTCTATGCTCTTACTTCCTTACACACACTCAGTGTTATTTAGTCTTTTCTTTTGCTTTCTCAGTCACTTACCTTTTCTCGTCCTCCTCTTTGGTTCACATGCTTTTCCTCTCCCCGGTTCATGGTGTGGCTCTCCAGTGTCGGGTAGTCCTTTAGTCATCAGCTGCGCTCCCCTCCGACTCTTTACCGCTCTCTATCTCTCTCCGTCTCATTCTGTCGCTGCTGATCCTGGCATGCTAGCGGAGCCCAGTGATCCTCCCTCCCCCTCTCACTAACTCTCCCTCTCATTTTCCCTATCCCTGATCGATCTCTATCTCTGTTTCTATCTACTGCAATTTTTTCATTAATTCTCACAAATCACAGAAATGCCTTCACGCTGTTGTTGTCTTCCACTGTCTTCCCCCCCTTGACTCACTTTTTCCTCTTTTTCAGTCTCCATATTGGTGGCTTATCCCTGTTTGCCCTGGTTTAAGCATCCGTGCTTGTGTATGTGCCTACATTGACCCTGGCATAGCAGCACAGAAGTGTCAGCTTCTGGGAGTCGAGCCAGGACGCAAACATACACTGTCATAAACACACACCCTTGCTCAGTCAATCACTTTATTTATATCTTTGCATTTCTGTGTAAAACCAGTTTGCCATTGCTCAATTACTAACTCTCTTTTTCTCGTCTGTTTGCTTCGTCTTCCCCTGTGGCTTCACCTCACTCTCCTCTCAGTCACTGTCCTCCCTCCTCTGTCCCACTTTAGCCTGGTCTTCCTATTGTCGTCTTCTTTCATCTTCATTTCTCACACTCACCTCGTCCTCTGTGTCTGGTTGTGCCGCCACTCATCCTGCTTCAGTCTCATTGTCTTTTGCCCATTCATTACAGCTGAGGATGACTGATTTCTTTCTTATAACAAAATAGACGGGAAAAGACCGTAAAAGTAAACACCGTTTTACATCAGGTTTTAATCATTCCAAAATGACGAATGCTTTGTCTTCCCAGCATGGCAGAAATTCTGTGATTGCTAATTAATTTCCTCATTTGTCATGCATCAGCAAAGGGAACATATTTTAGAGTGAATTCAGTCTTTAGAGATATGGGTTTATCAGGACGTACTGGCAACACTTATCCACTTTAGGGATGTAATGCTAATGTCTTTTTGTGTTGTCCTTGTTTACTTCAATTTTAAGCTATGACAGTCTGTGAGATATGTGTTTGAAATGTGGTTGAACATCTAAAGTAATCTTTGAATTTGTTTGTTACTGTCTCCTGAAAGTTTTCTTGATGCAGCATCCTCATGAATGTCCCCCCTGACCCCTCCCCCAACTAAGAGTAACCTGTGATGTATGCGCCACAGCAAAGTGACTCACCTTGTGTTTGGTTTCAATTGACCTCTAGTGAGACAAAGAAATGGATGCGTACATATATAAATATATATTTTTATACATATAAACATGCTTGTTGCAGTGTAGATTGTTTTACCCTACATTGCATAATAAACATGTGCTTAGCAACATGTAAGCTTTGATTACACCTCAGATTGTTGTGTTTTATTTAATTTTTATTACAATTTAAATAGTTTTTGGGAGTGGAGGATGAGAAAAGAAGTATATCATTGCTGAGGAATAGAGGGTTAAGAAAAAATATTGAGATTAAGACTGAGGAAATCTTTGCATCTTTGTCTTCCCTACCCCCCATTGTTCTGTTCACCTTGAACTCCCTCCCTCCTACCTTAGCCTTGTCTTCCCTGCAAGTATCACATGCTAGTGCCTTCTTGTACTTGACTAGGAAGCAGAGGGGTGAGGACACACTGATCTGTTCTCTGATAGACCTTTAAGCCGCACAAGCCACCTATCTCTCTGCCTCAGACAAACACACCGACACATCGACGCACGCAACCGCTCTAATTACATCTCCCCACAAGTCTGTGTGTACCTCTAACCCCTCTCTACGCTCTGTGCTTTTCACCTTAGCCCTTAGGTGTTGGTAAAACACTTGTGTGTGTGTAACATGAGTGAGCAAGAGTCTTTTAGGGAATGCTGCAGGCATCCCAGCAAGACTGTTTTTTTTTTTTTTTTTAGATATTCTCTTTAAGAAAATAATAAAAAATCACAGTTGAGAGCGGCGTAATGATTTTCCACCTGGAGGGATGCCACAAATGGAAGGAAAAAAGGAAATAGGGTGAGGAGAGGAGAAGCAGAACACAGACCTAACTTGAGTGCTGTGTTAAAGGCATCAATAGTCTTGATGTGGAATTATTTGAATGGGTCGCTGCCGTCTTTTGCCTTCTGCTTTAAATTGGAACTAATTTCTTTATGTATTTGGTTCTATTTTGCCGGGTAAAGGCTTCCTGTTTGTGTGTTTTATTTCCCAATTCTCCAAAGAGGCTAAACGTCTCAGACATCTACAATGTTTTAAAAGATGAGAACACAAAAGAAGATGCCAAAATAGTCAGTCTGCACCTGGTAGATTGCCTGATCCGCTGATCCGATGTGTGACGGGTTTGTTTGTATCTGAAAGGTTTTTTTTAGGGTTAATTCATCAGATTAAATGTGGACACAACTGTTTAAATTAAGGCTTTCACAGTTAATGCTTTAATGCTCCGTCTTAATTTTAAATTAATGACATTTAAATTACTTTTAACCGCATCGATCATGTTTGATAGTTGATCCTGCTGGGTATCTTTTGGGGATAAGGAACTTTAAGGCGAGAGTTTTAAAATGTTGAAGTAACTTTTTAAAAAGGGTCAGTGCAAACTTTATGTTTGTAAAGCATTTACGAGCAGTCGCATGCAGTTTTTGTTCACTTGAGGTTTCTTCATCTAATAGTTTGTGGTGCAGCTATAGAATCTTACATTCTTAATAATACCCATAGAATCAACAAATTAAATCGGATGCAGTATAATACGTGTGAAAATAAAAGTCTGTGGCTTTAAATGAATTGATAATTCTAAATGAAACTTTACTTTGTTTTGAGCACAGGCTCATTGAGGATTAATGAGGAGTGAGTAAAGAATGCCCAATGTGTGGTTAGCTGTCCTCGCGTCTTTTTTTTTTTTTTATAGATGAAATTGCACTTGTGATTTTACAAAATTACTGGTCTATTCGATTTTTTATTTATTTTAATGACTGTAAGCTGCCAGATGATGCCAGCTGGACTTAACTGTTTATTCAAGCTCGAAATTTCAGAAGCTGGAAAGCTTTGTCTATTTAGAGGTACATGTGCTGAATCCATCTGTTGGAGGTGATGATTGCGAACTGCAGTCTACACAAATATATCTGCTGTCACTGTTCATGAGAGCACTTGATTTGATTCTTCCTTCACAGCAACAGCAGCATCCCACAATGTATAGTCAGTCATTCGATTACAAAGGCTGTGAAAGCGTCGTCATGCAAACTGATTCTGAATATGTTGTGCACTCTCTATTTTGCAAAGTCTGTGACCTTTTCTCTCTCGCCATCCTGAGGCCAAACATTTCCTTTTTAATCATATTGCAGGTAAGAGTATACTAAAAGTAAAATAATCACTATGTTTTTTTTTGTTTAATTCAGCATATTTTCACTCTGGCACTGAGTGCAAATTGCCGCCTCTTAGTTTCTACTGTGACAAGGTTGAAGTTGGCTTTACTTCCCACGAAGAGTGCTTTTAACGTGAAACTCTTCTTTTGAAGCAACATAGAAACTGCAGCTTTAAATATATTATAAATACCCCTAACTAGAGTGAGAGAGTTGAAAGAGAGAAAATGAAGGAGAGAGGGGGAAAAGAGAAAAAATACCCAGCATCTGTGTCCTGTGATGTCAGTAATCTCGTGTTGTGTAAGGGTGCTGCCTCAACACGCTCTGAACTTCCTGTCTGTGTGACATGCATGATAGTTTTATTGATATGCTGTCCACACCTTTTAAGAATGTCTTTCAATGTGTTAATGAAACACATTCATGCGAGAAGGCACAAACAGTTTGGCCCCCTTGAGCATTTCTGTTATGTTTAGATGGCGTTAAAGGTGATTTTGAGGTCTTCAGAGAAAAGCAGTCGCAGTCAAGTAGGGCAATGTGACATGTGACCTACACTTCACAACACAAACATGCACAGATACGCAAGTACAGTGAACATAAAACCAGAAAGTACTTAGCTGGAGAGTAATTCTGGTAAGTGACTGAGTGTGTGGGTGGGTTTTTAATCCTATTACTGTTCAGCCATTGCACACTAAAGAGGCAAAGATGGAGGAGAGAGACAGGGTCAGATAATTGTGCTGCTAAGTCCTTTCTATTGCTGTCTGCTACCTGGGGGTGGAAGACATCAATTTGTGTAATTTAAACTCCTACTACCATGTCAGCAAAACTGTCATTTACTCTGTTTTTGACATGAATGTTCACTTTCAATGTCAGGAGTTCGTTTTAATGATGTAAGATAAGTTGTTTCTTAGGAGTCCCTCAGCTATTTAAAAAGGATTCAGGCAGGGAGAGAGGAAAAAGAGATGAATTAATGTGAATATGCGGATAGGATCTGGTGTCACCACACTGCAGTGACGACACTCACTAAACTGAGTTTGTGGAGGAATGAGTTATTTATGAACTGAACTCAAACACACATCCTGAAACAAGCTGTAGTCACGCCCAGCCAGATGTCTATGAACTTTTTGGTGCTAGTGAAAACAGTTTGCATGTCTATGTCTGATGTAATATTTTCTGTAAAACTTAGTAACAAAAAATATGTTTTTGTTTTCATACATGAGTGAAATATGGTCTTTGCCCACTACAATTAAAGCAAGCACAAACACACGCCCTGCTCATTTTGAGGGGATGAAAGCTGTCACCACATCAGATGTCATTCATCTTTCATCTTCTGTTGGTTATCCATCATCCCTCATCTCTGTCTCGTGTTTCCCTTTTCTGCTGCCAACCCCAGAGGAAGATTTTACTCAAACTCTGACTTGCAGAAATGCCACTACATCTGCTATGTTCCCTGTAACAGATCAGTTAACTTTCTGTAGACTTGAAAAGGAAAGCACGGAAGAGGAAAGGATCAGAAAACACTCATGTACTTCAGAGGATTCTTGCAAAACGGCACATAAAACAAACTAACAAAAATATCATTGGGGTTTTCTATGTCTGACTCCGACTGATGTCCAAAAAATACCATAACCACTGCCAGAGTAACTGGGATTACACACCTTTCTTTGCTGATTATGCGTCAAATTGAAAGGAAATCGAAAGGGAAAATGCCGTCAACATGGCTGTAGGGGATTGGACTGTGCATCTGTAATACATGCAAACTGTTTTCGTTCTGTCTTTGTTCTTTCATGACGTCAATTATTTATTTTCTCCTAGGTCAGTGTAGCTTAGTTTTTGTCCTTTTTCTTTTTTATTCTTCCTCTACTTTGAGCCCCTCTCAGCATCTTGTGAAAAGATTTGATCTAAAATTTCAATGAATTTTCTTTTTTCTTTTTTTATTTCAGCCCAAAGATATTTTTTTCCCAACATAAGTAGTTTCACACATATTTGTAAATTTAGTTTAAACTTTTTTTTCAAACTATGAGTCTGTCTTACTCTCAGGAGTCATTGCGGTGATTGCATCTTTTTCCTTTTCATCTTCCTTTTACTCTCTTTCATCTTCTACAAACTCTTCGTGTGCTTTTGTGTACTTTCCTTTGGCCATATGCATAGTCAAGTGCTCCTATTGAGAAATGAATGCCTTGTTAAAATCTGAACACTGAAATCCTGCAGTAAATGAATTTTGATTTAGAAAAAAAAAAAAATCAAACAATTTTTCTTAAAGCCCCACATCGTGTAATTTGAAATGATATTTATGATCTTTTTGTATTACTATAAGATATCACACAGTTTATTGGATCTGCCAATTTGCAGCTATGAAATTACCATATCTTTCACTTGACACCACCACATCGAGTTATTTTTTTTAATTAATTCTCCCTTCTTGTCTTTCACTTTGCCTCATATGTGAAATAATCTTCCCTTCTTCTTTTCAGAGATGAAATTAAAGATGTGACCACTTGTTAAGTTTCCCTTTTACAACTTGCTGTGAACTCTAAAAGCTTGCAGAAAATATTTTTAAATCTCACCTTACTATAATATTAACTAATGAACATAATAGAGAAACTGCAGAGGCTGCTACTCCTCCTGGCGATGGCTCTGTTTGTTTATAGCAATTATGATAATTTGTATAACACTGTGGTACCAACCAGTTGGCACATAAAGCATCTTGAAATATAACATCAGAAATGGCACATTTTTGCTGCTGAGAGTGCTATTCTTTTGTTCCAAGTCCTGCTGGCAGCACGAAGTGATGACATTTTTGGACTGTAATAGTAATAATTGGTAAAATCTGCCAAGTGATGGAACTATTTAGAGGGTGTCTTTGAAATCTTCTTTCGCTACCTTAGACGTGATGCTTCAACATTTTTAGGTCTTAGGTCTTTGGCTTGAGATAGCACACAACAAAAGTAATACTGCTTCCTTTTCTTCTCTCTTTACTTCTGTAGTCAAGAGTTGTCTCCTGCATGACGGCTATCCTCAGTCAGATGGATGATCGTCATTATGATACATACATAGAAACCTTCGCTGGAACCTCTGATCTAGTGGTAAGTTGGACTAACATGCTTGCAGATCTCTGTCAGCTATGCATTCAAGATACACAAAAGTCAAGTTATTTTTTAATAATTTTGCTCCTCCCTTAATCTTTTATCTCAGGACTTCCTCATGGAGTCCTTTCTACTTTTCAAGGACCTTATTGGGAAACATGTGTATCCCTCTGACTGGATGGCCATGATCATGGTGCAGAACAGGTACGATACCGCAAGCAAATAGACACTCGCACGTACACAGAGAACCGCAGTTTGCAGTCAAGTCACTAGGCCTGTGTGGGTTGCTGGTGGGCCTGCAGGGCTTGGTGTTGCATTTTAAAGGAGGGTCAGAATTCAAAAGGACTTGTTCATTGTGGCAAACAAACGCAAGGATAAGTAAGAGATAGCAAAGCCGAGATCAAGGCCGCAATGTTGAAATGGCTGATGTGACAAATGTGTCTGTGTGCTGAGCTGACAGAGCAAAAGCTATCAGGGATTTTTTTGTGGTGGAAGCCAGAGGGAACGATAAAGCTGTGTCCGAGGGAAAAGCCAATTGGTAAAAGTGAAAGAAAAGTAGAGGGAAAAACAGGCTGATAAGAAGTCTGCAGACAGGGGTTTGGGAAGAGATGTGCAACTGCAGGGAGAATGTACCACTAAATAGGAAACGAAGGAGGGGAATGAGATGGAGATGGTCATTTGGCTCTGGATAATGATTATAGATTGACAACATTTCACCTGAGAGAGATTGGAACAGCATTGCTCTTTAAGTTAAATAATTATACAGAATCCCATCTCACAGATATACACCAAGTGCTCTTCGTTGAATTGGTATCTTGCTTTTGCTAATTTGTGTACATGTACAAATGCCGCACCTTCCATAAGCATTTTTTTCTAAATATTTTGTTATTGCATCTTTCATCAGTAGGAGTTAATATTAGGACCATGTAAAAAAAAAAAAAAGTCTTAAGAGGAATGTTGAGAATGAAGTCAAGTTGTTGAGGATAAAACTCCTTTTCCATATTATTCACACTGGTAGATAATCTAGAATGTTTCAATTTTATTCTCAACATTTTGTCCTAATTCAAGAAATAAATGCAAGAAAAAAATATTTATCTTTTCCTTTTGCTGGGACTTTAAAACAGTCTAAAAGAAAATAATAATGTAATCCTAATATTATATGTCTGCAATAAAACGGCAACATAAGAACATTTACTACTAGTTTGGCATCTTTTTATGCAAAATGTATCTGCTTGTCTCTCCCCATCAGAGTGTTCCTGAGAGCCATCAATACCTATGCCGACACTATGAACCAAAAGTTCCTCAATAACGATGACTTTGAAGTACAGGTAAGTGTATTTTGTATGAATGGCATCTGTGTTATTTTTCCTGCATAAATGAAATTGATTATTGTTTATTTATTTATTTATTTATTTATTTATATGGGTCTGAATAAAGTCTTCTGCTATCCCTCTCTTTTATCACGCTCCTGCTCTTTGTAGCTCTGGAATAACTACTTCTACTTGGCGGTGGCGTTCATTACGCAGGAGTCTCTGCAGCTTCAGCATTTCTCACCAACAAAGAGGAACAAGATCCTGATCAAGTGAGAGTACATCCATTTAATTTTTCCTAATTGACCACAACAAGTCTTCCTCCACGTGGATGTAACTACCTATTAAAACGTTGTATCACCTGTAGTCTGACATTCAATTAAGGTGAAGTATGCAGCATTATCTTCCCTCAGGGCTTGTTCTGTTTCAGAAGGTAGAAAGATCATTACTGATTAGATAATTATTCTTAATTTAAGGAGGTGACTTCTTGTTGTGTCTCTGTTTCTGTTCATTTCCTCTTATACTCTTTCTCAAACATTTTTTTTTCCCAGATATGGAGATATGAGAAGGCTCATTGGCTTTGCTATACGTGATATCTGGTTCAAACTAGGTGAGAAAAGCCAGTTTGTTGTGTGCAGTATGGATGTTTTTCTTACTCTTGAGAATGTCTTTACTTCATGATACAACTACAAGTCTGTGGATTTTTTTTTTGTACTGACAGATGGTACAAAATCTTCAGTAACTAAGACACTATGTTGCATAGATGCTAATGTAAATAACATTTGTAGCAGTCAGAGAGAGCTGTAAGTAGAAAAAACAGAGGTATGTATTTTGCTGATAGAAGGGGAAAAAAACACCGACTGGTCTATGGTCTGGGGACATAGACCTGAGGAGTTACTGAATGAGACAGGGAAATGGTGAGTCAATAAAAAGACTGTACTCAAGTTTTTATATTTCTCTCTTCAGCAAGTTATTAAGCTTTTTAAGTAAAAGAGAAAAAAAAGAAGGGGTAATTATCTCACATAAAAACTATAAGCTTAAACTTCCACAAATATCAACATCATACTATGAAGTCTGGATCCATATTTCTCTCAGGATGGGATCGGTGACATTAGTCCAATATCCTATCTGTGAATGACATCAGTATTTAGGCCCAGTATCGATGTCGGATCGATCCCAACTCTATGAATCTCTATGAATCTCTCTATGAATTAAGTGACAAACATGTAAATGAACATAATGTGGGATTGTTTTGCGCGTCTGTATGTGTCTTGCAGGCAGTCATAAGATCTGCTTTATCCCTGGCATGGTGGGTCCCATCTTGGAGATGACTTTGATCCCTGATGAGGAGTTGAGAAGAGCCACTATCCCCATCTTCTTTGACATGATCACCTGTGAAAATGCACAGTTTGGGAACTTCCACAAGGTGCATGCATACAGTTTATGACATATACTATATTCTTATTCACGTGTTTCTGTATATTTGGTGAAATACTTTAAAAGACAGACACCTATGTCACTGCTGTGGAAATATACACAAATGAAGAACATCACCTTTGGGAACACAGAACCTACACACATCTTGTTGTCTACCGTTGATTTAATGCGATGCTGCACATAAAAGTAAAAAATTACACCTTGATTAAAATTGCATGAAGGCTTTCTCCTTTTACTGCTCCTCTCTTTTGTTTTTTCCACTTCCAATTTGTTACCCACTTGCTTCATATCTCTCGCCTTGCTTTTTTTCTTTTGTGTAGTTTGAGAATGAGATCATTCTGAAGTTGGACCACGAGGTGGAAGGAGGAGGAGGAGACGAACGATACATGCAACTGCTGGAGACCATGTAGGCCTCAGTATTAGGATATAACATGTCGCATTATGTCAAAAAAGGTTCAATGTTGAATATTTTATGTGCGTGGCTTTCCAGTTTTCTCAGAAAATCTTAGAGTGGTTTCCCTGGTGACTATCTAGAATGTAAAATTAACACTTTTCGCTGGTCTCACAGCAATAACACTCAACACACACATCTCTGAATGTAAACCACTATCAGATGTCGCTGATAATTAAGCTTTGGAATGCTTGTCTGCCAGCTTGCTGGACTGTGCTGCAGAGAAACCCACACTGAAGCCACAAGTGCAGCACTTTGTATCCTTGGTGAAGGGTCTCCTCATTCGTCTCCTTGACTACCGCACTGTGATGAGCGATGACAGCCGCAACAACCGCATGAGCTGCACTGTCAATCTTCTGGTAGGTCAAACCCTCTTTGAAATCAGCAATCACCTGGCAGAGTTGCTTTTGCCTTGATCTTTAAAGACTTGAAAACTTTACACAGTATGTCACCACTCATATGTGAGCTGTGTTTGATTGGGGCTGCCTAAAGGAGCAGCAACCATTTAAGGTACAGGATTGATGAAGAATGTGGATCCTGCAAGTTCAACATGCTGGTGCAAACTTGACCTACGTTAGATCGGAATCTTACTGAATCATTCTAATTGCAGATTTGCATTTATTGACTAACCTTATGATTCATATACTGTACTTTGTAGCAATGAAACTGAACCCACCAGCAAATAAGTGCTGATTTCAGAAATCAGTTGTTTTCCACACACAACAACAACAAATGAATTGGTAATTAATGACTAATTAAGTAACATTTCAACATCAAAGAGTTGACTGTGAAACATTGATCATATGTCATGTCTCTTGTACCACTGTCTTTGCGTTCCTTTTCCACATTTAATCTGAGTGCTGATTGGTCTAAAGATTTTTCTTCATCTCTGGTCTCTGTCTATTTACAGTTGGTTGCATCAGCTTCTGTCTGTTTCACATCCTTTCTTTTATGTGATCTCCTAATCAGATTCTCCCCCTTGATATTCTCAGAGTTAGAAGTGGATCCCATCTACCCACCATTTGATCATTTTTCACAGCAGATTTGAGCCCAATTACAAACTTTGTCTTCCTTTTCCTTTGATTTTTGCTTAATCTTTTACAACTTATCTGTGATTCAAATATTTAGAAGGTTACTTCATGAATAATGGTGAAGTGTTTTGTTGTTTTCTTTATTCTACATTGGAAACCGGCAGCTGGTACATGGCAGAGGTCTTTAACTTGTGGCAGCTTGTGGCAGCTGTTTTATTTATTTAGCAGGACAAAAAAAATATTTCTGCAGGCTACCAAGCACTTGCACACTCTTGTATTCATGCCCCCAAGTCTAACTTCCCTGAGGAGTAACACATGCGGATTCACAAATGCGTACAGTGTTTGTCGTGTATGCTGATGCAGACGCACTTTCAAAAAAAAAAATGTAATGTTTCATTGGATCTGCACCTTTTGAGTCAATTTTGCAATTACAGTGGATCCCCCGAAAAAGAGGTTTCTACACATTGAAGAGCTGTTATTTCTAAACACTTCCATCAATTTGGATATTAATACCTTCAAATTGATGTCCTCACTCCTACATACATATATGTTTAGCAATAAGAATGCATAACTGTAATTTGTTTTGGTAAAAGGCTACCACTTTGTGTAATTTGCTATTTGAAGTGCCGATTTCCAGATATAAAAGCATCACTTCCTTCTCTTGTTGATATATTTATATAGCATCAGTGCCGTCAATGATATATCATGCACTTGCAAAAAATAAAATAAATTAATAAATAAGTCATCATCCAAACAGAGTATTTCAGTATCCAACTCATACTATAAAAAAAAGCTTGTTTTTCTTTTCTTCCACACTGTTACGGTGTGTGCCTGTTTTGCTGGTAATGAGAAGCGGGGTTACATCAGTTCGTTTCTCTCCTCTGTTCTCTGTAGATATCAATAAACTTAATTAAACTGGGAATACTGTGCAAACGCACATGAACACACTCCCACACATTAACTCACACAGGTCACCAGAAGCATGCGGGGAAAAAAACGCGTACTGTAAGGCACCAGTGTGACAAACACTCAGACACATAAATGCTGCCTTACAACACGTACAGTTACTGCAGGTCTTAAAAGGGATATCAGATATATCTGTTACATACACTCACTACCTATGCTAACCCAACCTCTGCTTTTGTTCTTGCAGAACTTTTACAAGGACATCAATCGGGAAGCAATGTACATCAGGTATTTGCACTGCATGCTGGATTTGACATGAAATGTCTTTAAATGGTCTGTGCTGTCTGTGCTGTCTGTGCATGCATGGATATGCATGTCTGGATGTGTGCTCTTGTGTGTCTCTGGCTCTATAATCTGACAGGGGATTATATGAGTTCCACTGAATTAATGTCAAAATCCACAGGATCAGATGGTGGTCTGACCACAGAGAGAACAGAGAGACACATGGTGAGCAAGAGGGAGAGAGAGATGAAAAGACAGAATGCTAGCAAGAGAGAGACCGGAAATGAGGAAATACCGATCCTGTCAGGTTCCTCGGTTTTTTTCAGGGTGTGGCTTTTAAACAAATTAGTTATCTCGATATGTGAATTTAAGCTTGAGCCAGTGGATGACTAACTGATGTTGTCAGCTCTGTTCAGAATACAATCATATTTAACTGGCTAATTAGTCATTCTGGTTTAATTCAGATAAACAGCTAATGCCAGTGTTAGATGTATGCATGTAAATTCAGTATCTGATCTTATAATAAACGTGCACAACAATCTATAATAAAAACCAAAAGCTAACTATGCTGTGGCCCAGTGTATGAGCAATGCCACATTACATCAGCAGATTGTAAAAAAAAAAGTCAAAAATACAGCTAAGCAGTTTTTGAAGTAACCCGATGCTGACGGAGACAGCAGCCCATCTGCAAACCGACCACATTATCGGTGCATGATTTCATCATCTATGGCACACGATATAATCAAAATATTCAAAGACTTTTGTGCAGAGACGCCACAAGACCAAAAAAGCAGAACTGAATGGGTATCGTTTTCAGGCTCTCAGGCGGCGCTGCATTAAAAGAGAAACACATTAATGTTGCTGAAAATCACTCCATGAGCCCAAGAACATCTCTGAAAAATGTTTTCAGTAAACGACTCTTTACTTCAGGCACAAGCCCATTTTTTTTACTCTGCTGTGCAATAAAAGCACAACTAAACATGATACAGAAATGTTGCTACCCTCTCTGAGGCTGAGGTAATTGATGATGGACTGAGGTGAAGTGGAAAGCAACCCCATGGTCTGAGCAATCAAAAATTGGAAATCACAGACGCTATTGTTAAAGCTGCAGTCTGCAACTCTTTTTCAAGCATAATGCCTGGAACTGTCCTGGGATTCTGAAAGTAGTACATTAAATACCCCAATACAAAAAAAAATTAGTTCTCTAGGTCCCCTATATGTCCTGCTAGGTCCCTCCAAAGCCAGCAGGTTTGTTTACAAAATTGTAGACCGGACCGGTAAAAGGTAACCAATCAGGTTACGAGCTGGGCTCTGCTGCCTGTCAATCACCGATTGTGCACGCGCGATACAAGGTAGGCTCGTCCCCACGCTTATTTATCTGGACTATTGAACTTCATTACGGGCTAGTCTACTTACTGTGTCTTCCATGATCGCAAATGACAGGTGAGTTGATGAATGAGGAGTCGTGTAAGCGCATCTGGCATGCACGTAGACGTGCACGAGTTCTCATGTGTTTTGATGGGGCGGGACAGGAAGTTGAATAACTTTTTATTTTTCGGTTAAAAAATAAGCATTTCTTGCATTTTGCGACTACGGAGGTCACCGTTTTCAACTTCAAGCGTTCTGATAGATCATGTAAACTCTTAAAATGCCAAAAATTAGGACTTTACGTATGACAACAACAAATCCTGCAGACTGCAGCTTTAAGGAGCAGTGACCACCCACAGCTTAGAAGGCAGCATCAGTTGTGGAATGGTATGAATGTGCTTTAGTGTACATGGTGAGGATAACTTGCACATCTATTATGGCAACATTAAAGGTTTTAAAGCAACGGACTATATAATTAAAAAAAAAAAAAAAAAAAAAAAAAGCTTTGCTGATACCACATTCAAGATTAGCAACATCTGTTTCCCTTTTTTAACTATTTTAGTTGCATCATAGGCTTTAGATTATTTAGAAATGATCCCATACATTCTTAAGAGCATTTGGCCCCATTTGTTTTTGGAAGCATCTGTTGTTTGTTGTAACTTAGTGTAGAATAAACTATAGTGTAGAATAAACCTTTGAGACCAGCAGAGTATAGGGGAGTGAAAAGCTGCATCTTGCTAAATTTGGCTTTTAAAAACCATGTCAGTTCTGAGAGGCCTGGTCCAGGCAGAAGGAAGGAGGACAGAGATGTAGGAGGGGTGAAGAGGGAGAGGACGATCGGGGAGTAAAGGAAAAAAAAGGACAGCAAATTAGATAGACATAGACAGCTGCAAGTTTCGTGAGATGAAGGCTCTAATCGACTTTAGAGGGCTAGAGAGTTTTTACTTTTTTTAATTTACACGAATACTAACTAGACTGTCATAACCAACAGATCAAGTGAACAAACCCCCAGCCTGAAATTCATTAGAGCTGAAAGGGATAGAAAATGAGGCTTTAAAAAAGAATATGGTAAATCAACTGTTGATCTGAGTGCATCCTTCTTGCACAAACTGATAGGGGATTGCTTATTCAGAGGCACCAATGCACCATTGCTTTTCTACTTTGTCATAGAAGCTTTATCAACAAAGCCTCGTCTCTGGCCATGGGGCGAAAAATTTCTTCTCCTGTCAAAAGCCTAATACAACAGAAATACATAAAGTAAAAGCAGGAGCAGACCCTTGTGTTGCCATTTTCTTTCCTGAATGGATTTGATCATTTTTGTGCCTTCTCATGCGTTCGTGAAAATACGTATTTCTGTGCAATTTGAATTTCTTTGAATTTTTTTTTAATTTGCACACCTCAGCTTTATTTGGGATTAAATAGCTTTGTCATTTCATCTGGCATTTGAGAATGACAGTCTTTGATATTCCAGGGTTACCAGCCGTTTCAATTAATCTACTGATGAATGTAAGAGCTTGTTAAACTTGATCGTGAGATTTTATTGTGGTATAGCAGATACCAAAGATACTGTTGTAGTGGTCAAACGTTTCTGGGTTTTTTTTTTTAATTTTTTGCAACATATAGATTATTTTACATCCTAGAATATTCAATCTGCTTAACCACCTTTTTTAATAAGCACAGATCCAAATGAAATCAACATAAATGGAGGAATTTTTACTAAAAAGCAGTTCTTTAAAGTAAACACAACAAACAGTCTGTACTCCTCTGGTGTCTCCTCAAACTTGCCTCTGTTACTGTTAATGTTGCTGAACTTGACGGTGTATTGGGCTACAAACACCTGTCAGACCTGTAAAAGGCATACGGCGTGATAAATTGTGCTTGTATGTTTTCTCTTGTGTTTGCACTCTTGTGTATGTACTCATGAATAATCTTGTGTACTGCATGTGTTTCAGGGCATGTGTGTGAGGGAGGCAGAGAGACAGGCACACAGATACATACTATTCATTAATGCTATATTTGCAGGTCTTCAGGTTGCCCAACACTGGCATCTTGTGGAGTGATGCTGAAAGTTTGCTTAAAATTTGGTTGACCTGACTTTTCTTTTAACGTGCATGTCTTCAGGTACTTGTACAAATTGAGGGACCTTCACCTGGAGGGTGAAAACTACACAGAGGCAGCTTACACCCTGTTGCTCCATTCCCGTCTCCTCAAGGCAAGGCACACTCACACACACATAAAGACATGTTTTGTTGTCGGTCACAGTTTCTTGCTCTGTCTAATTACTTGTCTGCCTGCAACAAATGATATGTTTGTTTTTTTATCAGCTGATAAACGGTTGCTACATCGCTGGCCTCCAAATGATGAAGCTCTGAGGTGACTTTATGGCATTGTGCCGGCCTCTGCAGCTATATCACTATGGTGATTGATACCGTGCACTTGCACAGTCAGTGTGTTTGTGTGTGAGCTGGTGTGCATGCGTGTGTCAGAGTGTGTTTGACCTTTTTTGTGTCCTAGTCTCATTTATAGGACATTTACAGGCTCACAAAAAAGTCTGGGGAATAGAAGAATCTCTTACTCCTTTTCTCCTCCTCTTTCTCTGTAGTATTGCAGAATCAAATAAGCTGATTTTTACAAGCTCCATTTGTCCACAATGTCAGTGATATCTCTTTCATATTACTGGAAAGAGAAAGCTGTCACATTCAATCTGTTTTCATCTTCTTGCTCACTATCCAAAGCAGATTAGACATTTTGGGAAACCATCGTTGACTTTCTCGTCTGATTTTCGGAACAATTTTTTCTATGTGATTTATCTAATAGAAGATGAGCTATTGTCGGATTTATATAATGAATGAACCACAGCTTTTTCCCCATACTCTGCTTGGGTCCAACATTGATTTATTATAATGAAGAGGCTCTGATCCTTAAGCTCTCTCTTCTCCGAGTTGTCCTGATAAAGGAACTTTCTTTTTCTTTCAGCATTGATGAAGTTATTCGTACACTTACCGGACTGTCTTTTTTTTTTTCTTCCATTTCTCCATCTTCATTTCTGCCCCTATCTCAGTGGTCAGACGACAAGTGTAGCCCTCAGTTTGAGTTCCATGGCTCCCAAACCCAGCGGCAACTGAAAGAAAGACTCTACGACGACATCATTGACTACTTTGACAAGGGCAAGGTCTGTATGGTTTTAGACTTTTTTATATGTCACTGTTTATACTTCCCTATTTAAACGTATCTCCATGGTGTAATGCGGTTATTTGGAGTCATGACTCTCCAGAGCCTCTTGCGGAAAGATTCATCATGTGTGTAGTGTGTTGGTGTCAGATTCAATGTGCATTCACCATGAGGGCTTTTTGATCCCTGAAGCATAAATAGAGACTTTCCAACACAGACACATAGAAACAGATTTTCATTCGATGAATTCCTGCCACAGCAGCTGTTGCTGATGGTATGTTAAAGGACACCTCTAATTCTTATGTTTGTGCGTGTTTCTAGATGTGGGAAGAGGCCATCACTCTGTGCAAGGAGCTAGCAGAACAGTACGAAAATGAGATCTTTGAGTACGAATTACTCAGCAAGAGACTGGTAATACACCACAATCGTAAACCTTCATATCTTCAGCACAACAATCGTGATCACATGTTTTTGCTGTTCCCCATGTTCCAGTTTTACTTTGCACAGTTCTGAACTTCAGAACGTACTATTCCCAGTAATACATTTACATGCACTGTTTCATTCAGCTTTAGAATTTGTTGCTTTCATATCTAAAAGTTTGCTTTGGTCTTCTATAAATACTATGACCCCAGCAGTGTACTTCCTCATTGCTAGTTTCATCTACTTCAGATTGCTCCGACTGTAACTGCTCATTTTGTCTTCACAATCCTGCTCGTGTTGCTTTCATATCATTTCATATCACACAGTAGAATTGTCCCCCTTCAGAGCCCAATTCTAACTACCACCTTCTCCTTATCTCCTTCTCATCGAACATCTTGTCCCCCTCCCCAGCGAGGCAAAATCCCCCCCTCTCTGTATATGACTGCCGCAGTGGCTCTTTCAACTTATGCCAAATTTATGTGGTTATATAAATGACAGACATTGCCCTTGGATGGTGTGCACTGTTTTTTCCTGCATCTATCACCCTAACAGGCCCAGCATTCTGCTGAGGATAGCTTTGGCAATGGCATGAACTGATTAAGCTGCCCTGACTGCTCACAGTGCACGTATAAAACTCTCCCTTGGACTCATCCTTGTTGTTCTCTTCCTGTCTCCCCCTGCAGGAAAAACAAGCCAAGTTCTATGAGAATATTATGAAGATCTTAAGACCTAAGCCAGACTACTTTGCAGTGGGCTACTACGGACAAGGCTACCCTCCTTTCCTCAGAGTTTGTTATTTATTTCTTTGTTTGACACAAATTAACAGTGTTCAAATAAATGTTATTACTTTGTGCTTTGTGGAAATAAAGTGAATTATAATAGCTATCATAAAGAATATTATCAGTTTTCATTAAGTAGACTTTTTAAGGTTTTAATTAGTGTCTGCTCTCTCTTGTGTGGAGTATTCTCTTTATGAAGAATTCTTTTCAGTCTTTTCAAAATGGCGGAATATAATGGATTGTAATCTTTTCATTACCATTGTTAACACGCGTTCATTTATCTTTTTCTCAGAACAGGGTGTTTATCCACCGAGGTAAAGAATATGAGCGCAGGGAGGACTTCCAGAACCATCTGATGAGCCAGTTCCCCAGCTCTGTGCGCCTCAACACGACCACCATGCCAGGAGATGACATCAAGAACTCTCCTCATCAGAGTATCCTCTGGGCGGCAAAACACAAAACCACATATGTGAAAATGTTAATGATTTACATGATCTGCAGCTTTCACAGTCACACTTGCTGTCATTAATGAATAATTCTTAACATGCAGTACCAATGGGATTTCTAAGTGTCTAGGTGACAGCAGGCATCTGAACCAATATAAGATGAAATATTAAGATCTGCTTGGTGACAGTAACTCATAAAAAGGAAATGTCACAAAACCTTTTCACCCACAAACACAATGTATCTATACCAGAGATTAGATCTGTGACAGGATAAATCCTTTTATCCTGTCACTTCTATTCTGAATTGACACAGAATTTTGGTTTGCTTTTGTTGTCTCGATACGTCAGACTCCAGTGCTGGAGGTCGGACACATCTCTAAACGATCAGTTTGTAAACTCTGACACAGGAATAGTGAGAAACCATCTATCATACTGTGAGAGCATTTTTTCTAAGCCATGTCCCCCAGATATTCAGTGTTTCACAGTGCAGCCCGTCCTGGAGATCCCTCCTCGCTTGAAGAACAAACCTGTCCCTGACCAGATCATCAAGTCAGTGCTGTTTAACTCTGTACAGTTTCATAAGATGAAATGTGCCTGCAAAATGTTAACTCTGCTAGTTCTTATTATCTATATAAACTACATCGCCCTTTGTTGTAAATTATTTATTATCTTTGAATAATTTATTTTTGCACATCTTTGCTTCGTTGTACCCTGGTGTGCAATGATAATAAAGTCTATTCTATTCCATTCTATTCTGTCTTCTTACACAATGAAGCTTCTATAAATCCAACTACGTGCAGCGTTTCCACTATTCCCGACCTGTGAGGAAAGGACCCGTGGACCCAAACAATGAGTTTGCTGTAAGTTAATTGTCTCTAATGAAAAGATTCACAAGTCTGGCAACATGGATCATGACAATGTTTCAGATGCTGTTGAATACTTGCTGAAATAATTAATTCTTGCTCTATGAGATAATATTGTATTCAGCAGTTGTAGAGAGTACACAATGTTAAGACATCAGCTTATGTGAAAAGGTTTCAGATGAGCAGCTGAGACGAAACATCAGGTTCAGTTATTACTGCGATGTGCTGTTTAATGAAATTAAATCATTCTGTTTTTTTCTCTTCTGTCTCTCTTTATGTTTTAGTCAATGTGGATTGAACGCACAACCTTCACCACTGTGTATAAGCTGCCTGGGATCCTGCGCTGGTTTGAGGCAACTGACATGAAACATGTAAGTCTTTGGGGCAGGTTTTTAAACCATCTTTGGCTTACATTTTTGCAATATACGCTATTATTATTATTATTATTATATATTAATGTATATACAACATAATTTCCTGTGAAACACATTCCCTATTTCACCCTTGCTGATGGAATTTGTTCCATCAGCAAGTACCTTCACAAACATTTCTTCTAAAAACCTGCAATGTCACTCCTCCCCCCCCCCCCTCTTCCTCATCTTCTACCTCCCTGTCTCCTTCTCTAGACAACCCTTTCTCCATTGGAGAATGCCATAGAGACTATGGAGTCTACCAACGAGAAGATTCTGACCATGATAAACCAATACCAGGCTGACTGGAGCCTTCCCATCAACCCCCTCTCCATGCTGCTCAATGGTATTGTGGACCCGGCTGTCATGGGGGGCTTTGCCAAATATGAAAAGGTAAATTGTCAGCTCGAAAAGATCAGCCTCCGTATCAAACCTGCCATAATTTGTTGTCTGAAAATGAGTCCTTGCTAGCTGTTGTAAGATGTATTTTGGCTGACTTACTGTCGCACTTTAGTACCACGAGGCAGATGAAGATAATGCACTCGGCCAAAAATTTACCATCTCAGAATGAGACTTTACTAAGTTATCAAAGCTTAGGAAAATGTCTTCATGTAACACTCATGATGACTTAAGCATCTAAAATGTGGGTCACTTCCAAGCCTTATTTTGCAGTCCAAGTCTTTTGAATTAATTGTACTTTTTGGGGTTTGTTGTACTGTATTCATAACTTAAAGCACTCTACAAAGAATGTTATCAGTGTGCTCATAAAGAATATACATGTGTGGAAAAGTCAGTTCGATGTGAGTTACAGTTGATACCTGAAAAATTAAGATCTTTCTCCATTTGAATATTGGATTATTGTCCTTGTTATGTAAAAGAGAGTTTGATATTATTGTCAAAATATTGTTTAATTTGCTTCTCTTTATCCATTTGTTAGAAAATCTGATGACCTTTTGGGTCATATTTAGGCTTCAAATACCGCTTTACAATCTGCCTGAGTAGGTGAACACTACAGCTATTATTATACTTTGAATTAATTTCGGATGTTTCCCCTGAATCAGGCATTCTTTACTGAAGAGTACACTCAGCAGCACCAAGAGGACAAAGATAAACTGCTGCGGCTCAAAGACCTCATTGCATGGCAGGTACGGAACAAGTTAAAGCCCATCCTCACACATCCGCGCGCCCTACATATGGTTTAGCACTTTCACGTGTCGTTTTTCTGACTCAAGAACTTTTGTGTTTGTAGATCCCATTGTTGGGTGGAGGTATCTCTCTCCATGGGAAGAGAGTGACAGATGACCTGCGTCCTTTCCACGAGCGCATGGAGGAGTGTTTCAAGCAGCTGAAGAAGAAAGTAGAGAAAGAGTATGGAGTGAGAGAATTGGTAAGAATGAGGAAAAGAGTTGAGAGAAAGAGAAAAGAATCAAATGTGGGAGAATGAAAGCTTATTACCTCAACACTGCGTTTCTGTAACCAAACATCTCTTTTGCTTGGAGGGCTAAACATAATTACTGTAGTGAAGCTATGATAATTAAGTTGCAAATTAGCTTACTGAGACAACTTTATTCATCAAAGTACTCTTAAAACCCCTTGAGTGGCGTGTTTATACTTCTGAATTTCTCTACAACCAGAAGAAAGTTTGAAATCTTTGAATGGGGGCAAATGTGGATATTAACTTCTAAACTGGTTCTGCCCTTGGGGAGAAATTACACTAATGAGAGGGGGGTTGGTATACTGCTTTAAGAGTGACTTTGCTGTAGGGACAAATGATATTGGGAAAAAATGTGAGATGCGGTATGATTGTTTTGTTGATGATTTATATTCATACAAACAATTACTTAAATATATGGTTGAGGTCGTTTAATGAGGGCTGCATTCCACTTTCACATCTCTGCATGTTAGTTAGTTGTAGAACGTGCACAAAAGCAAGTAGAAAGAAGCCCTCTTTTCAAGTCAAAATGTCTTTGTAATATTGATGCTGTGCATGCTGATACTGCGATAATGATGCATCCTTTATATATTGTACAACCCTACTGTTTGTTTTTCTATTGTTTCTGACATGTACTTTAACATTTTCTTATTGTTGACACTTTATCGCTATATAGTCCTGCTACTGTGGTTTTGAATTTCACATTGTTACAATTTCTCTGCCTTTCTCCAGCCGGACCTGGATGAGAGAAAGTCCACTCGTCCTCGCTCCATGCTGCGCTCCTTTCGTCAGTCCATTATCTCCATTTCGTCACTGCAGGGATCTGAATGTGGAACGCCAACCAAGACCCATGCTGACAGGTGGCATAGTTTAATTATTTACCTCAAACTATTACTACTTTTACTACTATCCAATGCTACTACTACTTTTTAACTGATTAAAAAAAAAAATCCCTCTCGATTAACATGAAAAATAAACAGTAGTTTTGAACTCTTTACTTACGCAACTACCTATCTCCTCTCAGGGAGATCCCTCCTGAGTCACCAAATTGGACCTCCACCCTGCAGCGCTCCAGTGGAAGTGTTAGTATGTGCAAAGTGGACGAGGGAGTGGTGACAGTAGGTGATGCAGAGGTCAAACTGAGGAAGAGCAAGAAGAAGAAGAAAAGGAGCAGCATGATCTTCATCACAGAGGAAAGAGAGAGAACGAGTACACTGGACTGTAAACGGGTGAGTGTTATTGATAGTGGCACGAGATTGGGAGAGAAGGACATCAGGGGAGAACTGAGATGATGGCGTGTAAATTTTGGAGTCATAAAACACTGAGTGTCTGTTGAAGGGCTGCTCGGTTTTATGTGATCTCTTTTTCCTTTAGCTGTCCAAGAAACAGGAGTTCCGCAGTGACACCAACTTGTCTGAGCCAAATGAAGGAAAGGAGGTGCTGACCAATGCCAATTCCAGATCTCTGCCGGCCATCACAGGTCTCATTCTCACACACATGCACGCACACACACCCCCCCCCACACACACACACACACGTCAACCTGTGGCACACAGCAAACTGACACTGAGTTGCATCTGCAGAACAAGGACCCACGAATTAAAAGCAAAAAAGTCATCACCCTGTGACAAAGTGTTGTTTTTTCTGGAAAGATGTAAAATAAAAAAAAACAAACAGATGCATGAAATGGGCAGCCATTTCCTCCAGTTTATGTCATTTTATTAGTTGCATAACCCTGCACTTAAAGTGGTTCATCAAACCACAATGTATTGATGCTTTGCTGGCATCTGGCCATGATCGGACAAGCTAAGCCAGCACAGACTGTGATGTTAATTCACAACCTCAGATTAGCACCTCCTGCAACAACTGAACAAACACACATCGAACAGTGTAGAACAGTTGAGAGAGCGAGCAAGTCCCCAAAAATGTCTTACTACAGGAACAGACAGCGCATTTGTTGCACGCTGCTAATAGGTGATACGTAAAGACTGTATCATGCTTTTCCTTTATCCAGGGCTGTCCTTGTCAGTGCTTGGTGGGACAGAGGAGATGGACTCATCCAGAGCCAAGAGGGACAGTAAGAGTATGTCTGTCTCCGCGACCTCTGACCGAACAACAGACAGGCGCTCAAAGGGCGTCATTAACCTGCTCTTCAAGTCTAAGGTAGAGGAACAAGCCAACGTGTTTAAAATTGTCTGATAGACATTAAATAGAAATATATGGCAAAGGGCACCTCGACTGCTCTCTGATTATCGCTTCATTCTGAATATTTTTTTGAGTTAAGTTCATTATCTGATGACTTGCATCATATTAATTGAGCAATCATATTAGCTTTTTTCTTTTATCTATAAGAATACAGATACATCTATTCAGCCGAGCATTGTGCAAGTTCATACTTCACAAGAACTAATTCAAAGTTTTAAACTGAATTAGCTGAAGTTCACAGTTCACCATTTGAAATTCTGAACTTACTTAGTTTGTGTTCCTAAAATGAAGTACATCACATTTGTTTCTCATTCCTCTAAATTGTCCTTCTTAAAAGGTACAGTGCTATTAAGTTCAATATCATGGGCTCAATGACCGTCTGAGCAGACGCCTGTGCGTCTCTGCATTTATGTATTTCATCATTAACTCAAAATCAAACTGTAAATGAGACAAAATGAAAAATCTAAATGTTTTATTGCTTAGCCTACTTATATTTGATAAAGTTTAAGAGTTAATTTTTAAAGGTTAAATTGCATCAACTTTGTCTTCACCATTCTTATCAAGCTTTGCTGCTTCTACCAAGTTAAATAAAACATTAATGGCTCTTAAATATCATAAATTGCAGAGCTGAAATCAGTTTACATGTATCATAGGTCAATAATATCAGTATATTTGTAAAACTGTTCTCTGGTGCCAGTGGAGTAAGGAATCAGCCTCATAGTCCACTATAAGATTCATCAATGCCCAACACATTGCATCCAAAATACGCAAACTCACTATTTTCTGTGCTGCCTGCCTTCCTCTTGTCTATCGTCCCACTATCTGCATATTGACATTTTCACACACCGACTAAAGCATATTAGCTAGCAAAGGGCCAATGACAAACTTGCAAAATTAGCCTATGGTAACCTCATCAGCAGTTAAACATTTGCATCTTCAGATCAAACAGCAACAGCAAAATACACCTAAAGGAAACTAAGCAAATAGACCAGTAGCTCTGTGAAAAAATGTGTTGTGGGAACATGACCTCAGATAAAATCATACTTTGTGGCAGTGCAGGACACAGATGAGGACTGAGTCGATGAGTGCATAGCTGTCTGTGCCAAGGCCAAAACAAAAGTTCAACTTATATTACAGGTGCTCTCCTCTGACTTTTCTGATGAGCAAAGTCAGTTAGAGTAAGCTGGAAGGCCTGACTAACTCCTTTATAGTATTCATCAGTGTCTTCTTGGTGTCTGCTATATATTTTTTATATATACATATATATACTGTATATATATATATACACATACATACATACATACTACTTAGTTCTAAGATGTCTGTGTCAGTTAAAACTGCTGCGTACACTTCAAAATTCACAGAGCATGTGAACACCACTCTTAAACGTGCTCATTTAAACGCATCTTATTTAGAATAGTTTGGGCATTATTGAAATGTAAGAGATTAAAATGCATTGGCAGTTATAAATTTTGCATTATTTTATGACAAGTGAATTTTGTCCTCATGAAGAAATATTGTACTTACATAATGCATCTATGTTTATATCAACAGAGCTCCAAATCAGAGGATGCGAAGCCCAGCGATTCAGCCAAAGACAGCCACAACCATTTCTGAAATCTTCTGTTTCAAGTTATTTCTTCGATTCTTTCACTGATAAGCATTTGTTTTACTTTGGATTCAAGCCTGCCGTCATAATGGAAATCATGCACTCACTCACTCACTCACTCACTCACTCTCACTCTCTCAGTCACTCACTCTCTTAGCCTGCTTGTCTTAGTATCACTGTTGCTTTGATATAACTGATGTTACCTATCAATAAAGGCTATTTTTGTTCTGTGACCTTTTTTTTTTTCTGGTGATTTGAATGATTCCTACTGAAGCTAAATGCCATCATACAGCTTTTCAATCAATTCTGCTTATACACGAACGAGCAAACACAAACCACCCCGCCAATGCGCTTGATTGAAAAGCTTCTTATTATACAGTTTTCAGCATTGTTGTGACTGGAGTTAATGAGAAAATAATAATTCAATAAAGCACAAAGGTTACCGTGTCCTCCCATAGGCCTGCCAAAATGCTCTGGCACCAATGCAACAAACAAGAACATAATGAATTCAAATAGTCAACAAACTGTGGGGTCTGTGTGTGCTCAGTCAGTTTGTACAACAATGGTAAATATGTGTTTTCCCAAGTAAAACCTATTTTTGTGCAGCATTTGGTTACTAGTAGTATAACATTTTTTTTTAAGATAAAGAGAAAGCATAGAGAAAGCTTGAATTTATATTGCTTTATGAGATGTCGCCATTGGCCATTGTTAACTGATAAAATTGATTCTATCCTCAAAACAACCAGGAGTCTTTATTGGAATGTTAGTTTCATCTCAAACAACATGTTTTTGTCTAACTAGTGCAGTGACTTCAACAGTTTAGAAAAAACTGAGAAAACCTCAGCAGTAGCCTATATAGTTCCAGCACCCAACTTTCTTTATTCTTTTCAAAAAATGTTATCTGTCCGGATTAAATATTGCGTTTGAAAGTGCTCGGAAGAGCTGAGCTTGCTCTTTCCCCCATGCCTTCAGGCTTCTTCCAAAACCAAGCAAACCTAATCACTTCCCGGTTCTTTGTGAAGGCCATTTCACAACAACGTTGAGATAAGTCTTTTCATCTAACTCGGCCAGATTTGGGATTAAAACTTGCATGATGCCACTTTTTAGGACCTGCTTTGTCTTAAGTTTTAGAGTGAAGACTTGGCCCGTACATTATAAGAGTGAAATTTGTATTCTGTGTTTGTCTTGCTTGATACCAGTTCAGTTGCTTTCTGAAGAATGTGTTCTCTTGAAATGAGTGAAAGCGCGAAGAATGAAAGAACAGCTGAGGATAAAACCAGTGTGCTAGGGCAGTGTTGATGTAGCATCCCAGGTCGGAAGAGGTGTAGTGAGCTGGAGACAAAAACGTCTCTGAGGGTGGAGAGCAGATTCCCTTCCTTCTCATGCAGCAGAAGGGAAAAAATCAATGAGACATTGCTGCCCTCGGGTTTATTGTGGAGCATAAAGTTGGGTTTTCCGTCACCTGTGGGTCCATCCTGGCTTATTAGAAATCAACACAGCTAAACCACTTAAAATCCTGACAGATAATGAGTGAATGAGGCAGGAAAGATGTTAGCAGGTGTCTTAATTTCTTCATTTGATTTTGATAAAGACATGAAGATTAGTAGTCAAAAGATCAGACAGGCAGCTGCATTTGATAAATATTAATTAGTCACCCCTGTGTCATCAGATATGGAGTTAATACCTCACCTGTACTGGCAAAAAAAACATTAAGTAAGGAAATATGATTTAAAATGACACGATTTTAATTAGAAATAAATTGGCTGAATATCTCACGTTTGCCCTCTCGAGGTTTTATTTCCTCATGGTCCTCCTTGAGCTCTGTACTGTGGAATTGCAGATAGTCTGTGATTAAGAGCAGCCGAAGCATGGCTTCCCTTCCTTATTAATGCTGCCATTAGATGGTTCCACACTGACCACCAGGTTTCTCCACAGCCAATTTAAAGTTGCAGACTAGTCTTTAAAACTCGTGCAAAGTCCAACATTCAGCTCCCCAGTCTGGAACTTGGAGCTTCTAATTAAATCATTGCACCACTCGGTGATTTCACTCCACGGACATCTATCACACAAAAAAAAAGAAGGATGGATTGGTTCAGTGGGTAAGCTAAATTATATGCAGTATATTCTCGTAGAAAATGAAGCCACAGCATTGTTTGATTGATCAGGAGATTGATTACCATCGCAACTTTCCTGGAACGTGTGTAACTTTACAAAATACACAAGTTGATAAAGTCTCTTGTGTGTCAGTGGAGAAACATGGAAAACATTGCATTTTAAATTAGAAACAGTCAAAAGATTTGATCTCAGAACATATTCACAACAATGAGTCATTATTTATGGATTTTTGTTCGTATTTGTCATATTCACATTTCAAAAACTCTAAGCACAAGACCTGCTGTTATAATAATTGTTTCCTCCAAAGGTTGTTGTTGTATCTTCAACACAATAAACTGAGTTGCATCTTTAAATCACATGAATTGAGTCACATGAACACAAAAAAATTGTTACATTTGCAGGGGACTGTAGTACAAAGCAGGATTAATGGTAACTTCAGATTCAGGTCCGGATTTTCAGTATGACGAGGCTGGTCCATTTCATACCAGAATGTATCACCATGGCAACATTTGCTGAAAACCTGACTTGCCCTGGAGGAGCTTAAGTTCTAAAACAAAAGATCAACACACATGAAATCACCAACTTCCAACCCGTCAGCTCTCTTAGATATTTAATGGACAGTGGGTGAATTTCTCTCTGACTGAGTAAAGTCAAAGACAGACTATGCTGTTTACCTGACACTGAAACCTGTCCTCTTTTGATTCCTCATGCTGCCTGAATCAAAGGTCAATTACTCTAAAGCTTGTTCCTGCCGAGTCGGCAGGAACAAGCCGACCTATAAAGAACTAACTCTGGAACTAACATAATTAAATTATTAAACATTATTAATCCATCCATCGATTTTCTATCCCCGCTTAATCCAATTCAGTGTTGAGGGGCAGGTTGGAGCCTATCCAGGCTGCCACTAACACAATAAGGTGTTTTATCACTTAGCTATAAAATACTTTTTTATGCTGCTGTAGCTATATGATGGTGTAGCCTATCAAACCAAATTGCATCAATGATGTCTGTAAATTCATTACTCATATTCACGGCCATCTTATAAAATATTTTAAAACATAGCATCGCTCGACAGCTAAAACTCTTTATTTAGCATTTTAGAGCCTGGGTGAAATAGAATGCGCTTCGACATTTGCAACAAGGCCACTGACTGATTTTTCAATTTGTTTTAATCTGGTACAATGATCATTGGAAGTCTTTCCTCTGAAATAAACTTTCACTTGTATCTCAAGAGTACTGTGATTCCTGGGGCCCTTGGTACCAGTTAAAGGGATGGTTTGCCTGTATGCAATAGATTTTATTTGAAAAAATTTCCCCTGTGGGTTGTACTTGATTTATAGTTAAACGACTTTGTAAATCCTCTTAACAGTTTCAGACGCTGTTGAAGTTTGGGAGTTTTCTCTGAACAATGACTATAAACATACAGTTTATGATGAGTGCTGAATTACATATTTCCATTGATCAACACATTCAGAAAACATTTAGCAGCCCCACTTTTATCAAATACAAAGTCTTGTGTTGGTAAAAACGTGCAGCTGCGTTTTCACAAATGTCCCCTCAGATGAACTTTAGATGTTGTGCTTTATTAGGTTCTAACAGTTTCATTGATTCACCCACAATGATGACTTTCTTTTCTTTTTACAGATGTTTACAGATGTACTTCAAGTCAAATGTCTGAGTCATTCAACACCAAATATTATGATATTAGTTCTGGCTGCCCTTTGTATTTGCAGCTCTGCTCTGCATCAGTCTGGCTGGAGGATGATGGACATAGCTGAGCAGCTCCACTCTGTCAGAGTACAGAATGACTGAGACGTTGATGACAAAACAGTAAAATTACATTCTATTGGCATTCTATATGGCAGCAAGTGAATGTAGCACAGACATTCTTTACCAAATTATACAGTTAGACACTTTCTTTTAAGGTTTGTTATAATCTCTGTCCACTAGAGGGCAATAAAACATAGCTTTAAAATGTAGATGCCTCTCTAAGAATAACAGGGATTACATCCCAGCAGATTGCCTTTGCCCAGCAGTGTTTTGATGTATGCTTCTTTTGTTCTAGCCAAGGTCTTAGAATTTAATCCAGTAGTTCTCACAGTTGTTTGTATTCAAAGGAGAGTCAGGGTCAGTGGTATCCTATTATGTTGTCCTTGGTTGCTGATAACAGTGATGGAGAGGGAGAGAGTGAAAAATAGTTTCTGGCTTTTTTTCATCTGCTTATAAATGAACAGTAACTTGTTTATTGTGATACAGTCAATTCTTTTTGGGTGACTGTGTCAGAATATGACAGTTGAAGCTATTTACAGTCTCTCTCAATAGATGCTTTAATGTGAGTGGGTATATCTTGTCCAAGTCCATCTTTTGTTTCTTCTTAGAATTGAAATTCCCTCCTCAGCCTAAAGAGTGCACTGTTGAAATGTGCCAGCAGTGGGTTCTCCAATGTGGTAGCAGTGTGTCTTGGTAGAAGCTGAGATGTTAGGAGCAAAAGCTCTTGTATAGCGTGCACAGCTCTGTAAATCAAGGCTGATGACATGCCAGCTATCAGCGAGCCTGCTCTTCTCTCCACTTTCTACTCCCCTAGCCTCTCTGTAATTGCCTTCTTCTTACTTTGCGAACTCTTCCACCCTCCCCTTACTTCTTCCAGCCTGTTTTGCCCTCCCTCTGATTTCTGATTGTCTCTCTGTCTCTTGGACAGGTTTCGCAAACAGCTGATGGGGGAGCAGAAAGTGGAACAGTGCTGTGAGTTTTAATGGGGCTCCCTGATAATCTTTTGTCTGACAGCTCATCAAGAGAGACCATGCTGCTCACATTCCGTCATTCAGGGATCATTCACCAGGCTAAATACAAGTATTATAGATCCCAATAATGTGGGCCTGCAGACTACGGTCTATGTACATGTATTATAACACGGTTACTACTGCAGCACAGGGATCTAACTAAAATCTACAGATTATATGTTGCACAGACATGTCCTGGAAACTGAACTGAAATATGGTGACAGGTAAACAATATAAAGTCTGTTCTCAGCAAAGCAGAGTGACAGTTATGTGAGATGCCCATTCAAAGACACATGTGTCACTATTTTATTGAAAACTCAATACTGTAGGTTGACAAATTGGCTTCAGCTTCATTAGGTTAATATACTTTCATTAATTCTCTCTCCTAAATCACAGTACAGGGACAATAACCTATACAAAATAGTAATATGGATATCTTATTCAAAGCAGAACATTTTTCCATAAGTCTTCATGCAAAGGTAAAACGTCATTCAATGCAAAAGCAAGAGTATTAACCAGTGCAAACCAAACTGCATTGACAGAGTCAGACAGCCACTTCATTGCAGTGTTAGAGTTCTAAAAAATACATGTTCATTGCAGTAAAAGGAGAACTTCAATAGGCTGATCAGCTGCATTACAATAAATGAAAAGCTGAAACAAACAAATAAAAAGCTTTTTCATTTAAAAATTAACCTAGAGCCTTTCTACCAAAAATCGAAATAAAAGGATGCTGCTCTAACAAGCCAAATATGAGGCAGCAGCTTGGAAATGGTTAGCTTAGCATATAGACTGGAAACAGCAAGCCAAACGTTGTCTAAATATAAAACAATTGCATTTGGCAGTGCTTCTAAAGCACTCTAATGAACCTCTTTTATCTTGTTTGTTTAATTAGTGAGAATTCTTGGTCATGGTCTGTAGGCTTTGTGTTGCATAGCTCTAAGCTTTATCAAAAAATTAACATTTCAAGCCCATTCTTAAATATAGAGAGGGCATCTGCTTCCCAAGCTTCGCAAAGCCACTGCAGTCAACTTCCACAGGGTAAACCCTGGCTTTCCAGCTGACCTCTTGGCACTCTGCTGCCAGCTCGGTGTACCTCAGGTGTTTCCTTCCATGGGCTGCTGTCATGCCCTCCTCCCACGGGATGGTTAGCTTGATGAGCAGGACCCTCTTCTCCATCATGAACCACATGACGATGTCTGTCCGGAGAGTAGTTGTCATGATCTCTCTTGGGGGGACCAGCTGTTTCATGAGGTCTGCCAACATCTGCCACTCTTTGCCGGGGGTGAGCATACCGATCTTTTTCTGAGGAGGTTGGTGCACGCTGCTGGGCTTTACGAATCCTGCTCGGGCATGCTTTGCTGTTGCCAGTGTGCGGTTTTCTGCTCCCCTACAACTCTCCGGGATCTCAGCTCGGCTTTCTCAGGACTTGATCGTGGTGCCAGCTAAAGCATCCCTAGGTCAGTACCACTTTACATCCTGATAATATGTGCTGGAGGCTTGCCTTGGTGCTCCCGCAGAGAAGACAGCTTACCACCTCACCATACCACCGTGTGAGGTTCTGAGGCCATGGGAGGATGTCGTATGTTGCCATTGACAGGAAGCTGAGTCTGGATTTTAGCATTCTCCAGATGTTAGTCCAGGTGATTTTTCAAATCTTATTACACAGAACAAAAATAATCCTAAATTCCTTTTCAAAACATTCGATCTTTTAATAAACACAGATTTTAACAAGTCCTCCATCCCAGCATCAGACACTGCATGTGAGGACTTTGCAGACCACTTCAGAAGTAAGATCAATGCTATTAGATCCAGCCTTTTATCTCAACAAAATGTTGATTTTAACATTTCTGAAGCATTGTTTTTACCCGAGGAAACACTGGATAGTTTTGTCCTGGTTGATGCCAAGATGCTTGGTCGAGTTTTCTCCCAACTAAACCCAACAACCTGCCTTTTAGATCCCATTCCCACGTCTCTTTTAAAGACATTTTATGGTTTCTTCGAGTGTGAGCTTTTAAATATTGTAAATTGCTCTCTTCAGACGGGTGTTTTCCCATCTGCCTGTAAAACTGCAGTGGTGAGGCCCCTTCTGAAGAAGAGCAATTTAGATCACAAGATTCTTGATAATTACCGACCTGTATCCAACTTACCGTTTTTAAGTAAAATTATAGAAAAAGTTGTTTTTATCCAATTAAATGAGTTTTTAAACAAACACAATATTTTTGAGAAACATCAGTCTGGTTTTAGGAAGAACCACAGTACAGAGACAGCCCTTTTAAAGATTGTAAATGATCTCAGATGTAACATGGACTCACAGAAGCTTTCAGTCCTGGTGCTGCTGGATCTTAGTGCAGCTTTTGATACAGTAGATCACCACATTTTATTAAACAGACTTAGAAGCCTGGTGGGTGTCTCTGGCACTGTTCTTAAATGGTTTTATTCCTATCTCACGGATCGACAGTTTTTTATAAGTATGGATACATGCTCCTCAAGAATCCATAAAATCAAGTGTGGGGTTCCCCAAGGATCAATTTTAGGCCCATTGCTTTTTAATCTGTACATGTTGCCACTTGGGGATGTCGTCAGGAGACATGGCATTAGTTTTCACAGCTATGCTGATGATACACAGCTTTACATTGCCGTGTCTCCTGATGACCTAGAACCAGTTAACGTTCTTTTAAACTGTATTTTAGATATAAAGTCATGGATGGCAGAGAATTTCTTACAGCTCAACCAGGGCAAGACTGAAGTTTTAATTATTGGTCCTGAAGACAAGAGAGAGATAATTTTACCCAAACTACAAAATTTTAAATCTTCTCAACATGTAAAAAATCTGGGTGTTCTTTTTGACTCTGAGCTGGATTTTATCCAACATATTAGAAATGTAACAAAGACAGGATTTTATCATCTTAAAAATATTGCCAGAGTCCGCCCATTTCTCTCTTTTGCCAGCACGGAGGTGCTGATGCATGCTTTTATTTCTAGTAGAATAGATTATTGTAATGCCCTGCTCTCTGGTCTTCCCAAAAAAAGTATTCATTACCTACAATTAATACAGAATTCAGCTGCACGTGTGCTGACCAAGACCAGAGGGCGGGAACACATTACACCAGTTTTAAAAACGCTGCATTGGCTCCCCGTGCGTTTCAGGGTTGATTTTAAGGTTCTTTTAGTTGTTTATAAATGTCTTAATGGTCTTGGGCCTTCTTATCTATCTGATCTGCTTTTAAATTATGAGCCCTCGCGGACCCTGAGGTCCTCTGGTACCGGCCTTTTAGTTGTTCCTAAAGTTCGAACAAAAACTTATGGTGAGACGTCGTTCCACTATTATGGACCTCATTTGTGGAACAGCCTGCCAGAGAACCTCAGGGCTGCAGAGACTGTTGAAGTTTTTAAAAAGAGGCTCAAGACCCACCTTTTTAGTTTAGCTTACAGCTGAATTTTATTTCATTTATTTATTTATTTATTATTTTTATATATTATTATTTTTTGTTAAATTATTTTACTATATACTTATTTATCCAGTGTTTTTCCTCATGGGGATCTTCCACACCGGAGACTATGCCCGCTCGGTCTGTGGGGTCATTATTGTGGGGACCGCCCTGGTTCGAGGTGGCTGGGGGATCCTGCACTGCAGCTCTGGCTGTGGTGTGGATGCCGGCCTGCCCTGATCAGGGCGGTTCCCCGTGGTGGTGGCCTCTGTGGTCATTGGTGGGCTGGCTCCCGGTGTGGACAGATCCCCAAGATACTGTTTCCTCGCTTCAGCGTCAAGCCAGATTTTAATGTTGATTTTAATGTTGATTGTTGTTGATTGTTGTTGATATTGCTCATGTTGGGGGTGGTGGGGGGGTAGTATGTGTGCAGTGTGGTTGTCGGTGTGATGTTGTGTGTGAGTTTATGAATTGAATTGATTTTATTACTGATTTTATTATGTAAAGCACTTTGTGTTGCTTTTTTCTTTAGTATGAAAGGTGCTATATAAATAAAGTTTGATTTGATTTGATTTGATTTGATGTGTCATCTCGTCCAGGTTCCTTGGCTGCCTTGGGATATTGCCTTAAAGATATGATATGACGGAACTTGGTCATTGGTCATTAAGAGCTTTATATGTGAGGAGAAGAATTTTTAATTATATTCTGAAGTAAACCAGTGAAGAAACATGATCTCTCCTGCTAGTTCTCATTAGAACTGGCTTTAGTATTTTGGATCAGCTGAGGGCTTTCTAAAGAATTTTTGGTTCAGCCCAAAAGTAAAGAATTATGGTAATCTTGAAGTAACTGCATCACTCACAGGATAGGATGCTTCTAATTTTGACAATATTACTAAGGTGATAGAAGGCAGTCCTCTAAACCCGTTTTATATGTGAGTCAAAGGACAGATCCTGGTTGAAAATAAATCCAAGGTTCATCAGTGTTGTACAAGAAGCCAAGCATAGGTCATCTACAGTTAATATAAAGCGAGATAGTTTCTCCCTGAAGTGCTCAGGTCAAAGGACAACAACTTACAGAAAATTCAGTCCTTAGAGTCTCTATGTCTTGAAGACATGTTTGTAGTATAAGCAACTTATTTGATTTATTTTGTTTCATGGTAGAACAAGCTTGAATCTACCAGTTCAATATGACTCAAGCCAATGTGGTTTCTTTAATCCCAATACCATGTTCAAGACACTGTAATTGAATGTTGTGATCGATTGTATCAAATCCAACAGGAGGCCAAGAGGAGATCATGGGTAATTTTCACCAGTGCTGTTTCTGTGCTATGATGCTCTCTGAATCCCGACTGCAGCCATCTCAGCTGTCATTGGGCAAGAGGCAGATGCCTGTTACAGACAAGAAAAAGAACCAGCCACGCTCACACTCACTCCTCGGGTCAATTTAGAGTCACCAATGACATGCATGTTTTTGGGCTGTGGAAGGAAGCCGGAGTAACAGGAGAGAACCCCCACACACAGTACAGAGAGAGTACATGAAAACACACATAAAGGCCCCAGTTGGGATGTTTTTGTTCAGTTTACTATTTTGTCTTCATCTTTTATGAGATTTGGGGGATTTCCTCTTCTTGTGTTCATTGATCTATCAGATCTGTCAGATTTGGCAGGAGTCCAGGAAAAACTACAGAGCATAATTTTAGTGACCTCAGATGGCCTAACTAGGTGTCATTACCCCCAACATGAATAACATTTTTACAGTATCTACATTAATCCTTGGCCAGCAGTTTCAAGTAGGATTCTACATCTGCCCTTGGAATGCCTCCAAATCACACACAAATCTCACTTTGAAATGTGTGCCCATAGGAAGAAATTTTGTGATATTTAGAAGTCCAAGATGAGCGAAAAGTCTCACAGGACACAAACGTGGTAAATAGGAAGTGATACAATACGCCTTCAAAACATCAAACCTTTCTCTTCTTGTGAATATTTTTTTTTACTTTTGTTATAGATATGTATATAAGTGGGGTTTCCAGCTAAGCTTGTTATTCCCATAAGTAAATAAAGTTTGTGTTGGCTCATCATCTAATACCTTCTGTTTGCCGGTTCTGCATTTGGGTCCTCCACCTTCAACCATGTCCCATAACTTCTTCAAGCTATTGAATAATGGGTGGTACTTACTTTTTCACAGGATGCTTCTGCATTTTGGCTTTATTTCTTAGAAGTAAATTACACAGTATGACGTCGTGCTGTTGGTATTCAGGAATTTGAATTTCTCTAAAAATGCCAAATGAGGGCCATTTTTTGGCACAAGATACAAGTATCAGATGTATTTTAGAATAAAAGATGAAAGGGGCTCCTATATCTCCTGATTTGAAAGAGTCAAAATGAAAGACATCAGACAGCAGCATCAGTTTCACCAATAGCAGCCTCGGGCCTCATTTCCTGATCACTGCTATAATGAAGATGAGGCTGTAGCCTGTGTGTGCATGCAGGCACGCACTTTTGTTTAATGAGCAGGAGTATTTGCAGGCACTCTCTCTGATAAATTATATCTATAAGCCCACAAAAATATGATTTGTCTGTGTTAGTGTTTGTTGTTTCTTACTAATATCATCTGACACATATTTATCAACCACTATAATCTATGCCTATATGGATTGCATGACAATAATCTTTGATTATTCCCTGCATGTAGAGCGGTGTCACCAGTCTACAGAATAAAACAGTGTTCGTTGTGAACTATAATCTATAAGTTTGTTGTGATACTCAGGCTGTTGTAGACGTATATGGCTTTATGAAGCACATTGTGCAGATGTAGGCTACGTGAAAGTAACATTTCACAAACAGAATACAAATCCAACAACTGAATGCTTTCGTAGCTGCACCCTGGCTTCTTCATTCTCTAATCAGAATATGAGAAAACAGATGTGTCACATGTACCATAACAAATGACTAACATAAAAAAACTGCTTATTAGATAACGTCATCCTTTCTCTTTTTTAAAGAAACTAATTAAGGGGACAGTCATTTAGAACCCGAGGCGTTTCATAAACTCCAGTATGGAGAATATGATGATAGATCTATATAATAAAGTTTTTTCCATGCACTATGGAGAAATCACACAGCATCAGTGCATACAAGCGCAAATGGGCGCGCACAACTGTGCACACACGTCACTGAAACAATAATCTGTAAGTGCTCATAAACCCCTGGAGGAAAATACCAGCTGATTAACCGGCGATCTGGCTCTGTAAAGACCTAGTGGTAATTTATGGCTGCCATTATCACTGTTAGGTTGCCAATACACATATCCCCACACAAACACACAGCTTTAATAACGAAAGCACACAGATAAGGGTGCTTGGGAATATCAGTTATCAAGTTATCAGTTATCAGTTATTGGGAGTCAGTTATCAAACAGGAAGCCTTAAAATACTCTTTCAAACAAAATTTAAGATGCAAATAAATCTACATGGTTCCATAATTTAATGGATAGTCAGTTAGTTAGTTTGCAAGATTTGGGCACATCAATCAATACTTTACAGTGCTTTCACTGCAGTTTTCTAAAAAAAACAATCATAAATTTCTCTTCAAATTCAAGCAACCTGCCGCAAACAAATATTTGGACAGTTTAACTTAACATCTTAAATAATCTGTTTGAAGAGTTTCAGTCAGGATTCAGAGTGCATCATAGCACAGAAACAGCACTGGTGAAAGTTACCAATTGTCACACCCAGGGAATTTGCAGGACACAGGAGCAGGTGTTGTAAATCCAAGGTTTTTATTTCAGGAGGAACACGGTTGTCCAAACTCTCCAAGAGAGAACAAAAAGGACTATATAAGTTATCGATAATATTATATACTTCTCCCAAAGTGAGAGAAGTATATCTATGAAACTTTATAAAAATAATAATCACTCCACTGAGGAGGAAAAACAAAGGCTTCGAAACTTTATATTTAAACGAATAATCACTCCAGCTACGGAGGAAAACAAAAAACCCTCTCCTGTAAAAATAGGAGGCACTAAGATATAAAAATTTACTATGAAACGAAAAATCACTCCACTTGGAGGAAAACGCAAAAATGCTATTAAACTTAAACTATTTCTTAACAAGGCTATAAATACAAAAGTTACCCAAAACAAAACTCTCTTTAGCGAGATCGGAAACTTGGCATAGGACATGAACTTGGTTTGAAAGCAAGAGTGAGGTATGTTGACAACAACGATAACGACACACTGGCACAAGACAAAGGGAGACGTCAACTCTTATACACACAGGGTTAACGGGGAACAGGTGGAATCACTCATGCGACAATCAGACTGGAACACAAGAGGAAGGGCAAGTGACCTGAAACGAGAGGAGAGTTAATCTTTCAAAATAAAACAGTAAGTGACGAGACCTGACATGGAGACGAGACAAAAAACCCACTTGACCTCACCGCGGTGTGACACCAATGATCTCCTCTTAGCCTCTGATAGCGGACTTGTGTCTGTGCTTGTCCTGTTGGATCTCAGTGCTGCATTTGATACGGTCGATCACAGTATCTTATTACAGAGACTTGAACATGTTATTGGGATTAAAGGAACTGCATTAGGCTGGTTTAAGTCATATTTATCTGATAGATTTCAGTTTGTTCTTGTAAATGAAGAATCTTCCTCACACACCAGAGTAAGTCATGGAGTTCCTCAGGGTTCTGTGCTTGGACTGATTAGGGTGACCAGATGAGGTTGGCTGAAATTCGGGACGGGGCACGCGCGCATTCGCACGAGCGAGCGCGGGTGGACTGACTTACATGTACAGTAATAAAATGCTTTGTCGTCGGTGTTCTAGTGTAGATTGGGTATAATTGCAATAAAAGACGCACACTCCGGTAATATCATGGCAAGTTCCAGTGTATTGGTATAACGTACACAGTCCAAAATTCCGGGGTTCATAAAATTAACATGAAAGTTAAAATTAACTTTAACTTTTAACATGACGAACTGAACGTACAAAACATCAAAACGCATTATAACATCAGATTCTCCTCCGTGGGAAACGGCAAACTCCTTCCTGCACACTTTACAGAACGCCTTAAAGGGGAACTCCGGGGCATTTGAAGCGCAATCCCATTGCTAGAGGTTGTCAAATACTGACAGTAGGACACAGACCGGTGCAAATCGGCGCTCCCTGTGCGGCGATTGCGCTGTTTGCGCAGCCTGTCATGCTAGCCAAATACGTGGTGGCTAAGGGGAAAGTGCTAAACCTTCCACGTAAAACAACAACTTGCACACTGCAGACACGTCACACCACTTTATAAACCATCCGACAATAAAGTCACAAGCCTTACCATCAAAACCATATGCATGGTTCTCACATTACTGGCATGGGGACGTTACAAAACAACTTTATAAACAGCACGTCACTTACCGGTTGTCGGTATGCTCGCGCATGTGAAAGCCCAAAAGAGTCAATGGACAATACTCCCATTTACAAAACAATTATCTTCTCTAGAAAAACTGCGTTCAAGTATTTAAAACATTACAACAATACATGCCCAGTAATATTGTTGTCCCCGGAGTTCCCCTTTAAATTCATCCGTCAATGCATTTGTAAGCCATGAATATTTGCCCTCCCATTCCTTCCTGTACCTGCATTGTCGCTTTTGTTTTTTCGCTTGGTGGTGTGGCTCTTCGTCTGCCATTTTGCTAGCTATTGTGTGTCAGTGAAAGTGAATTTTCACGCCGGTCATTGTTCGTGCTTAATGTTGCAATGGAATGGAATTAGAACGTCCTAAAGATAACAAAATAGATACATTGTAGCCGGGGCAGCACGCAGCCACTTAACATTTGGGGCTGCGCAAGCAAGCAGCCTCTAGGTGGCACAGACGGCAGTAGCATTAGGCTACGGCTACACGAAAACGAAACGAGGTTTTTTTTGAAAACGGGTTCGATAATTCTTGCGACCACACGGAAACGCGCTGCTGGTCCAGACGAAAACGATGAAACGAGGCAGTACACACGCCACTGTGTCACGCCACGCTGTGAGACAATAGAGAAGTGTTAAAATTGGCTCCCAGCGTCAACGTGTGACTGACGCAAAAACGTTTTAGCTGTAACAATGGAAACGAAACGAGGCCGTTTTCAAACTTTCCCACTCTGGAACCCGTTTTCAAAAACTATCGTTTTGGGGTAGTGGGAACGCCGGCTCCGTGTGGCCGCGACAGCGAAACGATAAGAAAAAGTATCGTTTACAGTGAAAAACGTTTCCGTGTAGCCGCAGCCTTAGTTTGAGATGTGTACTTTACCTGGGGTTAAAAAGTAATTATTTGGCATAAGTTTAATTTTCGGGACAAGTACAGCCAGATTCGGGATTCGGGACAAAAGCTTAGAATTTTTCGGGACATCTGGTCACCCTAGGAACGATTCTTTTCACTTTATACATGCTTCCATTAGGTAACATTATTAGACAGCATGGCATAAATTTCCATTGCTATGCTGATGATACTCAGCTGTACTTATCTATAAAACCAGATGAACCCAATAGGTTGGTCAGACTACAAGCATGTCTTAAAGACATAAAGACCTGGATGACTCAGAACTGTCTGCTTCTAAATTCAGACAAAACTGAAGTCGTTATCTTTGGACCTGAGAACTAACAGGAGATATCATATTTCTCCAGTTTTAGCTTCTCTTCATTGGCTCCCTGTTAAATTCAGAATAGAATTTAAGATTCTTCTCCTAACATATGAATTAAATAAATAAATTAATGACCGAGCTCCATCATATCTTAAAGATCTCATTATAAGATATTTTCCTAACAGAGCACTTCGTTCCCAAACTGCAGGTTTACTTGAGGTTCCCAGAGTTTCTAAAAGTAGAATGGGAGGCAGAGCCTTCAGTTATCAGGCCCCTCTCTTGTAGAATAAGCTGCCAGTAAATGTCCGGGAAGCAGACACCCTTTCCACTTTTAAGACCAGGCTTAAAACTTTCTTTTTTGATAAAGCTTATAGTTAGGGATGGCTCAGGTGATCCTGAAACATCCCATAGTTAAGCTACTATAGGCCTAGACTGCTGGGGGGCCTCATCTGTCACACCTTTCCTCACTTTACTCTCTTTATGTATATGTGACATTATTGTGGTCATTAACTCGTGTTTCCCTGTTCCAACAGATATCCTTTGAATGGTGTTACAGTGCCGCCGCCCCCCCCCTTCTGTCTTCTCAAACCCCAGCTGGTCGAGGCGGATGGCCACCCTTCCTGAGTCTGGTTCTGCCAGAGGTTTCCTCCTGTTAAAAGGGAGTCGTTTCTCTCCACAGTCGCCTCAGGCACGCTCAGGATGGGAGATTGGACCGAAAAAGAAAAGGTTTTCAGTGCAATCTGTTGGTTTCCTTAGCTAGGAAATTGTTTTTGAATTGGCTCTATATGAACGAATTGGATTATTTTATGAATAATTATGATTACAATGAATTGAATTCCAATTGGCTTGAATTGGACTTTATTATCTAAGTGCCTTGAGATGACATTTGTTGTATTTGGCGCTATATAAATAAAAATTAATTGACTTGAATTGAATTGAATTTAACCCTGTTTTTTAGGCTCTGTGCTTCAATGCATTTATTGTAATGCAATAATTTATTTGACATTCATGTGCTGCAGCTGTAATCTAAGGATCAATGTGGCAAAATATAAAGAGTTGTATGTGTGTATAACAATACCTGAGTGTTGAAAACTTTGGGGAGACTTTCATTACAAGGGTTACCAAGACTTGTTTTGTAGGTAATTCATATAGTTACTCTCATAGTTTAGGCTCTTATTTGTCTGAAGAGTTATATCTCCCACACAGATTTCAGACTGAATGCTGCCCGCACATAGCTTGAATAGCATAAAATGTGTATGCCTAAGTAAAGTCTGCACCAGTAAATGTTTGATAGCATGTCATCGAATGGTATATCTGTTTGAAAACTGTTTTTTCCAAAAAAATTACTGTTCTAGATTAAAAAACACAGCTTTGTCATGTGTCAAAAGATAGAAAATCATTCTCTATCTTTGCAATAAGACAAAAAGGTGTGTATGGCACTTCTAAGTATCATGATTATGAATACACGAGAGAAAATATTGACTCTTTCTTGTCGACAAGCAACTTGGTGACTTGCAGGATCAAAACATCCCAATTTAACTATTCTAATCAAATATTGTATGAAACTTCCAAAATTTTAAACAAATAAAACCACCTTCCCTCTTTATCTCCCTGTTCTTTATGACATTCACAAGATTAGAAACACACACATACATCTCCCCAGACACACTAACTAATATTATTTGAGTGGCTTTGTTTTGTGGGGGCAAATGAGATATCTTAATATGGATGATTGTTGGATTGATGATGCCTCCATTGTCCCAACCCTCCAGCCTTGTCAGTAGCCCAACAGGTAGAAAAATTGATGTGCTACTCTGTTGTATACATTTTAGCTCACGACTTGTCAGTCTTTTGCGTCGACAGAAACACAAAAGTTTATGCATACATACTTCCTAGGTGCACACATATTTGATACACATATTGAACATGTTTCCATATAATTTTAACCTCTTAGTCACTTTCACTTTGGAAAGTAAAGGGCATGGATTGAATTTGCATTAATAGTGGCTGTGTTGTGCCCCTCTGTTCACACTCGTGTACACAGCCACTCTTACACAAACATAAAGGCAGGGACATCTATAAGCTTCTCAGCAGAAGAGTCAAATAATTCGGCACCACCATTGCCACAGCTGCATTCTAAATTTTAAAGCCAGAGGAGTTTTCTTAATTTGTTATTCCGAAGAGATCGATCCTCTGAACCACCAGTGAGCGGCAAAATCACTCAGAACCACAGCCGGCACCGCAGCTTTCAATGCTCCTCAGTAAAACTCTGACAGAGGAAATTTGTTGTTGTTGTTGTGGCTTCTGATGTCTACAAAGCATGCATTATGCAGACTATCTGGGATTGTCCAAACTAAGTACCTCAGTGCTACAGGATGCTTTTAAGCACACCTTCATCTAATGCATCGATAAATTTAGCATTCATTTCTCTGCAGTGTATCCCTGGAACAGAGAAATGCTGGTGACTGGTTATCAATTCATAGTCAGAAACACAACAACCTTGTGTAAATAAAAAAAGATTATTTAGACATAGTTAAAAGACTCATTTGTATCAATAAGGTATGTAAGGTATGTATTTTGATAACAGCTTTTAGTCCCTGATTCAAGACTGTGTTGTGACCTTTTATTTATGAAACTTTCAGAGTTTTACTTCTCTGTAGTTCCAACCATTAGTCTTTCTGAGCTGCTGCTCACTCAGGCTTCTAATAGAATTATATTCCTAAGAGTAGATAAGTGAAGCTGTTGAGATAAGGAGCTGGGAGGTGGAATGATGCAATCTGTCTCCTTCTACTGTCACAGCAGCTCAGATCCACAAGTGGATATGAACAATGGCCCTATTGATGTGCAGAAAAGCCTAGCTGGTGTCCGCGATCTACGGAGGATCTAGCATCTAATCTACAGATGCTGATGTTAACTTATCTTATGAAGGTTTGGCGTCTGTAAATATTATAAGCATCTGTTTGGTACATAAATGGAAAAAGGCCAGACTAGGACAAAAAAAAAATTATATCATATCAATGCAGTCACCAGTCTCAATAGTTTATTGTGTCTTGACTGCCCTCTAGAGAGCTTTCAGTTTTGAATGACCACAAGGTACTCGACCACCTGCTGCTACTGCTTCTGCCACAGGCCGTATTCAAGCATTGGAAATGGCTTTTTTTATTTTATTTGTTACAAAAAGCAACAGGAGATAAAAACTTTGATGTCCTATTTCGAAAATGGTTAAGCAAAGGTGGGTAATACTTGTCACCAATTTGTTGACACCTGATACAAGGATAATTTCTTTCAAAGGGATGTGCATCGCTTGCTCTCCCCTTTACTGCACACACGTGTCATTGTTCAGGGCATATTTCTGATGGTTTGATTGACTAAAAACAAATGTGAAGTGTCATGTTCTATATTTCCACCAAATGTAGCTTGTTTGAATATGTTTTTCTAAATGTACGTATACCTGCTAAAACAGGCTGATTAAATCCCTTTGCTTATCGAAACTTGTTAACTTGTATCCTCAAGGTCTGACAACTCAGTGGTCCAGTGTGCTTCTACCTCTCAGGGGAATAGCCTTTCACTATGACAACATGATTGGGTGGCATCACACTGTATCCTACATGCTGTGTTTCTGAGGCCCTGTTTACACTGGTCAAAAAACACGCTAAAATCTGGCTTTTGGAAGCAATGCAAAACTGTAATCTCCATCTGTATTGAGTTTTGGGTCAAATCAATCTGTATTAGTTTCTAGGTCTCTTTTTGTCCCAGGCTTGGCGAAGCATCAATGGGGACACAACAACCTTTTACCCACCAATTTTCACTGAAGATGTTAGAGTTGGGACAATAAAAATGGGCACGGCTCATTTTTTCTTTAAAGAAGCATATTTATCAGGCATAACGTCTCACACGGAGGCTCAGATTGATTGATTTTATCCAATCTGCAAGTCAGTTGACTGCTCACTTTCAATCCTGCTGTGTAGGGTTGACCCCTACAATCCGGGTCAAAACAATAAACTAGCCTATTTATCTCAGAGAGTTCAACTTGTCAGAAAACTTTGGTCCAGCACAGCCTGAAAAATACAGTGCAAAGCCATCCCTTCATGTTGTGATTGTTATAGACTTGTAGAAGTTTAGCGGACTGATGAGCTGTAGCCCTCAGAGGGCTGAGTGTAAATACGCTTCAACCAACAGTGGGAAATGATTGAATCAGTTTGTTACAGGTGTGTACTACATTGAAATACGATACATTTGGTTTAAGAAAAAGCATGATTGTCGTGATTGATATGATTCCGCTTTTCCGTTTTTCATTTTTGATGAGACCGCAGCCATCAGGCCTTCACAGCGGGACAGAGAATAATCTGCCAGCTGTCATGACAACAGGTAAAATTGATCAGTCACGTCTCTTTTTGTCAAAAAAAAAAGCTGGTGCTGCCCGTTTCAGGGCCTCCATGTGAGGTTTTATGGCCATAAACGTGTTTCTGTAAAGAAAATGTGAGCTGCACCCACTTTTAGAGCCCTGACTCTTATAACCAGTATTCCCAATAAATACATATATATTTCAACAGTTTTTTTGTTGGCAGATGTTTTTCATTTCCTCAGTGAAATTGGTGACACCAAACAAACAAAGCAGATTCTGGTATTCTTACTTTGACAATGACTATGGAGTCACAGCATGTTTGTACAAAATAAAAAGGCCTGTTTACAGATATAACACAGAGATTATGTTATAATCAATTGAAGTCGACTGAACTCCAGGGATTAATGCTATATTTATGTACACATGGGACCATCATAGCAGGCTAATGACTTTTTAGTGGTGTACTATATAAATATTCTTTTATTTTTCTTTTCTTATACCTGCAGTTTTCTTGTTTGCCTTGGTCATCTACTCATAAGGGATATCTGGTTCCCAAAGGGATAGTTCGCCTCTTTTGACATGAAGCTGTATGACATCCCATACTAGCAATATCGTGCATGAACATTGACTTACCCCCTACTGCGTCCTGTGAGCCGAGTTTTTGGTGTTGACGAAGGTAGTCCGGCTAGTTGACTGGGGGCACAAAAATAAAGCGTTTTGCTTCTCAAAACAATATGCGTTCAAAAGGCATTTTATTTGCTTTGTTCTAATTTAAACATCTTGTGTTCAACTGAATGCTTTTCCTTGCATTCCCGTCAACAAAAACTTTCTGCTCTTGATATCACACTGCCTCTCAGCAGGACATTTTAAACACACCGCTGCATCTCAGCACATCACCTCAAGCTACAGACTTGAGGAAAACAGACAGAATTTCTTGATGACTTCAGCCACTGATCCCAACGTGAGCCGCTTCTTTCGAGGCATAGTGTTTTTGAGTATCCCCTGAGACTATTATTCCACATCAGTCCTTTAACAACCATCTTCTTTATTTTGAGGCATTAATATACATTTTCACAGTGTTTGTTCTCCTTAGTAATCCATTTGTTCAGTGTTAGATTTAATCAAATAATTGATCATTTTGATGTGTTAGTGCATGGCTGTCACGATCATGCTCGGCTGCAGTGATTGTTTGTTTCTTGGTCTTAGGCAGGGTTGAGCAGATTTTCAAGGAGGCCCGTGGCGCAGTCTGGTTTAGCTCCTGCTCTCACGCCTGTTCCTCATCTGCCCTTGTCAAGACATCTTCTTAAGGATCTGCAGGAGCAACCACTCTTCACCAGATTTCTCACTACTTCAGTGGTAATTCGTCCGACTTCTGTGCTTCTTGCTAAAACTCTTCCTTCGTGTATTTACCTTGTCTTCCTCTTTTCCCCGTGCTGATTCTCTTATTGCTCACCTCGCTCTGGATTTCCAGGCCAAAGATCTAGCATTCTCCTGTGGATTCCAAGACACCTACCTGCTCACTAACCTGCCTGCTCGCCCCACCACTGACTCGGTACCACTGCACCACAGCCAGCACCCTCCTCTCCACCCTAGAACCCAACCTGGACTCAGTAAGGATAAACCCCGCACCTTTACCTGGATGAATCACTCTCTCAGACCATAAGCATCTCCCTCTCCTCTCAGAGTTTCCTGTTCCCCCGGATCCAATCTCTGACTCACCACATCTCTTTTACACAAATCTCCCCGTGCCAGCGTGTGCCCTCGGTTCCTATTTGTGAGTCAGCTGGGCATTAGCCATGACAATGGCTTCAGCTTTTATCTCTTTTAGCTGCATTGCGAACATTCCTGTCAGATAGTACTTCCTTTTGTGAATGAACTGAACATGAACTCTAACAATAATAGCTTCATATGAGGGGATATAAGGGTCTTGATTTCTTAATTTTATCACACAGTATAAGAGCAGAGCAAAACTGATACATTTCTCTCAGCAGTTGAGCGAAAGTATATTCTCAATTCCTGTTTATTAACTATATCAAGCAAATGTCATATTTAAGGTGTCCTACCCTTCGAAGAATTATGGCAGAATGTATAATACATATATTGTAGAAGAAGAAGAACACTACAGATATTCAATCTTCACTATTTTTTCATGAAATGTTTTCCCCCTCAGGATTAATAAAAACATAGCCTGACAAGTCTGTGATCAGTGAAATGCGACTTGACAGTGGGTGTGACCGTTTGTCTGGATCTTTTCAGGAAAAGCACAGCCAGACAGTCCCAGCAAAAGGTAAGATGAATATTTCTTTTTAACATGTTTGTCAGTTAAACAACTTTGTAGAAATAATATTTATGATGTGCGTGAATTTGTGCAGAAGCATATTTGATTGAACAAAGACGTGTTTTGTCTGGAGCAGTTCCCGGGCACTTTAGTGTATATCTCACAGTTTGGATTACAGGGCCCCAGCATGTTTTGGAACAAAGCCACCCAAGTGTCCCAGGTAGCTGAAACAGATTGGAGCTCATCAAAAATTCCCTGCACATCAACAACAATGAAGAGAGAAAAGGAGAAAATGTTGATTCTCTCCACAAGATCCGACCGCTGGTCACTCATCAAAGCTACAGATGGTCCCAGTGGCTGAGAAACTGGCTGTTGAGGAGCAGATGGTCCCTTTCCAAGGAAAAAAATGGACTGAAGCAATACCTGCCAGCAAAGCCAAAGAAATGGGGCTAAAAGATACTCATCTTGTCTGGCTCTGATGGTGTCCCACACAATTACATACAGATATATACTGTAGGGCAATGTCGTTCTCTGCAATTGGTTTCTGGGTGTCCCAATACTCACGTTTGCTCAGTGGGGAATTCACTGTACTGGTACTGTTCGTAACAGAAGATGGCCATAGGTGGAGGAATCACCTTGAATGCTTCAAAGTGATATGATAACTGCTTAATCAGTCTCCACTGCAATTACATCGGAGAACACCCAGTCACTGAGGTTGATTAATTGGGATGGTAAGCGAAAGCAAATCATCAAAGTCCCCTGCCCTGCTGTGGTGAGAGAGTACAACAAGAATATGGGTGATGTGGATCTGCTGGACTGTCTCACTGCACTGTACCGCAACAAATCAGGTCGGAAAAGGCTGGTTGATGTTCCACTTTATTGATATGATCATTGTAACTGCCTGGCTGCTCTGCAGAGGAGATTGCAACAGCACTGGCATGAGAAAAGAGGACCACATAAAGCTTTAAATGTCCAAGTCGTTTTTATTGCCAAAAGCTTTTGCAAAAGTAGAAAGAATCTAGAGCGCAAGAGAGTTTGTCCCAGTTCCACAGTTGCTGGGGATTATGAATGAAAAAGAAGACCCACAACACCAATTCCAGCCCCTGATGTCTTTCTGGATGCCACAGCCCATTGGAAAGTCATGGATGAAAAGAAGGGGAGATGCACGGTACCATGATGTAAAGATACACCAAAAGTCAAATACCAAAAATCTATCATCCATCTCTGTTTCACATCTACCAGCAACTGCTACCTGAGGTTCCATACAGAATAGCACAGAGTGTACTACTTTGTAAAAAAAGAGAAAGAATGATTCAGTCAGCACCTCACTTCCACTCCACTGATTAATAAACCATTTGTGGTTGATGTTTGTTGAAATAAAACTTTTTCCAATGTATGTATTACTAGTTTCTTGGTCATTCCACTTATTATATAACATAGAAAATCCTGGCACTCTTGTACGCTAATAGCAACTTGTTGGCCATAGGCAATAAACCAATATCTGGCATAGGAGGGAACACATTTTATAATCGACAGATTAACAGGAGCTCCCAAAAACTAGGGTTGGATATTTTTTTCCACCTAAAATAAAAATTCATGCCACACAGGGCTAATATTTGTAAAGCACAAGTTACACCATATTTGCATGTTCCATATTCCAAACAAACAAGTACAAAGTGATGTGAAGTCAACCAGGCTCCAGATCCTGAAAAGTACAAACATGTAATTCTCTAACGAATCAGATAACTAACAGTTTCTTCCTGACAAACACCTTCTATCATGGACAGTGTTTTAAATCTCTGTTGCAACTTTCTTTATTCTGCTTGTTTTTTCTTCTCACCTCCTTTTATCTTTCCAGTTGCCAGATATCAGACTGAGAGTGTGGGAGAGCAGAGCCATGACACTTTGTCCTAATTACACATTGTGCCTTGTTGTTGTCCGAATCATGCATATTGTTTGAGGTTAGGATGAGCTCTGTCTAGATAATGGCGAAAACGAGGCGCCGGCCTCGGACATCAGGCGCGGAAGAAAGATTGGGTTTGGGCCACGCACGCATTGAATGATACCAGAGTGTATAAAAGATTGTCACAAACTGAGGTCAAAGGGAATTTCCGGCATTCTGAAATGTACATGTCTCTGTGACAGTCTGTTCAATAAATTCCCCATAAGAGGCTGACCACGGCGCGTCCGACTCATTTTTCTCCACAACATAATGGTGACCCCGACTTTGTGAATTTGGCGTCGGGAGCCTCGCTGAGCGAGTCCTCTGTGCCCCGGCAGCCGAGATCAGTCGTGAACGCCATCAGGTAGAATATCTTTTTCCTAACCATTAAAGCGGCAGATGTCTGCTGGTTGGTGTACAGTATGACAGCTTTTCGGGGTTTTTCCCCAAATTAAAGAACACAGGAGAGGGTGCGGGACCTGCGTCATGAGTCTCTTATTGTTTCCTCTGCCCAGGGGGGCTACTGAAATTATTTAAAGTAAACTGTTGGGCATAGAAGTGCTGAGTGTTTGAATTAAGATAAAAATTGGGTGAACAGCAGCTTGTGTGATGTGTTTGTGAAGCAGGTGGCTGTGAAGGAAGCCAGTCGTGCTGGGTTGTACCAAAGCCCCTATTCCGTGAATAAACCACAAGGCTTGTAGAGAAGACATATTTTGTATCTCATATATTACCTACGTCAATATCTCCTGAAAAATTAAAAGTCTAAATAAAAGAAATTGATAATTTAAAACTCTGAAGAATTGAATGGTGACTGACAAACTGTGACTGACTGACTTGGTGTGTGTGTAAACCGGTTTGTCTCTGTCAATGTGTGTCACTGTGTGTGAAATCCTGCTGTTTTATGTGAATCTGAAAAAGGTCTTGTGTGAAAAATCAAGGTTCCAACTCATCTCATCCCTGACTCTTCATTTTGAGTACGGTACCTATTATATGATTAAAAACACACACATGGATTTCGTAATACAATCGAATTTACATACACACTCTCACATAGAGTTAACACAACTTCTTACATATATAGTCTTAGACTGAATAAAAGATAAGTGAATGCAGCCACTTAGATTTTCTTCATTGTTATAATTGAGCCGCATTGCTAACAAGAGATGAGAGCTGGATGTGCACTTTTGTCAGGATCTAAGAGAACTATAGCCAAGATGGTGTCTGCACCTTTGTGTTGTACAATTCACATCAAAGTGGGATACATGCGTGTGCATTCATGTGATTCATGAGAAAATGCAGTAGAAAGTTATTTGGGCAGAAAATACAATGGCTCAGTCAACCACCTTTCATTGCAATACAAACAGAGCATCATTGCTATTGTAAACACTAATGTTCAATGAGTGCTTATATGTTCTTTCACTGGATGACACTGAGATAGTGCCTGCTGGTCTGTAAACTCCAGAGTAATTAATAAGCCCACTGTGCATCACAGGAATGGGGGAGGGAGGAGAGGAAGTAGGATGAAGAGAAGAGGGAGGGATGCCAATAAAAAAAGTTGTGTTTAATTAGACTCATGCAGAGAACTGGCATCCTCTGGGACCTGCTGGTTGATCATGAACTGTCACAGCAGCTAACATCCCGCTGAGAGACGAACGCATAAGTGGACAAAGAATTGATATGAAAAGCAACATGATTAACAGACATAAATGGCCATAGCACATACTGATCCTGGCATCCACAATATGTAAAACTATATTTATCTAACAACAATATTGATATTAATAATATTATGTGTTTTTCTCTATACTTCTGTACTCTGTACTATTTTAACTGCAAGAATTGCAGATATAATTTTCATACAATGATAAGCTAAACAAACAACAAGAAACAATTTGTTTTTAGTGAAAAACTAATTAAAAGCTGGATGCTGGAAAATAGCCTGTAATGCACATATTTCCAGGTGGTGAGTCAAGGTCTGTAACTTTGTAATACAGACCAGCCTAAGCTCAGCATCCATCTGGCATCAGAGCTCACACAGATGGAGGAGGGGTTTGGTGCCGAGGCTCAGCGACCGAAGCTCCTGCATCGAGATGTCCTGGAGCTTTTTGATAAGGTGTGACTCAAACTCACTCTGTCACACACTTTTCCACTCTCACTCTTGGTTCTTCATCTATCACCATGCTGCAGTCCTTTACTGCAGCGTGTGACAATCCACTGAAAGCAATCTCTCTCTCATATCAACATACAGATCAAAAATCTGTCAGTGCACTGGTCCACAGATCTTTGATTAATGCTCTGGTACGCCTTCTAAATTTGATTTCAGGATAATTCAATTATTTGTAACATTTGGTTTCAAAATTACCTAAAATCCCATCTGTTTTAAGCCTTGTTTACCTTAGGTTTAACTGCTAAGGTCTCACACACATGAAACTCTGCTATCTACTGTTTCAACCTCAGTTTTGGCTTTGAATGATGCCAAGTGTGCTCATGCTGACTACACTTACATCAAATTTGTCTCATATTCTCACGGTGCCAAACTCTGATTGACATGGTTTTCTGTCTGACAATACAGGGTTTGAATATGACATCAATTCTTTTTTTTTTAAACTTAAATCTAGCTTTGGAAATATTTTTTTATATTTTATATAATATTTTTCTTCTACATACAGCTAAAAGCATTGATGTCAGTAATGTGAAAACTAGAGCAGATATGATTAGTTTTACACAAATATGGAAGGGAAAGGGGCTGCACGGTGGTGTGGTGGTTAGCACTGTCGCCTCACAGCAAGAGGGTTCCTGGTTCAAATCTGGGGCATTTATGTGTGGAGTTTTCATGTACTCCCTGTTTGTGGGGGTTCTCTCCTGGTACTTTGGCTTCCTTCCAATGCCCAAAAACCTGCATGTCAGGTTGGTGAAGGCGATTCTAAAGTGTGCGTGTGGATTGTCTCATTTGTCTCTGTGATGGACTGGCGACCTGTCCAGGGTGAACCCTGCCTCTCGCCCCAATGACAGCTGGGCAGCTAAATTGGATTAAGCGGGTATAGAAAATGGATGGATGGAATAAAAAAATTACCTGGTAGCCTAAATAAGCTCACACCTGAAGACAAGGGAGCAGAGGGAAAATGTGATGAAGGAATGAAGACATAAAAAGGTAAGCATCTATCCCACTTGGTGCTGACAGATTTCCTGGTAGCTGCTGCAACAGATTGGCATCTAAGTCCATCACCAGGGGAGGCAGCGGCCACCCTGTGTGACTGATGATACAAGTTCGCTGTTACTTACACCAGGTGTGTATAACTGTATGCGCGTGTGTGTATTTCTATTCCCTTTGAATAGAAAATGTCAAAGTGAGTGTATATAAGAGCAGGAGACCAGCAGAGAGTGGAGAGTAGCGGAAAACATTTGCGATCAGGATGTGATGAGGGCCGTTACCTTGGTAACCAGGCTTCTGGTGACAACTGCCTAATCAGTGGGCAGACAGTCAGATATCCACAGTGATTCCCCTGAGACATATGCTCATATCACCAGTGGATCACTAGATCAAATACACATTTATGACTACTTGAATTGCTTTAAACGAATGACCAAATTCTCACATAATCCCTTAAAGAAACATTAAAGATTTGTCATTGACAAATTTGTGTAATTATTTTAGTTTACGTAAAAGAAAAAAAAAAAAGAGTGGTGCTGGGATAGAATGTGTGTAGACTTTCATGTGAGATTTAATGCCAGCAAATCAAACTGAGATGATTTACAATATTGTTACTCGTTTAAGTTTAAGATATAAAGCAGGAATGGGATCATTCAAATATGTACTGGAAAAATGGGCAAGTTATCTTTTAGGAAATATGTTAGTAAAAACTTACCACAATGACGTGCCAGCAGCATAGAACTTTTGGTGACTAGGGGATTGGAGTTTACAGTAAACAGATTTTTTTGTTTTACATAACAGACACAATGGGCCTCATGCAAGAAGCGTTCGTACGCACAGATTTGTTCTTAAATCGTCCGTACGAGTGATTTAAGAGAATTGGCGCATTCACCAATCTTTTCGTATTTTACGTTTTCTTTCAGGTACGAACAGAATTCATTAGTGATCCAGACCTGTCGTAGGAGTTTCGTAAAATAGTCCGCTGTTATTCAAATCAAGTTTGCTTGACTAATGGATTGTATATTTAATTACTTTGAAGCAAACATGAATAAATATATACATTATATACCCCATAATTATGCTGACATTATTCTGTTTGACTTAAATTGTGCACTAATTGAAGGTTCATTTGAATCTGTATATAACAAGGTCAATGGGAAGCGTAACCAGCGGCTGACTTGCTACTTTCGGATGCCTTAACGCGTCAGGCTCTTGGAAGAGACCGTGTAGAGACAAACGAATGGCTGACATCGTGATTAAGATTGCCAAGGACTGTGCTGCTGCAAATATGCAGCTTGCTAGAGCCACAACTCCAGAGAAAAACACGCCGATCAAACCCAATTCCACCACACGCCCAGGTCCTCCCTTGGATTTTTGGCCAGGGAACCTTTCAGAGAGAGATTGGAGACAGATCGGGGGTGTCCCAGTCCTCTGTGAGTCGTGCGCTCCACTTGGTCATCAAAACTCTCATCAGTTTATCACCCATGGTACATCAAATTCCCATATACCGCTGTCCAACAAGTACAAATTAAGAGGAACTTTCATGCCGTGGCTGGACTGCCAATCATAATCAGAGCAATAGACTGAACACATATACGCATCATTGTGCAGCACTGAAGGCCAGGTGGGTGTGTCTCGATACAGCGGGGGGCAAACTGCTCTATAGCCCAGAGAAGGCATGCCAGATTTGCACAATATTGCCATGAATGAGGGTCTCCACCTGAACCAGCACAGGCAGACCACAAGGTGTGGTGCCAGAAAACCCCCCTCATGGACCACCCCATTAAAGAGCCATCATGATGAGGCAACAACTGATTGCACGGCTTTAGTTGCAGTCATAGAGCGCCTGGCCATAGCGAGAGTTTTTTTTTTTAATAATATCAAACCATTTCTTTTTTATTTCGGTGACATTACGAACTACAGGTGACAATAAACAGCACTCGTAATTGCTTCCCATTTCTTCGCTTTAGCACAGTGGCGGTTGGTCAATAGAGGGCACTAGAGCGCCGCCCCTCCCGTGAATCAACCATAACAAATATAAAATTAATTATACATTTTTACATTGCGATTTTACTCGTGCAGTGGTGTGATAGACTCTGCTGTAGGCTACATGCCACTGCCAGCAACCATTAAATGCTTTCGACTTTAAGCCAGGCTTGCTATTTGCTATTGGATATAAAGCCCTCCTCCAGGTGGTCGCCGGTAACACTGGAGTCTATGAGAGCTAGCAAACTTTTTTACCGCGAACAAGCAGAGGCAGCTTTTCATTGGCGCATGAAAAATTTATTCTAGTTCGCAGCTCTGTGCGCCCAGACCAATGGCAGAGTTTTCCTTATTTTTAATCTTAACGTGATTGGACAATTCATCGAATCAATCACGTCCATCAAGCAAGCATCCGAGGAAGCGCCGGACTCTCGGGGAAGAAGACCACAGACAGTAGGATTGCTGCAGAGGTGAGTCTCTGTTGCAGAAATTAGTTGTTGTCCATTTTTCAGTGCAGTCAAGTAAAGTCAGCTTTATTTATATAGCACATTTAAAAACATCAGAATTGATCCAGTCTTCTATATTAGTCCTCAAAACATTAGACACACCTACCTTTTAATGTGGTCTTTGTTTTTCCTGAATATTTGTACATTTTGCAATAGAATAGGAAATTCAGAACCATCATCCCTCCCTACTATTATGTTGTGGTTATGGTATAACATATGGTCTATTTTCATTAAAGTAGCCTACTTTCTGAATCTATTCTGCCCCAAAGCTCTTCATTTTTGATCAACCCAATGTCTGTCTCTAACTGTATTGATAGTTTAACAATTATCTAGTTGACTGGTGTTTAGATGGTATAACATGTGGTCTATTCTAATTACAGTAGCCTATATTTCTTTATCTATTCTGTCCCAAAACTCTTTATTTAAGGTCAACAATATCCAAAGTATCTCTCTAATTGTATTAATACTTGAACAATGGTCTAGTTTAGGTGGTTTTTAGAATTTGTGTGTTGTGTTCTGATTGTGAGGTGCTATTTGACCCGTCACGCGCAACTGCGCCCCCCCAACAAATTGAATCACCAGCCGCCACTGCTTTAGCAGATCCCGTTATTCCACTGCTGACACTGCTAAAATGACAGATTTTCCTTTTTGGATCTCTGAAAGCAGAACTTCAATCTCAGAGCCCGTATTCTTATGACAACACTTCCTGGCACAGGAGCGAGGAAGCACAGCCTTATATGGTATCATTTTGGGCGTGGAGTATGCAAATTTACTATCCTCGTGCACGTGCAATTATATACGCACAGGTGGGATTCATCATTTACGCAGGTCGTTTACACACTTTTTCCGAAGATAAGAGCGTTTGTTGAATCTGACGTGGCGTGTTCGTACGAGACCTTCGTACGAAAAAAGTGAGAGAAATTTAGAATAAAAATAGGAAAATGTTGTTGCATGAGGCCCATTGTTTTTTGGAATAAAAAATTAAAATGCCTCTGAGCTGAAGACAGTAGATCAACGGGGTCTTTAATTACAATTCGTGAAAAGCAAGAAGTTTATCGGCTCTGGGGAGTAAAACAACAACAACAAATCTTACACTGCAGTTTGGTAAACTCCAAATGGTTTCAAGGCCCTTTAGGCCCTTGATGTCTTGGTTTAGGTATATAACTAGGTATAGAATTTAGAAGCCAAGCTTATGGTTGTGATGACCATGTGCCCTGACCCAAGATGGATCACAGGTAATTTATAGACACAAAAGTAGTGCTGCATCCAACATCCATCACTGAAAGATTGATGTATTTTTTCTTGTGTGTGCATACAGAAAAGGAAAAGAATATGTAGCCTGCAGTGTTTCAGTCCATGAAGATGAAGCATACATTTTCAGACTTAGACAAATATTCAGACAAAAGAAGCAGCCCAATGTCTTCTACAACAGATCATTTCCTCCCAGTCTTCCTCCATCTCCCTCTGTCTCCATTTCCTCTTCTCTGCGGCCATTGTGTTTCAGAGACAGACAGATCATCATTAGGCCAAGGAGACATCATATAGCAAATTTAGGACCACAGAACACACACAAAACTCATGTGGCATCTGACACTGCATCACCTTCCAGTTGCTTTGGCCATCACCAATTATGTGGTCGATGTCAAACCCACTCAGAAATCTCTGCTGCTGTCTATCCAGCTGCTACCTGTGAATGTCATGCTTGTTAGTTTCGCTTAAATGAAAGGGGTTTCAGGATGTCATGTATCTTGCTTACCAGACTTTAATTTCAACCGCCAGCGAGTTGTCCGCTCAAACTAAGAGAATGCTGCTGACCTCACTACTCTTCTCTGGTAGACAACACATGTTCTCAGAGTGATGCAGAAAAACTAGTCCATGCATTTGTTACTTCAAGATTGGACTACTGTAATTCTTTATTTATGGGCTGTCCCACATATTCTCTGAAAAGCCTTCAGTTGATCCAAAATGCTGCAGCCAGAGTTTTGATGAGAACTAACAGGAGATATCATATTTCTCCAGTTTTAGCTTCTCTTCATTTGGCTCTCTGTTAAATTCAGAATAGAATTTAAGATTCTTCTCCTCACATATAAAGCTCTTAATGACCCAGCTCCATCATATCTTAAAGATCTCACTGTAAGATATTTTCCTAACAGAGCACTTCGTTCCCAAACTGCAGGTTTACTTGAGGTTCCCAGAGTTTCTAAAAGTAGAATGGGAGGCAGAGCCTTCAGTTATCAGGCCCCTCTCTTGTTGAATAAGCTGCCAGTAAATATCCGGGAAGCAGACACCCTTTCCACTTTTAAGACCAGGCTTAAAACTTTCTTTTTTGATAAAGCTTATAGTTAGGGATGGCTCAGGTGATCCTGAAACATCCCATAGTTAAGCTGCTATAGGCCTAGACTGCTGGGGGGACTCATCTGTCACACCTTTCCTCACTTTACTCTCTTTATGTATATGTGACATTATTGTGGTCATTAACTCGTGTTTCCCTGTTCCAACAGATATCCTTTGAATGGTGTTACAGTGCCGCCGCGGCCCCCTCCCCCCCTTTCTGTCTTCTCAAACCCCAGCTGGTCGAGGCGGATGGCCACCCTTCCTGAGTCTGGTTCTGCCAGAGGTTTCTTCCTGTTAAAAGGGAGTCGTTTCTCTCCACAGTCGCCTCAGGCACGCTCAGGACGGGAGATTGGACCGAAAAAGAAAAGGTTTTCAGTGCAATCTGTTGGTTTCCTTAGCTAGGAAATTGTTTTTGAATTGGCTCTATATGAACGAATTGGATTATTTTATGAATAATTATGATTACAATTAATTGAATTCCAATTGGCTTGAATTGGACTTTATTATCTAAGTGCCTTGAGATGACATTTGTTGTATTTGGCGCTATATAAATAAAAATGAATTGAATTGAAAAATGTTTTGCAGCTCTGGTAGTTAGGGCCAAGATATATGCTCCAATGTATATGATCTTTGTCATGAACTCAGGCTTTAATAAAGCCACAAAAACCTACATTTTTAATAAGTGATTCGGCAATTCTGTCATCATATACATTATGGACACAAAAGACCTTGATAGCAAGAAAGCTTGAGGAACTGTTTAGTTGAAAAGTGCTGAAAATTACTCAAGGAAATGCAGCAGAACGAGACCCCAACTTGGGTGTTCTCAGTCAGATATATTTTTATGTTTGTAATACCCAAATCTACCTCTCTCTCTAGTGACAAGAACAAAGAATTCAAAAAATAAATCCATCAGAAATGAACACCTCACCTTCTGGAAGAGGCATTATGTAAGAGGTTTATGACCAGGAAGCTATCAAAATGGCACTGGAACAAAGGCATCTGAGCAAAGAAGAATTGCTCATTCTCCAAGAAATCAGACATTGTCTGATTAATTGCAAAAATGCAGTTAAATCAATGGCCTGAAATCAATACTGGTTAAATTCTCGAGTCATATGACGGAGGAACAGCTGTGACTTCCATGTTCTCAAATAAAGAAAAGAAAACAACTTCCTAATGAGGAAAGTCCCCCAATTCAAAAATCAAAGCTAATATAATCACATCTACATTATTAATCTCCAAGAGAGCTGCAAGGGAAATAACCAGCTACACTGGGGTGGGAGTATTTTACCAAAACCCTGATAATAGAAGAAGCACAGAACAAGCCTGTACAGGTACATTTGGAGACTGGGACAAAATGATGCACATAACCATAAAGATATCCAGGGGAAATAAAGGCCCCAGTGCTCTTTTTCCCAACCTGAATACCTACTTTGTGAAACCCAGAAGAGGTTTGATCAAGTTAAGAGGGATATTTGAGCTAGATATATTCCATTTGCTTTTCTCTACCTCACAACTTTTAGAGTCTTTTTATCACCCGATAAAAACAAAGTTCTTTAGAACTTCGTAATTTGTGGCAGCATTCCTGTGTAATGAAACACATGAGGATGAATGTAGGGTAAATGTAGGGAAAAAAACATTGGGTTTTAACACAATTTACTGATATAACTGTGAAAAGGTGTTATCATGGCTGAAGTATTTCTTAGATTACTTTGTTTTGAAGGTTTATAGTTTGGTATCAGGAGAGCCCAAGCCTAGCCAGTTCTCTCTTTCTGTTCGAATGCTGGCTTGGGTCTTTCTATATAGAGTTTGTATGTTCTCCCTGTGCATGCTTGAGTTCTCACAGGATACTAAACATGCAGCTTTGGTTAACTGGTCATTCTAATTTGACTGGAGGAGTGAGTATGAACATGCATGATTGTAATAGAATGGTGACCTGTTATACACTAGGGATGGAGCGATATCACTTTTTTTCAAACTGATACGATACTGATACTTGGATGAGTACTTGCAGATACCGAGTACCGAGTACTTCTACCACAAAAAAAATGCAATGAATTGGAAGACAGGTTTCGGTCTCACTAGCCTAACCACACTGTTCCTGATTAGCTCGACATCTCCCCTAGCCGCCAATCTAAAAAAAATACAAAAAAAATGACAAGCCACCTTCTGATCGCGGTCTTCATGCAATAAATTGGTATCGGTTAACTTTAACGAGTACGAGTATATTAGAATAGTATCGGTCCGATACCTGATACCAGTATCGGTATCGGTGCATCCCTAGTATATATGTATATACTGGGACCATCACAGAGACCAAAAAGCTGATATACACCACAGCTGCAGTGATTCTAGAGAATATCTAAACCTAATTTTACCATCTAATCATGCTATACATAAGCAAAAGCTACTTGTTTGTTTTACATTCTCACCTTATATGTTCTGAAGGGTTGGAGCTCTCACAGAAACTGTAAACTGGCTCATCTCTTGTTATCGCAGGAGACACTCCGACAAGAGGGATTGTATCTAATTAATACAATGAAGACATCAGTTTTTTGGGTGTTTGGATTATGATGAAACAAAAAAGTGTATGTGTGAGGATAAGAAGTACAATAAGGGGGAAATGAATAAAAAAATTGTTACACAAGAGCCGAGAAACTGCAAGCCCCCGTCTTTTCCTCTGCCTCTATTGTCATTCTTCTTTTGTTTCCCTCTATCTCTCTTTATCCAATTATCATAAAGTCTTTTTCTCTTTCTTTCTCCTTGAAGGCCAAAACCAGATTGTGAAAAAAGTAGAGGCCTACCAAATTTGAAGGTTTCCAAATACCCATCAATCAGTTATTTATCAGTCCTTTAGACTAGATTTGAAAAATTAAAAATGAGTTCTGACAGAAAACCTTTTCAGTAATTGATATGAAAACCTTGATTACTTCTTTTTTCTCTTAGCAGCATAGCACTTTCTCCTTTGACTTGTTCCACTAAAATTCCCTCTTTGTTTCTCCTTCATCGACATTTTGTTTATCTGTCATCGATAGTTAGATGATTTTGATGTCAAAATAGGCACCTAGATCAGTTAGCTCACTATGCTGAATTCTGGTGTGTTTCTTAAACTAAAATAAAAATTGTGTGATCAGAATGCTCAAACAATTTGTGTCTTGTAGGTTTCTACAATTTTTTTTAGAAGTCTATTCTTTATTTTTCTAGAGCAGAGTTTTTAATGGTCTCTGAGTGGGCAAATTGGGACTACAGTGTGGTGTGGTGTTTAGTACTCTCCCACAGTCATACAACAGTCAAAATGTTGTTGGGCCTTATCTGTTTGTTGGGCTTAATTTAGTTACAAATAGTTTCAGAAATACTTATACTTAAGGACAGGGAAAGCTTAGTTGAGAATGAAGGTTTTCTAGAATGAAAATCATCCGAGTTTTTACCAGAAGAACAGATTGTTTTACGGGGATCAGCGACTTCTGAGTTTAAATAAATGTTTGACTGAATTTTTGAATGAATTGACTCATCTGTCCATCAGCAAATTGATATATCTGAAATTCTAATCAAGAAATAATGAGTGCTCATAATTATGTCGAGTTATCACATGAACAAACAGTTATGTCACAGTAATGACCGGACTGGCCCACGAGTGCACCATAAGTTAGTTGCTTAGCTTCTAATTTTAATGTCAAAAGTTTTTTAAATTTATTTTTATCCTATTTTAAAGTAATTTGCCTTTTTAAGACATTTTGAAATATTTCAGCGCCTAACTCACTTTAAGCCTACAATCCCTGAAAAAAAAAACAATTTAAAGGTAAGAGCACATGATACTGTTATGGATGTTTGCAGGAGAAGCTACAGGGAGTTCCCATATGTCCACAAGTGTATATAGACATAAGAGGAAAGTAATTATTCACTATGTACTCTTGTTATTCTGAATAAACTGGTGCACTAATACATTCCAGATCCTTATCAATGCAGATCCAATAAGCAAAGTGTGATTTTTACCATTGCTTCCTTGAACTGCCATGTGTTGAAGCCATAAAGATAATGGACATCTGTAGATCTGTACTTTTCCTTTTCACTTTTTTCCCTCATGGCTTGTTATGCAAACTTACGTATTGAATATCTTTTTATGAGGTTCAGAGACAACATGCAAAAAATTACTTGCTGTACTCAGTCTCTTTCATGCTTCTCTGTTAGACAATGCTTTGCCATGGGCCATGAGTTTTATTATGTTTCCCTTTTCTGTTTGAAACTTGTCATTTGGATTTCAAGTTCTGCGTTTAAACTTAATGGTTTCTTTTTTGTGCGTTTAGTTTTGCTTCCTGTCCGTGTTTCAACCCGGGGTTCTGTTACCAATTACCCAAAAAGACTTCCAGCTAAAAAGATTATACAGGTAGTGTGTTCATACCACTTAATGTGGCTCATAATGGTGTCACTGCGTTTCTACATAAGAACAGATGTCATTCTCTAGTCTGTCATTGAACAAGCCTCTAAGTCATATTATGGACGTTAGGGGGGAGGCAGCTAAGTCTAGATACATAGATGCTTTATTGATCCCGAAGGAAATTTGTGGACTCAGCAATACTTACATCAATCAAAAGCAAACATCAATAAATAGCAAAACGTAGTATCATCGTCTCACATTTTTAACTATCTGTTCCATGCATCACTTTACAATTTCATCACTTCCTGGTTGGATTTAAGTAATAACATTACTTGGTTAGAATTAGAAAATGGTCATGTTAGGTCTGAAATGCATGACCATCACCCAAATGGACACCATTCGCTGTTTCCCTTTGTTATATGTAAACACAAAACTGACAGTTGAAATGCCAATTTCTCACTGGCTTTAGAAAATGACAAGAAGGTTCCAGGTTTGAATCCCAGCTGGGGCCTTTCTTTGTGGAGTTTACATGTTCTTTCTGTGTATGCGTGGGTTCTTTCCGGGTACTCCGGCTTCCTCCCAATGTCCAAAAACATGTATGTTAGGTTAATTGCTCACTCTAGATTGAGTAAGTGAGAGCATGCATGGTCGTGTGCCTTGTTTGTCTCTGTGTGGCCCTGTGATGGACTACTGACCTGTCCAGGGTGTACCCTGCCTCTTGTCCAGTGACAGCTGGGATAAGCTCCAGCGACCCCAAATTGGATTAAGCCGGTATAGAAAATGGATGGATGGTTAAAAATTGTTTGTTCATCCATATTGTCATAGATGCCATTATTACTCTTTATAAGCAGTTGCTCTCACAACCACTAGAGGTCCCATATTCTTTGAACATGATTATTGGCCTATCTGTGTGCACAACCAGCACGTAGGCATATTTTGGGAAGAACAGTCTCTGATTGTTTATCAATGACCATGTCTTCTATGTTCATTCCAATACTTTCATTGTTGGTTTCACTTCAACATGATCTCATGGCAAAATATATAAAATTGCATGCCATTTGAGGCACTTTAAGCTTTTTAAGCTTTTGTTTGCGCTTAGGCTATTAAAATAACATGCCAAATAGTTAGGGTTAGGATAGAGTATAGGGCAGGGTGTCAGAGATGTACAGGAAACTACAAAGATTCTCCTTTATCCTGAGTTATTTGGTGACTCGTTTTATTTTTCATTTCTGTTGAATGCAAGTTGTGTAAATTTGCAGCATTGTGTGCTTACTGCCTGTTTTGGTGGTCAGTCTTACATGAGGCAAGTAGTTTGTTTTCAGTTTTGCTTTTTTTTATTCAAAATGAGCTTTTGCTTTCTGTTGATTTTGGTGCCTGAATTTGTTTGTTCAAAGTCGTTAATTCCAGTGTTCCTTTTATAGTGTCACTCAAAAGATTTTTGGGCCGTTTAATCATGGCTTCAAAATGTGAAGGACATGAGGATCTTTTACTAAACTAAAAGACTTAACTATTCTTTTCTCTTGTTGATGACTAGATGTTTTATCACAAATTTAACATGGGTATTTTTTGTGTGTTTTTTGCTCATAGGAACAATTCGTCCCTGATAACTGCAGCTGTGTAATTTAGAGAAATAAATCATCTCAACTGAAGCAAAAAGACAGCCTGCCAGCTAGAATGCATGTGTTTTAGTTCACACTGTGCATCTGGCAAGCTTTTCTCTCCTCAAACGTCAGACATTTGATGTCCTACAGCTTCAACTTCTAGAGTCATTAATGCTTGCTTAATGCATTCTCAATCAATTCAACATGTGAAAAAATATCACTGTGTTTCTATAGCAATGCTTGTGATGGTTGTAACGATTTTCATGATTCAGCTTCAGAGCATATAAACTGTTAGAAGGATTATGGTCCACTTTAATGGCAGGGTGGAGCTGTAACCATGGCTTGACACAGTGCATTTTACCATGACGAGTGACTTGTTAGAACAATGTCCAGAACCCATTTTACATGCGCCCAACCTCACTTTGTTCACCAGTGTGTTGACAAGCTGATGGATGATTCTGCCATGGTTGGATTTGTGGTGTTCTCTGTAATTATTGTATTTTCCCAACAACCATCAGGTGAGTTCTGTTGTTTCCCTGTTAATAACAACCACTGTTCAAGTGTTTCAGGATCAATTCCAACGTGAAGGAAGTTTGCTCCTCAAAATAGCCAGAAAATGCTACATAATATTGTTGATTTACGTGTAACCTACATTATGGGCTATAGTCTTCATGAAAGTTTTTTCTCTCTTTTTTCCTTCTGCTGAACAACCTCTGTAGTGGAACAATAATGTGCAGAATGTAATGGAAAATAGACCTAACAGGTATTGCTAACATAAAATCCTGTTTTGTGAATGGTCACAGTTTTCCCTTGATAATCTAAATGTCATACATCAAATACATTGATTGTGAATAGGAAATGTTTTACAACAGGAAACAGGTTTTCTTTTAATGATAATTTGATCATTGGGAATAAAAGCTAAGAAAATGTGTCGTTTCACATTTATTCAGGATGGACTCATCATACAACTGGGTGGGCCCGGGCCCATTGAATCACTGCCTTTGGTGTTTAGGATCATTGTATTGTTGTAGAAATCATATTTTCATCATTTTTATTTTCTACAAATGTGTGATAAGTCCTTACAACATCTTCTGGTATTTTCATTTAATCAGTCCTTTCATTATCCAGTAAGATGTTTTCTGTGTCATTGGCAGTAATGGAAAGTACTATTGATCCATATTAACAGCTGAAGAGGTGATATTTTGAACAAATTCTGTAAATTATTTTTTTCTATTAACATAACATTGCTCATTGTTCCTAAAAGTTACATTCTGACATCATCACTCGACAGGACTGGTTTCCAAAATGCATGAGTTTGTTGAGATGGTTGTTTTGGTTACACTGTTCTCTGTTTTGCTGCAGGCTTTTACAGTTAGAAATGCATTATAAATTACTTTCCAGCAATTCAAGGAGCAGTTATCTCAGAAAAGTTACCAGACTGCAGCTACACCTCTAGCACTCTTGTTACCTACTCCCTAATTAAATCAGAAACCAAGGGAATGGCTGCATGAAAGGTCTTTACTGACTTCTTATAGCCTTCAAACCGTCAAGGTCTCAGTCTGAGCTTTGTTTTAAAGCTGAGAAATTTTCCTTACCTGATCTTTTCTAACAAGCCATATCCCTAAAAAAAAAAAAAAAAAAAAAAAAGCTGATAAGTTGCATGAGGATACACGGGATGCCCATACTTCGCCACGTCATTTGAGGAATTATGTGATACGTTTGTCAGATTAGGGAATTTTTTTTGTATGTGATTAGTTTTTCTTTTTGTGTGATGAAAGCTGGTCTCAAAATACCTTTGTGTAAGTGGTTTTGGATTGGTTTTTTTTGTTTTTCTTGAGGATGTAGTGTAACCCTAGTGATGTTGAGGAACACTGTCAAAGTAATTTGTTTTGTGGAAAATGCAGAGCAATACAAACCAAACACTGAACCATAACACCTGTCTCCTACCTCTTAGAAATTCAGTTTACAAATAAGGTGGCTTGTGACTAAAAGATTATAATAAGAGACCTTTTGAAATAGATGGACATTGTGAGACTGACAGAAACACAAGGAGAGAAAGACGATACAGCACAGACAATTGGGTCTGTTGTGCCATGACAGTTGAATTTGAATAATGTCGCAAAACTTCTCATGTTTTATTGTGGTAACCTTTCAGCAAAATCTCCACCCCTACATGTCCTCATTTGTCTTTTATTTTTCAGCCACAAATCCAGTCCCAAATGTAAATAAAATTAATTCCTCTTGGCTTAGCCATGCTGTTCAATGAGCTTTTCCACTGCTATTGAATTCCCCGGTATTGAATGCGTGAGGTGATTCTTTATGGGGTGAAGTGATGTGATTGTGGGATTGAGGCACTGCAGCAACACACAGAGATGGCAGAAATGAGAAGATGAATTTTGGAATTCATTGCCAGGTAATCTCCCTTAAGAACACTACTGCAGTTTCAGCAGAGGAACATAAGATTGAGTAGAGAAAAGCATTGAAAAGTCACTTGAATGGGATTTAATTTAGAGAACACCTCCCTGCTTCCACTAGGCCTGACTTAAATGTTCAGTTTAATTTCTAAGGGAATGAGCTGTTATCAGTAATATGCCTTGGATACAGTTTTCATTCTTTTCCTAATCTATTGTGCCTGTTAGCTGGAGAGTCTCTACATTCTTTTCCTCAGTTAATTTATTTTCTCTATCCACCCCTCCTTTCTTTGGTCGTGCTTTCACTGCTGTGACTCAGCCAAAAGACTTCTGTAGATCACAGGATGTGTCGTCTGCTGCATGAAGCAATTTCACATTCTTATTTTTGTCTTCTTCCTCGCCCTCCAAACCTCGCTATAGTTTTGTTATGTAACACAGCACGATATCATGCATGTTTTATAACCTCCCTGCCTTGACCACCACTGTGTTGACAGACAGAAGAGACAGACAAGGAAGCAACATGAAAGTCAGAGGTGGGGCAGTGAGCCACAGACAGAGGAGTCGAAATGCATGGAAACAAAATGAAAAACATGTTTTTTACGTGTTTGTTTGAGCTTCGTGTGGATGTATGTGGAGAGAAATGCCCCCCCCCCCCCCGTCTATGGATGAGCACCTGAGCCCAATTACCTGCTCAGGACACCATTTCTTGTTTGCTTGGGGAAACGCACACTCCCTTTTCTCTCAGCTCTCTGCACACAGGTAAAGAATCATAAACCGAAAACCACTCATTTCCCTTTATTTTGCAGGTGATTTGTTTTCGGTCACTCCAAGTAGAAAAAAAGAAAAAGCAAACCGCTACCCTAACACTATGTTTGTTGAGTATTAGATCTAAAAATGCAAAACATGGTCTGTGCTTTGTATATGCATGCAGAGAAAAATGTACAGATTACGTGCACAGGCCTCCATTCTCCATTTCCCCCAACCACACACCCCTCCTTTTTCTTTTTTTTCCAACTCTGCAAACAGGAAAACCAACCATGAAAGGTGAAATCACTTATTTCACTCTGTTTGCATTTGATCACTCAGTTGGAAAAAAAAAAAAAACAGTAACAAAGAAAAATATCGCGCTGTTGTGATTTGGTTTCATCAGTTTCTTTCCTGACAATGAGGATGTTTTATTGAGTACCATACACCAGTCTGGTCGCATAGCCTTTTTTCCTTCAAAGGCATTACTGTTGTGTGTTGTTGTGACTCTAAACCTATCAGCTGCCACTCATTACTGAATAAATTCAACTGAAGGTGATACATGTTACACACTTTTCAGCTGATCATTTTAATTAGGTCTTTCTTTTAAGTTTTTTAAGAGGTTTTTTTTCGAGCTGACAAAAGCAATTTGCTGATGAAATTAAGCTCCTGTCCTCTGTTCCATTCGACACCTGCAGTACAGACACACACCCTGACAGAGCCCAGCCTAACGAGCAGGAATCTCAACCGAGCAGCAAGAGTAAACGCTACTGGTGTTTTATGGGGAGATGTTTACTTTGGTAAAACACACTGGACACAGTGTGTGTTGATGATGTGCTTTTACTGCCTTAGACTGGAGTCTTCATAATAATCTTCCACACTGTGGCAATAAAATAAGACAAGTATACACAATACAAGCTGACATCCAGCTCTTTAGGTGTGTAGACTGCTTTACCTCCTTTTTCCTCCTTCCCTTTCTCTGCCACTCATATCGCAGCAGTATATCCCCTCTCACCTACAGGCCAAGAACCTTATCTCTATGCAGCAAGGCGAGAAAAAAAAAGCTGCATATCCAGCATGTAGCTTAATTTTTCTGTCTGGCTTCTATAAAATTTTCATAGCATTTCTGCTTCTCTTTCAATCCTGCACAGCATTTATCTGGGTTGAAACCCGAAACGGCTTAAATGACCCCTATAATAATATTTCTGTAACTGATATTGGAGATGTTAAAGCTTTATAGTGTGTTTTTTTGTTTGTTTTTTTTTTTTACATGCCGTCCTTCAGCTTGTGTTTAAAACATTAAAAAACATTGCAGGGAGACAAAGTCTTACCTGTATCAACTGGCATTGGTGAACTAAAAAACTAAAGGCCTTTCCCTGTCCAATCTGATCGTGTCAACATATTAAAAAAAATAATCAATACTTCTTTATTCTTTTTGACAAATCTGTATTATACCATACAGCTAGGAAAAAATCTTGATTCAATCAGGAATTCTAGCTTTCTTTTCTTTCTTTTAATGTTTGTACACTTTAATCCATACGCAGGTCTCATTCAATTTTGAGGAGATTCAGAGGACTAAAATAAACATGTTTCTAGAGATTCAGCCAGGTGTCCAGGTAGCCAGGTAACATGCAGCCGGTATCTTGCTTCAAAGTAAACTTATAGACCTGTTGAAGATGAGGTTCAGATAACTGGATCAAATCGAAACACAAGCAGATGAGTCAGAAAAGTTTGGTGAAAATAGTAGAAGTAGAATTGTATGATGGGGGAGCTGTTGTTTGTGCATGCATAAGAATATTTGGGATGTTGCCACTCCCGAGGGAAAAGAGACCGGCAGTTCCTTTCTCCCAGAAGACTAACAATTGCACTGCCTGGCTCTATCAATGTGATAGATAATGGGTTACTTTATCAATTTAATTGGCTGATAACATTGTGAGTTTGTAAGCCAATAATTGCCTCAAGTTTGTAAATTTGTCAGAATATGTGGTGGCAAATGTTTGATAACTTGACTTCATTGCAAAATGATACTCTATGATACAATATGCTTTACTTTTGGACTAAAACGTTCTGCACATTAATGCCTTTACACTTACAACAGAAGATGATAACAATAAAGAATTGCATATAGTCCCCAATGTTCATACAGTTTTGCATAGCCATCACAAATAACATGCATTGCACGTGTCTCTTAGTCATCAATTGGGCATAAATGTCAGGGACAAGAATAAACTGCCTGACAACTTTATGTCAGTTGCCCACACAATCCAAGCATATCTCGTATTTGCAGGCGTCCTTTGCTCTGGTCACGAGTCCCCAGGCCGCATCTCAGCCACCATAATTCCCTATTTTACAGCAATTAATGATGAAACGGAATCCAATTGAAAAAATCATGCTCATATATTCAGAGCCTTGCATGGTCACGCTCCAAAATGTATGTGAAAGACTTATTGAAGCCCTACAATAAAAGTGGGACTTTAAGGTCGTCTGGTCGGAGGCTGTTGGTTATTCCTCAATCTCAGCTCAGAACAAAAGGAAATTGCTTTTGAGATTGTTGCCCCTAAACTTTGGAACTCTCATTTTGGCTGTAAGATCTGTAAGAGAGCCATTTGTTTAAACTGCTTAGCTTTAATTACAATCCATTTATCTTGTACAATTTACCTTTTATATCTATTGTTTTGGAGGGGTTTTTGTTATCATTTTTAGCATTTTATCACTTTGAAGCACTTGCCTTTATATCCATCGTTTATGTTTGTTTTTTTTTCATTTTTATCATTGTGAAACACTTTTGACTTTTGCTCTTGAATAGGGCTATATGGATTAAATGTACTCATTGACATACAATAGTTGACAAAGACAATTGTAATTTCTTAATGGCCCAACCAGAATCCGATGCTCAGTCCCATCCAGAGTCTGTGGGTCCTAAAACTCAATGTGATGATGTTATTTAGATGCCATCTGTCCTGGATTTCTACGTTTACTTCAAAAACACATTTAGGATTTAGTGCTCATGGCTTGATCCTTTGGACCAAGCGTATTGGATCCTTCTAAGACCTGATTAATTCTACAGATAGAACTATACACCATTGCTCAAGCTTGCACTCCTGATTGAATTAAAACTTCTCTCATTCTGAAGCAGAAGTTCAGACAAGTTTATTTTTTCTATATTAATAGAAAATGTTGACACCGTCAGATTTGGCAGAAAAGGCTTCTACTCTGTGACGACTGATACATATCAGCTGATACAGGCAGGATTTTATCGGGTGAATGTGTTCAGTTGTTCAGTTAATAGCATTTGCTGATGTTGCACATAATCTGCTGATCCCAGCCAAGTGAACATCAGAGTTATGCTGTCAGAGGTGTGAGTAGTGGTAAAAGAAAAAAAAATGGGGATCTGTGGTTCATTAGATGTCCTTTATAAAGAAATAACTGTGGATATTGTTAGCCGGGGATGGAGAGTTTAACCTGCAGAACACACAGAAGTGTATTTGTATAGTAAGCCAGTGTACTCCATGGTGTCAGAATTTGCATGTGTATTTCATTACAATGCGTAGCCCTTCGCTCCTCCATTAAATGTCTTGGGCGATCATTAGCTGATGCCAGTACTTCATCTAATTTAGATGCCTGAGAGGAGCCTTGTTTGAATCTCAGCTGTAACTGTAATAGCTAATTCCTCTCTCTGCCAGTTATCCAGTGGAGCGCTGCTTCAGCTGGGTCAATAGGTCCATATTTGTGAAAACACTATTGCAGCTAGAAACAGTAATCAAGTCTTTTCCTAAGAATCTTGACCACTGCAGACTTTTGTCCTTATACTTAAGTATTTATATTTGTGTGTCCATGTGTACTTGCTTCAAATGCAGTGTATTATATGATGACACTGACTTTAGGCATACTTTAAAAGCAATCCTCTCTTTACTATTGAAACATTTTGATTGACTTGTTTATTCATGTCCTGTATGACTTTTAAAGCTGCAGTCTGCAACTCTTTTTCAAGCATAATGACTGGAACTGTCCGGGGATTCTGAAAGTAGTACATTAAATACCCCAATACAAAAAAAATGAGTTCTCTAGGTCCCCTATATGTCCCGCTAGGTCCCTCCAAAGCCAGCAGGTTTGTTTACAAAATTGCAGACCGGACCGGTAAAAGGTAACCAATCAGGTTACGAGCTGGGCTCTGCTGCCTGTCAATCACCGATTGTGCACGCGCGATACAAGGTAGGCTCGTCCCCACGCTTATTTATCTAGACTATTGAACTTCATTACGGGCTAGTCTACTTACTGTGTCTTCCATGATCGCAAATGACAGGTGAGTTGATGAATGAGGAGTTGTGTACGCGCATCTGGCGTGCAGGTAGACGTGCACGAGTTCTCATGTGTTTTGATGGGGCGGGACAGGAAGTTGAATAACTTTTTATTTTTCGGTTAAAAAATAAGCATTTCTTGCATTTTGCAAATACGTAGGTCACCGTTTTCAACTTCAAGCGTTCTGATAGATCATGTAAACTCTTAAAATGCCAAAAAGTAGGACTTTACGTATGACAACAACAAATCCTGCAGACTGCAGCTTTAAGTTGATGCTTAGAGGAAATGATAATGCGTGTCAGAGAATCATGGTAATAGAATGCATTAGCTAGTTAGTAAATAGCTTTAGGGATAGTTCGCCTCTTTAGACATGAAGCTGTATGACATCTCATTCTAGCAATATCATTTATGAACATTTTCTTACCCCCTGCTGCGTGCTGTGAGCCGAGTTCCAGCCTCGTTTTGGCGTTGACAAAAGTAGTCCGGCTAGTTGGCTGGGGCCACAAAAATAAAGCGTTTTGCTTCTCAAAACAATATGCGTTCAAAAGAGTAATACATTTGCATCACAAAATCGTTCATCCAGAAAAAGTCAGACCTCTATTTTCTCTCTACCTTCGAATCACTACGGGCTGTGTAAACTGTGCAGACCGAAGCGCAGACCGAGCAGTCCCCTGCTTCCGAGCAGTGAACACCGTAACAGGTGCGGCTATCGCTGGGTTGCTGTACGCATTGATATGAAGGTCAAGAGAAAATGGCGCCAAGCGATTGTGAGGTCTGACTTTTTCTGGATGAACGATTTTGTGATGCAAATGTATTACTATTTTGAACGCATATTATTTTGAGAAGCAAAACGCTTTATTTTTGTGGCCCCAGCCAACTAGCCGGACTTCCTTCGTCAACGCCAAAACAAGGCTGGAACTCGGCTCACAGCACGCATCAGGGGGTAAGTCAAATTTAATAAATGATATTGCTAATATGGGATGTCATACAGCTTCATGTCAAAAGAGGCGAACTATCCCTTTAAGTGTGCCAAGAGAAGTGATCATTTATTTTCACATCAAAACAAAACATTCTATATAAATGTTGGTGAGCCAGAATAGCTGAATTAAATGATATTGACTATCTTGCAAAAACAGTAAATCCCAAGGCCTCAGTTTCCCCTTAAATACAGATCTTTATGTCAATGGTTCTCATTTGTATTTCAGGCATGGAAGTGCTTGGACCTGAGGAACTTTGGAATTAGACAAATAGTTATGGTTGGAGGACTGGGTCCCAGTGTCCATCAGCCATAACACAGCAACAAAATGAGCAGGAACAAATCTGATCTACTTTCAATTATGTTCCATTATGAACCCCAAATAAGATGCAGAACTATTCAGAGCATGTCCTGAGACAATTTCCTGAGGTCTAATTGAAATTTATGTGGCATGCTTTGGTTAAAATACCACAGGTATAAAGTTCCACTGTTCTGTTCAGAGCAGCTGGCACCTCATCCCCACTCTTCTACGGATGTCTGTGCGGTGATTTAGACTTTTTTTACACATTCAATGATCAACCAGCGAGAAAGTTACAAGCAACGGAATGTCTTAAATGTTTCATTCACAGAGTCCAAAGCCTCCTAACACACAACTAGGACAACACTAGGTGTGTCTAAGCTGCTCTTGGAGGCTTTTGCTGTTTCTCCATGCTGCTGGCTGGGGTGAGTGGAACCAGAGAGAGGTGTTTTTTGCAGAAGATGATGACAGTTTACTTAAACACCAGCAAAAACAACATCAAATACAATATCAATACCTGATGTAAATCTGCTGCTCTTAGCTCGCAAGCCTAGCCTAGCATACACTTCCTTTTGCTATGTAGCCAAAATGGCGACCGTTATGGGTGAAAACTCCATATTTCCATTCAAACAGCTTTTTGACTCTATCCACAGTCCCAGAATGGATCTGATCAGGGCTGATCATCGTGGAAACAGAAGTTTTCTACAGGAACTCTCAACTGAAAGGACATAAAGGTGATACCACAGGACATTGTGACTTTGGTGGATGGAAGCTGTTATGATGGCACGCATGTCAGGTAAGGGGTGGTCATAATGTTTTACCTCATTAGTTTATATTAAACCAGACACAACAATATGGTTGTGGAAAGAAGGCAGGAAAAAAACTAAATAAAGGCAGTGGCATTAGATCAGCCTGTTTATTTTTAGAAGGATCTGATCTCATTTTGTTGAAAATTGGCTTCATATAACCTCGAGGTATGCCAGTTGTATGTGCATTCTGTTTCACTATACAGGCTGAAGCCCATGCAGGTATTGTCTGAGTGTGGTAAATATCATTGAGCAGAGGCCAGTCAGAGATTGATTTTTACCCCATGGTAAGTTGAGTATGACCTTTCAGTTGTTGTGATAAAAAGCTAAAGAAACATTTTCAACTGTGGAGTTTCTTGGTAAGTTGGTCACTTAAACACCTTTTTTTTTTAAATCTCACCATTAACTCAAGTGAAATTATTTTTAGATCCCTGATCAACAGTGCATTCTAGCCTATAGTGTGCTGATTACTTTCTAAATATCATATAAAAACACATCAAATAAACATTTTGGTCGATTCATTCTGTTAGATTTAGATCTCACAGACTTTATTCCATTTTCTGAACTCTTCTGTGGGGATGCAACATGTTAGTTTCAACACAGATGAGGTTGAAATGGGAAACACAAAGGGTAGAGTTTTAAGGTCAGACATTGGCTTTGTCAATTAAAAGTTTTATTTTTAGCTTCTTTTTTTTTCTTTTTTGCGTAACCAGAAGCCGTCATGGAAATATTCTCCCTCTCACATCCTCATGTCACTGCCTCTTCTTCTTTGTTCAGCAGTGTGAAAAGGGGAAATCTATAGCCCGCCACTCCAGTCTCTCAGGACCTTTTTCAATTTGCGGCATGGATTTCCCATGGCTGTCAAAGCTGGGTGAGACTGTGATGAAGGGTTTTGGCAAAGAAATATGAAGTGTAACAAGCCACATGTAAGGCTATTGTGGGTTCACCGCAGTGCTGGAAGTGTGGAGTCATTTACAGTTCAGGAAGAAGCAGCGTGTGTCTGTAGGTGGGATATGCTGTGGAGAGACACAGAACATTATTGACTGCCGTTGAAGGGACCAAATAGCTTATTTTACTCTCCTCTGAGTGCTTGGATGACTGTTGTAAACAGCTGGTAGTTTGTACTTTTCACGTGAACAGCAACAGGGGGTGAATCTTAGTCATTATAATGGACTGAAATCATTCCAATTTTTCACAGTGTTACTTAAGAATGGAAACAAAGACTATAAATAATTGCTGGTGCTGTTGTTGAGTCTCACACACACGCACACACATTATCACTGCATGGTTTGGGGTGTGTGGGTATACATCTGGGTCTCCCGAGGGATTTGAATGCCATTACTTGAGTTGTTTATTCCTGTCCTGTCTTGTGGCATTCAAGGGGAATAGGTGGAGCCTGCAGCATAACTTCTTTGGATTACAGCACATTTATCCTTATATTTTTTTAATGCATAAGATAAAACATGATCCAGCTCACAATGTTCTTGTTTTTGTCCTTTTTTTTTTATTTCAATCTGGAGTAGAATATTCAAAATTAAGGGGAGTTATGTTCTTTATCAGCAATTTGAGAAAGAATCTCCACCTGTTCACCTGCACTGTCGAGATTTCAATCAGGTTTTCACAAAAGTCCCATCTGCACATGTTCATTTACTGTCAGTAACCCAACCAACCCAAGTGATTTGTTTTCATAGTAAGAAGCCTCTCTGTCAACACTACACAATAGTGACATCCAGTGCTCCAGCTGAGGGAGCAGCCTCGAAGCCACAGACCATGTTGATCCTCCCGGCGTAGGTCACTGGTGGGGATAATTGATGAAAGGTTCCAGAACATTGCTCTGCATGTGGGGAGGAAACCGCTTTTGCCAATTTGCATGGACTACTAGTTGGAGTACAACTCCCATCTCCATACTGCCAAAGGTCCAACACTTAGTTACTGCACAGAACTCTAAATATCTTCAGAAAGCAATGCAAATTACACTATTTTTCATAAGAGGAATATGTTTGGATAAAGTTACTGAACAACGACATGAAACTAAAAAGGCTTTAATGTTGTGAAGTAAGAGAAAACACTTCATGTACCCCAGACACAATTATCAAACCGCTTGACAGATATATGGTCACTGAACCTTTGGCAACAATGACAGCTCCTAAATGTTTCTTGTGACCACCGAGATGCTTCTTGCTCTTCTTTGATCATAGTTCCTGCATCTAAGATCTCGACATTTCAACATATTGCTTTGTGCTGTTTGGCGTGTGTATCTGCTCATTGTTGTGCTGAAACACCCAAGAACTTGATCTGAAACCTTTCTGAGGTTGGTCATGTATTTTTGTTGTGAAAAGTGTTTTTTTTTTTCCTTCCTATTATGATGGCCTTTTAGGCCTCCAACACATAGAGCCCCGTTATGGTCTGTCTGCAGTTTACTATTCATGCTGAAACAGCCACTCCAGGCTGCTTCGGTTCAGCCTGGAAGTCTGTACTGAGTGCATGGTGTTTTTTCCTTAATTCACACCACCATTCACAGACATCTCTCATTTATTTTCCTCAGGGCACCACTTCTAAAAAGCATCATAACGGCTTTAAAACTGTGAAAACTCACTTAGTTTCAATTTTAAGATATGTAGCTGTAGCCTCGTGTCCTTAGAAGTGTGTTATTTTATTTCTTAAATTCTTCAAAGGCTGACATGATTTTATAATTTTTTTTTTACAATTTTAACTTTATATTGTATTCCTTTGTAACACCGTATAAAAGTTGTGTATTGCTGTTAAACATTATATCAAAATATTTTGACTGCACAAACTTGCGCTTTCAAATGATTTTTAAAATTCTGTGCAAAGGAATCTGTCGTCATGATAAAAACCTGAACAGCAAATGATATCTTAATACCTTAGTCAACTTCTCATGCACATAATCTGTCTCAATTCAGTAGGCCTTTCTGATTTTAATTGAGGCAACATAATAAATGTCAGAGAAGAAGATCATTTGTTTGGTTGTCTAAAGGCGGGACTGAATGAGCTGAGCAGAGAAAATTCTGATTCACAACAATATCGACATCCAGTTAGGCTGTGAAATGGCCATGTTTACAATCATTTCTGTGTCTTTTACAGCTCGACTGCGATCTTTTACCCTTGGATTATTTCCTATGCTCAATTTGACCACTCAAAGGCTTGGTATTGACACATGCACAGACACACATACAGACTTTAAAAAAAAACTGCATAGTATATTGCATAGTTAAAAACGCTTACCATAAATTTCCATGATTTACAGTCATACACCGATTTGGGAATGTACTAAATTCACTGAGATGAAGGCAATTACATTCTTGGTTGCAATTGAGAAGAGTGGGAGAGCAGTTTTCATAGGTTGTAAATTAATTAATGTCTAGTTGTTTTGGCTTCTGATACCAGAATGTACTGTATTGAGTTAGTCTAATATCATCCATTTGTTGAGTGTTTATTAGTAAATAATAAATGGTTCTCAAGGGTTGAGCAGGGCTTTAAATATTTGTCATGTGTTTAATTTCTGTGATGTACTCTAAATAATTAATGCCAACGACTGCTCATTAATCTCATCAGGAGCAGACTGTGAACATAGTGATAGCAGAACAGACCAACAGAAACAATTTCTTGTAGAGCTTCTAATTGCATGGATCTACATACTGTCTGTGTCTTTGTGCACAAAGTAGAATGTGTGTGTTGTTCAGATGCCTGCACATACCCAAACATACAGAATCTGATATCTATAATGAAGGCAAGTTGGCCGAGTATTTCATTAAAAACAAGTCATAAGTCATTCATCAAAACATAACAGGTAGACATAATGAAAGCTTCAAGCATTTCACTGCTTCTCATGTTGCCCTCTATCATTAAAATATGCACAGAGGGTTCATGGACTTCAATTTTTGACTGCCAATATAATCTCAGCAAGGAAAATGAAAACAAAAATATCAAAGCAACCCTCGGGAGTAAATCTGCGGCCCTCGGGGAAGTCTTACTCCCACATTTGCACTGATGAGTTATTGATCAAGTGACCACTAAAATGATCATGAGAATAGTGGAGGGTGTGAGTGATGGGCATCATGCCCTCCCCCAACGAAAGCATCAACACTGATGCCCCTGAAGCCAGTCAGGGGGAAGCCGGGTTTCTATGTGACCTTGTTTACATGTGTTTATATGATACCTTTATGGTTATAAAATCAATGGCTGCTGCATTTTGTCTTAAAAATATAAATAACAGCTCTATTACAAATTAGAAATTGGTGTAACAATAAAGTATATGAACACAGAGAGCAGGAGATATGCTGTGTGAGGTATTAAGGATCAACAGGAAGCAGAATTAAAAAGCTTTTTAAATCGTCCCATAGAAATTATTCCCTCTTAAATGTTTGAAAAATACTCAGTAATATATAAAGAATTTACTTCGGCTTGACAAAATATAGAGACGTGAGATTTACGTGAGATCTACATTTTTTGTATTCATAGTTGTTTCTTAGCATCTTTGTTTTTTATTTGTTTGTTATTTTTTTAATGTTTTTTGGGAGTCATTTTCTGTTTTGTTTTTTTACTCATTTTGGTCGTATTTTGCTGTTTTAAAACAGTTTGTAGTTGCTTTGAGTCTTTTGATCTGTTTTGGGTTCATTTTGTAGCTGTTTTTTATCCATTTTGATCTCTATTTTTAGTTGTTTTCTTATTGTTTACCTGTTTTGAGTCTCTTTGTAACCCCTGAGTCATTCTGTAGCTACATTGATTGATTTTGCATTTCTTTTTTATTGTTCCGTGCCTTTTGGGGTGCCATGATGCAGAACACTAACAGTCACCTCAAACATGCAGAGTAAGACAAAGTTCCCTTACCTTTACCCAGGGGGCTCACTCAGTAATACTCCTGCAGGTACCATTTTACCACATCCAGCCTCTCAGTCTCACAGATAACTTGATCATAGAGCACTTCAACCCTTATCTAGTAATCCACAAAGACATTTGTTTACCACCTAACAGATGTTGCATTCAAAACGTTGAAGTCAAAGATAGACCCGCCTAATAGGTCGTGGTCTTCATTTCTCACACATTTTGCTCAAATTGATTCTGCTGTATCTTTTCATCATCTGTTTATTTAATATTTCAATCGTCTTTCCAGTTATCTTCAAGCTTATGTTTCCCCAAAGAACGTCTGAAGGGATTATTAAAAATTAAAGAAAAAAATAAACAAATTGATGTTCTGGTACTGGAACAAACTAAATGCAAATCTCAAATGAGAAGGCTTGTAATACTATTAAGGGTTTCTTGTTTGTGCAGCATGTGACAAAAACCTGTCTCTAGACCAATGAAATGTGACATGAACTGAAATGGACTTTGCCGGCATCAGTCGGACGGCAGAGTGTAAAAATTAAAACAGACAAATGATTGATATTTGTCATCCTTGGTCAAATTCAATATTCAATATAAATATTTATTCTAAAATAAGTAAATACAAATGAGAATCACAGTGTCAAAAACGGATTTGTTGTCTGTATGCTGTTTTCAATCAAATATGTTTAATTTGTTTGCAAAGAGATCTGCATTTTAAACAGTGTCTCAACATTTTTCCAAATGGAGTTTCAAACCAACCTCATTTTGTTATTCTTGTGGGATACAGTATTATTTTGGCCTGCTGTCCTCCAGCTGGACGACGACTTGTTGAGCAAGCTGGGACTACAGGGTTGCAGTTTTCCTTTTTCAGCCAATACTACAAATACGCTGTAACAATGCCAGGAACAGCCAGAGGAAAATATGTGTCAAATGTGGAGCCAGCCACATTCTCCAACTCACAAAAGGCCCTGCGTGCCAAAATGCGTCACAATATTTGGCGCCCCGGGTCTGTTGTGCACCTCTCGATCACACAAAAACAGAGCTTTCCAAAGAGAGTTTCTAAAGGCATTTGTGTGACCCATCAAAACCTAAAAAGGTACATTGTTGCAAATGTTACAAAAAAGTGGGAGAGACTAAAAAAAAAGTTAAACCGAGAAGGCAAAACTGTGCAGTTACGTTTGTGCATGTGTATTTAACTTTCTCAATGACTTCTTCTGGAGCTATTTTTGTGTTGCAGCGGTACATTTTCTCAGTAATGTTTATTTAAAAAAACTGCAGTCAGTCCAGCATGTCTGAAGCACTAGTATAAATGGTTGTAGCACTGTGTCAATATCCCGATTCTCTCAAATAATGACCAATGCAGTGAGCATAATCAGAATCCTCAAAATTTCTATTCTATGACTCTCTGTTTCCTCTGCTTGGTTTTCTACCAGATGCTGCAGGCAGCTTGCTGATGACACAGATGGAAAGCAGTACTATTCCCATATGAGGGGTTTAGGGTTAGAGTTTTTCACATGCCATACTCACTGGGCTGCCAGATTAATTTTCAGGTTAGTCACTAGGCTTGTTCAAAAGAAGAAAGTAAATAGAGTCTGGGATGAGCTCAGATTGTAAGTACGTCTCTGAGGCATTACACTGAATGAATTTGGACTGATTTTTAGGAGAGTTGCATATTTTCAAACCTACGGTGAAAGGAGTGTGCGTGTGCTGCTCAGAAGACATGGAGCTGAGTTTAATATGATTCAGCTTTTGTTCTGTTGCAATATGTAAATCAATAAATCACTTTGACTACCGTCCACCTTCATCCCAGAATTAGTTGGGTTTTCTTCAGCATATGAGAAATAAGCCTCCTATTCAAAATATTAGTGAACATATAGCATTTTATGTAATGCTTGATGCATTATGAATCACTGGATGGGAAATTGTTGTCGCAGAATGGCTCTGAAAGAGAAATTTCACACTTAATCACATTGAGCAGAAAAATCTTTCGTCCAAGATGTTTGCTTTTCTATAAACCTCCATTCAGCGATTTCACAGCAGGGGTTCTGCTTGTGACGGACAATAGAGAAAAAACTGTTGTGACAAAGTGATTGGACTGAGGCCAGAAAATGTAACACCCTTTAAGAAATACTTTAAGATTACCCAAAAGTGATTTACTCCTTTGAGTTGCCAAACAAGGTATTATTGTTTGTCCGATCTATCCGCATGCTGTTTTTTTTAGGCAACGCAATCTTATGGTAGTGTGTGAAACTGTCACAAAATGTAATCAATTGATTAGTGTCTCAGGACCCAACTTCATATTTTCGTTTCATGACATATGATTAGCCATATTTAAATATACTCTCACTTTGCAGACTGCATTTTGTGAAACCGTCGTGAAAGAACTGTACATCCATTTTTCTGTCAGGTAGCCCCCCCACCCACCCGCCCCCTTGACATGAGATGAATACCCACACATATTCCATCAATAACACGACCACAAAAAATGATGCTAACTATGGCTAAAATACATCCTTTTTAAAATGCTATCATGAATGGTTGCCTTGGTTACTTGTTAACACAACACATTAGGATGGAACCATGTCACTTCCTGGTTGACTTCAGGCAGTCACTTGGTCAGGATTAGAAATCAGAGCTACTTGGAAAATAATCACGGCTGGGACCAAAATACATTCTCTTTACAACGCCACCGTCACTCTCATGGATGCCATTTTTACACTTCCTATGCAGTTACTATTACGACCACTAGAGGATGCATGTTTCTTTAACTGAATTATAGGGCTCGGGCACACGCGTTGCATTCTGGGATATGGTCGCCATATTGGAGGCACAATCTCGTAAACAAACCCAAGGCAAGACGGAGATCAAGGACCAAACAGTGAGAGAAAAGCATGTTAAAATCGAAGAAAGGATGTGGGATATACCGGGATACATTACAGAAGGAAGCCAGAGATCGGTACATACAGAAGATTGGCGTTATAAACGGACTGGACCCTTATGAAATACCGAGCAAGGAATGGATTGTCGACGAAGATTTACTGCCTAAGTTCACCCTTTTGGACATAATTGCGTATATAGTATGTGGTGTCAGTGCTTATACTTTGCAACAGTTTCAATTCTAATGACACTTTTGTCATGTTACTCTACTTGTAAATAAATAATGAAACACACACACTTGGCTGTATCTCAAAGCATATTTATTTCAGACGACTTCAACTTTGCACAACACTCCTGCTCATGGTGGTCAGAGTACAACATACAGACACAATCTTGTCAAAGAATGTTTTGTCTTCACCTTCGCATGGCAAAACTATGTTGATAGGTACTTTTGCTGACAAAAAGGTGTATTGTTTCTGACAGTTCCAATCGCCCTTTCCATGTGAATTTGGAGATGGGCAATTTTCCTTGTATTTTCCACATTAAATTAAGATTAAGATCAGATTTATTGTCATGTATACATGCATACACACGAAATTTGTCCTCCGCTTTTAACCCATTGAGACATCCCTTGCTTCCAACTGACAGTGTCCTCTTGTGAAGGCGGGGATCTTTACCTCAGCACACAAAAGTCCCAGCACTCAAAAGTCTGTAACTTACCAGAATGAAAATGCAGAGAACACACTCTCATCCACACCGGGATTGAGTGGAAAGTTATGCTTGGTCGTCTTACAGCAGCGATCCATGCTAGTCGACGACGCTTTGTTTGGTCTCCGTGGGTGCGCCTCCAAGCAGGAAACCGGTAAAAAAAGATAAACCATTTACGATTTCCCCCCCATTCCTGTCACGGCTTACGCTATTGCACCCCACGACACAGCAACGTGCGACCATAGTGGCAAAGACAATAAGTAAAATAGATAAACCAACGAAGAAAGTTCCGAGACCAGGCGGGAGTACGTCTGCGCGCAGTGGAAAACAATGTAAACAAAGCAGTTCTGAGCCTCCAGTATGGCCGCCGCTCACGTAGTGACGTCACGTGCCCGAGCCCTATTGCCCATATCTGCCCACATGAACAAAGCTACATGGGCACTTTTTCAAAACAACATTTACAAGTTTGAATGGATATCAAAACAAACTGAATTACATATTGCATCAAGTGATACAGATGAAGGGAGATTTTTTGGCAAAGACTATAAATTTACATAGAACATGTTGTCTAGCTTGGTGTAGAAGCTGGTGTTTTGGTAGCCTTAAATGAGTAAAAACACATACACCGAAGAGGAAACACCAGTTTTGCAGCATCATTAAAAACATTAAAACAGCATTATTGAGTTTGAATTATCCAGCATGGGCACTTCACTGGTTTTTCATTTCAATCTTATTATTTTAAAGTGGCAATGATGTGGGAAATGTACAACTCCCATGATTTCCCATTTTTTTGTAGAAAACAGATCAGGCATGTGAACACTGCATTTCTCAAAAACATTTTCTAAAAATGACTTTTGTTTGAGTCATTTCAAGCCACTGGAATTTGGCAGTGAAATCATGAGATGTTAAAAAATTCATTAGAGTAAATATGACTTCACAAAGTATCTCCTTCTGTGTAACTTTCATGCATTTTAATGAAGTCAGTGAGTAAATGCCTTATTATTTTAATTGAACTAAACTCAGTCTCATTGTTGTTCTGGATAAGCTCGAGACTTACAGACCTTAAGTAGTTTTGGATATATATTTTTATCCATGTGTAATTACCAGTGAAAACAGTATATAGTGTGAATGTGCTTTGTGCATGAACATAATAACAGATCAAAGAGCTGGGTCAGGACTGGTTATTGTCCATGTGGGGGTGCAGGAAGTCTCCATCGTGACTAATAGGTCTGTGGCTCTAATTAGAGGACAAAAAACACACACACACACACACACACACACACACACACGCACACATAAACAGAATGAGATTCAAGCCGTGGATATTTTTTCTCATTATATCTAATGAAAGAAATCTCAAAAGGAGCTTTGTGGACACTTTTGAGAAAGCAAGGACAGGGTCGCTGTGGTAAACCCACCTGAGATTAGATACTTTAAGTACACCTGTTTGCTCTCTGGAGTGAAAAACAGGATTAGTACCAGTAACTGGTCTATAGGTAGACATGTTGATAAACCCCTTCACTATCTGACGAACTTCTAACTCTTAAACGGATTCATTCTTCCCTTCTAAGGCTTCTTTTAACCATTTCTTCTTTGAGACTATAGTTTGTTTTGTTGTTCTTTTCAATAAAGAAAAAAGGAAAAAAAACTGCAACTCCTGTTTCAAACAAAGAGGTTATTTTTTATGAATATATGTATAATATAGATGTCTTACGTTTAGCTGTGTTTAATTGTGTAGTCTAATTGATTTTTGGCAACATATAAGTTAAACTACTCCGTGGAGCTTCCACTTGGTCCTTCCATTTTGTAAAAGGCTGGCTTCTTGCGCGCGCTCACCGAACGCTCTCCAATTAGTGCGCGCTCACATTTGTGTGAAGGTGGAGGTCTTCGCTCGTCGCAGCTGCGCGGCACAAGAGCACGTTGTTCAAGGAAACTTTGACAAACATCGACAAATGTCATTCACAGGGCTAAGGTAATTTAAATCATATGGTGCTCAGGAACTCTCCCAATGTCTGACGAGGGAGAAGAAAGCGACAGCGGCGAGGGAGCGCGTCTCTCTGAGTCTCCTTCTCCTTCTCCGCCTCTGTCTTTCAGTCTTCCCCGGGGATCTCCTTCCTCCCCGCGGCCCCTAGACCTCTTCTCCTCCGCGTCTCCACTGCTGGGGGACACAGACCCGCCTTACCTCGCCTCTTCAGAGTGTCTCCACCCGTCTCTGGAGAGCCAGGAACTCGGGGACTCTGTACACTTTACACCGCCGAAGTTCCGCCAACGCACCGGGGACACCGGCTCTCCTTTTCATTCGAGACCGGATGTGCCGGTAGATGCGGGCTATGAGCACCACAATGACCCGATTCCCAAATGGAGAGGACGAGGTGCGGCGAACGCCCAGCGCTTTCAGCACCGTGGACAGAGACTCCAACGGACTTCGGAGCTCCCGGACAGCGGGAACCACTGCTCTGTTGAGCACATAGACACAGAGATCAACTCCGAAACCCGGCAGTCGTGAGTCCTGGCTTTTACTATTGACACACATTTCAATCCAAAGATTCAGTGACCTATTTGCGGCCTTGTGCAAAGTCAGTCTTTTTATATATAAACTTTGAAGTTATAAAAAGAGGATAGTGGGCACAAGTTTTGAAGAAAAAGCAAATCCAGCCTGGATTTAATTTAATTTAATCTAAAACACCAAATCAACCTGTAATGTCAACAGGTAGAGGTCAGTTATGGTGACTGTGAGCAGGATTTTCACTCAGCCAGCTGTGGGGCAAAGATTTACACTCAGCTTTGAGTAACAAGGCATTTTATGGGTTACATCAGAAGGACTAGACAGATCGGCACACTATTGTTGTGGATGAATGAATATAATTTTTGTTAGTCATATATGAATTCATCGTGCTGGGCTGTGTAATGTGATTCTAACATAACTTGTGTTGATATGAGGTGTGATCTTAATCTTTAGCTCTCACAGAAATAGAACTTCCCAGTCTGAAATCATTCTGCTAAGCCTGTGTCAAAATGCTTTGTGTCCTCTCTGTATGTACAGAATGTGCATATAAGGAAGTGGAGTTTGAACAATCGAGTGTGCTTTTCCATTACAGCCCTTATTCATGTGTTGAGAGAGCCTCTAGATTGGGTCCAATGCATGAATACATTAGAACCTGTCTGTCTCTGTGTGTGCTGGTCTGTGAAAGGAGGAAACACAGGCTAAACCATATGAGACTAAGATAGAGCAGACCACACAAATTAGTTGCACAGTTCCCTCTGACATCAAAATCCCAGAAGTGATCCACTGAGATTCAGAAGGACATACATTATGGCGCTGAAATGATATTCATAACTGTCAGATTGCAGCCATGACCATCAGAAGTTGAGAATAACAGGCTCAGTGTTGAGTCTTTGATCTTCCCTGCGTCGCCTCTTTGATACACCAGTGTTCAGCTTAAAAGGTCTGTCATGGAAAAGAAGCATGTATGCTCTCACTAATGCCTGCCACCTGTGTGTGTTCCTGGATGAGTGTTGTGTAAAAGAGGATGTAAAAGAGGGTGAACAGACCCTTTTCTTATTACCACTAAATTAGGATGAGAAGCTCATGTTTGATCTAAAAAACTGTCAAATTCCTGCTTGAAAGACTCTGTGTGTGTGTGTGTGTGTGTGTGTGGTGTTTGTGTTAGCATTCATTTAGCTTATATGAAATAAGCTAAAGGAAAGCTTAAATATTCTGCTCATGCACTCAGTGTGCTTGCAGAGTTGCAGCATGTTTTTCACTCATTATCCTTTACATTACATTTGACTTCAAATCTCATTCATCTTCTGCTCTCTTCTTTCTCCTCCTTTGTTGACCTGTGAGTGACCTAACCTAATTGTTTGCTTGAACTGATTATAAATGACTTGGCAACCCAACCTCGGAAAGTTCAGCTGTGAGAAAGAAGATGTTCTAAGCATTTAAGAGTAATTGTACAATTTGACGAATGACCTAGAGCTCAAATACAAGTTGACAAATTAAAGGAAAGCAAACACGAATTATGTCAGTGATATGAAGGGCCTCCAACTGCTGCCATGACAGCTTCCATGTGGTGTGGAGCTCTACCAGAGGGATGGAACAATTTTCCAATGATATTCCCTCATTTGGTGTCTAGATGATGGAGGTGGAAAGCACATAAATCCAAATTCACTCATATGAGTTGAGCTCGGTTGAGATCAAATAACTTCAAAGAAATAGTAAATGATTCCCATAATGGTCATACTCATCGAACCATTCAGCGATCCCCTCATGTCCCATGAATGTAGGTATTGTAATATGGAAGAGACCACTCTGATCAAGACAAAAGTGGTTCAGCATAGGATGAAGGTAATCACTTCAACAAAGTATTGATTTGCTCTGATCCCTCCCTCCAAGGGGACAAGTGGATCTAAATGACGCCAACAAGATACCTCCCACAGCATAACACTAGATCGCCTTCCTTAGGGGAAAAGTTTTCTACTTCTTCTTCTCAAATGTATATAAAAATCTTACCACCAAAAGGGCCATTTGCTACACAGCCAGCTAAAGCATGCAACTGATTTTCAGATTGATTCAGTGGGTGATCACCGATATTATACCCCAAAAAACATGACTTACAATAACGAAATAATGACACTATGGGCAACTGTGGCGTTTACTGTGAAAATGCAAATAATGTAAATGTAAATCATTTCTTTATATTTTGCTTCTAATGATCAAGACTTTCTTGTAATCTTTTGTATTGACCAAAAGTAGTGACCATGTTCAGAGGAATGTGTTTTTATTTGGATTAAAAGCAGCCAACATCCAAAGAAGAGCTTTAAAATATCCTTCAAGAAGCCTCGAGAACTTTTCCCAAAAACTACCTAAAAAATTACAAGAAAGCTTATCGAAGTGGGTTCAGGCTGTGTTGAAGAATAAAGAAGCTCATATCAAATATTGACGTTCAAGCTCTACAGAATTTTACAACATCAAATTGATTATAAGCTTGAGGCAGTTAAGTGCCTGAGCTGTGAGAACTGTGAGTTGAGAACCAAACTGCCGTCGTGTGTTGGAATCACTAGCAACAACAGTATAGGATATTTTCCGCTTTTCTTATTGTTTTGTGATAAGTAGGGGAGGGGAGAAGGAACTTCTTTAGAGGACATGTGGTCTGAGTGACCTGCAGAAAGCTCTGCCTGGATGCAGCATCGGATTAAGAACTCAGTAACAGCCAAATACCCATATTATAGTATGTTGCTTCAGGGTTATAAAATAAGCATGCAGTCATACGCTGGGTATTCCATTAACACAAAATGTACTGCGATTAGATTTGATTTGAAGTTCAGTGAATGTTTCACTTACAAAAAGTCAATTTTAGTGGGACCGTTTAGAGTGTGACAACATTTGTGTGGCTTGTCTTAAAATGCAGTAGGACTCCTCTTCCTGTGGCATGACATCATTCCGTGCACCTGTTTGATTGATGATGTGGCGAGTACTTTAATCTTATTGTACAAACAAAATGTCAAAACACCAGACACATAAAGAGATACAGTCATTCCTTTGAAGACCAATAATTCTTTTGTCCCCAAAACACAAACATGGTTTCTCTTTATCCAACCACCTCAACTGTTAGTGACTTTTCTCGTCCATGTTACTGTAATTTCACAGAGAGATGATGCAGATAAGTTCTATCTCAGATCCAAATCGCAAACAATCAAGGATGCTTGGAGAAGGAGATTGCAAGGGATGGAAAATGGCGATTCATTACCAGACTATAAGATTATTCAAATTGGCTGACTGCCAGCCTGTCCCTCTGTTTATGAAGAGTCCTCCCAATCCTCCCAAATATAGTATGTTTGTGTTTCCGTGCAGGTGGGGGGGTTGAGAATAGATTGGGTACCTATCATAGCAAAAATACATTGTGGTAAATCAACAGAGAAAATGATGGCCCCCCTGAATTTATTTTTTCTCTCCGACTACTATTACAGAGGTAGTGTTTGCTGTAGGTTGTTTGTATGGGTTTGAATTACGTTTGAGAGAAAATATATTTTGTGTCCTCATCTTTGCATTGTCTGCAACTGTGTATGTGAGTGAGCATACCAAGAGAAAACAAGTAGAATGGAGATTTCTTTTTCCTCTCCCATTGACTGACAGCCTGAGGCATATGCAGCTGATAGTGTAAATCGAAAATCAAATGCTACAGGCCTTTTGTACGGTTTAATCGCACGCTGACAAACGCACATGTTCTCTTTCTCTCGCACATGAGACCAGCCTCTGTGAGCCATCATCATTTTCTTAGCTCAACATTGGTGAATGTTTCTGCCATGAACGGGTTTCCATTTTCACCTTTTTCTCCAACATCCTGTCCTATATACTTAGTGCGCACACGCACAATTTAAAAGAAGGGAATTTCCGTTGCAATTACAAATGAGCTTACTAGACATTTTTTCCATTTCAGTTGTAACTGTGAAATGAGACCCTTTGTCAATTATGCCCATTACATGATGACTGTAACACTCAGAAGCAGAATAATGTGGAAAACCTTTTGGACTTTTTAGGTGAATGATGAGAAAATTTCAACTAAAAATGTGGTTTTCAATCAGAATCAGAATCGAGTTTATTGCCAAGTAGGTTTTCACTTACAAGGAATTTGACTTGGTGTAGTTGGTGTAAACAATATAGATATATATACAGAATCTATATATATGTACAATATAGACTATAGACTATGCGTTAATGTAACGCAGAAGGTTTGAAGATGCTACGTTAATGTAGCTTGTAGGTCTGGAAGGGGAGAGGGAGAGAGTCAGTGTCAGTGTCAAGTACAGTATGACCCCTTTTAACCTGATCACCGTGAGCTGTTCTGGCACTGCTCCATACAGAATGAAAGACAATGGAAAACATTGTACAGAGCATCAAAGAGATGTCCATTTCCATGCGTGTGGCTATGAATAAAGTCCACTCCACTGCTGGTCAGTCTTTAAATGACCACTGGCGCATGGTATTAGTTTTTCAAGCCAGAGCCAATTGAGCTGACAGCTTCATCTAAGTCTTTCATGTGAGAGCTGTTGACTGCAATGAACTTTGACCCTGGCAGTGATTTTTAGCTCTGGGCAGGGAAGTTTATATCACTGTTTTGGTGCTCTCTGTGAAGTCAGGATAGAAGTCTTTGTTTAGAATGGACCACTCGAAACAGAAAGAGTAATGACTTTGTTTGCCTCAGTTCTAAATCATCTGTTGGATAAGATAAAACTGTCACTTCCTCTATCCTCCATTTTTCACTTTTTTCCCTCAAACTTTATTCACTTCATCACTTCTTTGTTGTGATTCCTGAATGCTTTCTTTGTCTCCTACCTCCGACTCAACGCTACTAATTGTGATTTTCCCTCATTTCATTGTTTTGTATCCTTTTTCCATTACCCCAGGGTGGAAGCCATGCATCGCCGGCACACCACACTGAGGGAGAAGGGGCGTCGCCAGGCAGTGCGGGGACCAGCCTATATGTTCAATGAACGTGGCTCCCCCCTCACTGCAGAGGAAGAGCGTTTTCTGGATGCTGCAGAATACGGAAACATTCCTGTGGTGCGCAAAATGCTGGAAGAGTCCAAAACACTAAACTTCAATTGTGTGGACTACATGGGACAGAATGCTTTGCAGCTGGCAGTGGGTAATGAGCACCTAGAAGTGACCGAGCTACTGCTAAAGAAGGACGGTTTGGCCAGGATCGGGGACGGCCTTCTTTTGGCTATCTCTAAAGGTTATGTTCGAATAGTTGAAGCAATTCTCGCCCATCCAGCTTTCGGTGGAGGCCTCCGACTGGCTTTGAGCCCTCTAGAGCAGGAGATGCGTGATGATGACTTTTATGCTTATGACGAGGATGGGACACGTTTTTCCCACGATGTCACGCCCGTCATTTTGGCAGCTCACTGTCTGGAGTACGAGATCGTTCACATCCTTTTGACCAAGGGGGCCCGCATAGAAAGGCCTCACGACTACTTCTGTAAATGTTCCGAATGTGTGGAGAAACAGAAGAAAGACTCATTTAGTCACTCCCTTTCAAGGATGAATGCATATAAGGGCCTGGCCAGCGCAGCGTATCTGTCTCTCAGCAGTGAAGACCCTGTGCTTACTGCCCTCGAGCTCAGCAATGAATTGGCAAGATTGGCCAACATCGAGACAGAGTTTAAGGTGAGGTGGTTCCTGTCTTTGTTTAACTCTTCACCTGTATTCTACTCATTTACAAAAGAGGGATGATTCTCCTAAGGACATGCAAACACAGTTATGTTAGTAATTGTAGATTTTGTATTTTATTAGTCACACACTGCAAATGCACATAAGAGTAATCTCAGCTATGTCCTGACTAGGAATAGAAGTCAAAGGTGTTTTTTTCAAAATCGCAATCCATGTTCAAAGTTGTCAAACTGCCGTTTTATTTTAGTCAGAACAGAAACAAAACAAATTTGAACTTACTTTTTTTTAGCAAAATATAAATCTTCATATCTAAGACTATCATAGGTCATTTTTGACTGGTAATCAAAATAAGAGAAACTCATTCTACCGTCCTATCCTCACTACAGTTTTATTTCTGCTCCCTGACATTTGTTACCCTGACCAGTGATTTCTAACAATATAAGAGAAATTATTTCTTCTTTATCATGCAGTGAACATTGGTTCATTTAGAACTAATGTTTACAGTACACTCACTGTTACTGTTTGCTTCACATTTAAAGAGCATATTTTATGTTCATTCACAGGTTCATTATTTCATTTCTACATGTTTAAATGTAAAAAAGAAAAACACATTTTTCCCCTCAGACTTACAGCTTAAACCTTCTTTTTGTATTCCTCTCTCTTTAAGCCCCCCTACACAATCCCCTTATCCACGTTTTGAAAGGTGTAGTCTGTCCTGATTGGTAAGCTAGTCAAAAATAGTGCTGTGCAAGGCTGATGTATACTCGAGAGTTAAGAAAAGGTAAGACTATAAATGAGGCATTTCAGCTAGTTCAGGAACTGACCCCTGTGGGAGAGAATCACAACTTCTGGTGTGGACTGTTGTGATTGAAACAGTGCACACACTTTGCATGCACGTAACTGAATAACAAGGGAAAAAAACAAAAAGCAAAGTATGTTTTTTCCTAAAGAGAACTTTTACATTCCCTTTTTATTTGTGGCAAGTGCCCCTCCTTTAACATAGATTTTACATTTTCTAAAATAACTTCCAACCTGCATGTTAAGAACAGCCTTTTTTAGGTCTCATTTTTGCTGTTGGTGCCACCAAAAGGAACAAGGAAACTGTAAGGGTTTCATCTATGGCAGGACCCTAATCAGAAACAGACTGAATTGACTTACGAATAGTGTTTATTGACAAGATTAAATGCATTGGCGCTGATCCAAAGTGCGGGTAGGTCAACAAAAATAACCGAGGGGCTGGGATGGTCTGCAGAGAGGAAGAGAACATGTAAGCCTCCAGGTGAAAGTTTGCATCCAAGTTGAAAATTGAAATATTTATTGACCAGGCTGGGTCTCCCTTGTAACTGAGCTGGTAATCCCCCAGAGAAGTTGGCTGGGTAGAGTGGCTTAAAGAAGATTAGTGATGACTGATTTGAAGAAAAAAATAAAAATAAAAATTCAGGCTCTGGGTTGTTGACTCCAGTCTTGAAGAAAAAAAGCCTGCAGCAAAAACAAACCCAAGGTTGACTGAGTCATCTTCCTGATGCAAAACAAACCCAACAAAAAGTGAAAGTTTACACAGGTGATCTTCCCTGAACGCAAGATAAAATGTTTTTGTCTGAACTATACCACATGTGAGCAGACAAACCGGCACCAACTGGAGGAAAGACCGACACAGGTGAGTTGCATCAATAATCAGCCACTCCTGGAGCCACACCTGTGACAGCCAAGAACAGGAGGGAAGCTAAGAGAAAAAAGAGCCCAGAAAACCAACATATCCCAACAGAAAGAGAAGAAAGGAATAGAAGATTTGATGAGTGAGCCAATATCTGCTGATCTGTAAGGATTCAACCAGCTATCTGATCCCATCCCTGGTTCTGGCATTCTCATCGCCATCGTACAGTACAGTTGATGTTGAAGTTTTTTTAGAGTAGGAATATAGCGCTCAGAGAGCATTTGTAGAACTGCCCCAGCCAGCGCTTCATTCTATTTCTGCCCGTGACTGAACTTTAATCGTTGAGCTCTCATCTGGACTGGATTTCCCACTGCACTCTTGGCTTTAATTAATCCACTGAGCTATATATTTCCATTTCAGTCTCTTCTTGGGTGAAATGAACATGTTTAAATGTTCTACTTTATCACTTCGTACAACATAAAAGATGTTTGAGTTTTAGAAAGAGACTCATATTCTACTGTATATGCAACAGTTACAGAAAGACATATTGTTTCCATGATAATGCTGATGGTGAAAAAACACATATCAAGCAAGATGGTCTATCTGTGTGTGGTTACAGTTTGGGTTTTAATTTCTACTTCTATTTTTCATGTGTGTTGTCAATCTATATTGGATTTATTTGTAATATATTAATATATTTAAAGGTGATAGAGAATGATTGAATGGGGCATTAATCCTTGTTCTGTGATGTGATATGTAGCCCAAAAAAAATGCAAAAAAATTGCTGAAAAAGTGACATCACTTTTTCACAAAAACGGATTGGCACTTTTTCTGGGAGATATTCAAAAAAGGGGAGTACTTGAAACAGAGGTTCTGACACTTGCTGGCACTTTGTGTGTACTCCCCACAGCGGGGACTCAGAACTAACACCAAAAACGTGAAAAAGATGATTTTTATTCTCTATCCCCTTTAATGGAATTTAATTTAAATCGACTGCTGTAACACATTCATTTCCTCCATTGGGAAAAGACAAAGTCATACATCATCTTTAAAATTTTTGTGTACAGACATTTTGGGAAAGTCTTGGAACAGAGGTGGGGATTCAGTTGTAGTAGCTAAGGGTAATGTCAATGCATTATCTAAATTAATTTCTGTGTGATTAATTTATCTGAATCCATTCATTCTAAAAGGAATTCCCTGATGAATTAGAGCTATACACCACTGGGCCAATGTGCACATGCTGTCAGCGGGGGGGGGGGGCGGCGGGGCGGCGGTGCAGAGGACCTGGCAAAGTTACGGATAAAAGCTAGACAAAAAGCCTGATTAAGTAAATGTGTTCCCTTGATGATTACAGCTGTCTTTTATGTTGTTCTTCTCCCGGAATCTCCTGCCAGATTGTTTTTTTTTTTCCGAAAAGACACACAGTGTTGAACAGCAGTTAAAATGTGATGCAGTTGAGTTCATCCTGTTGTACATTTTAACAGAATACACAACAGACTACAATATCCTCCCATTTAAAAATCGGCATCATCACTTCCCCATTATCAGTGCATTCCACATGTATTATAAACAAGTCATTCAGACATATTAGCTTGCCACCCTTCCTGATACTTAGATCCCCAATTAAGACCAATATTTCATTACGCTGCTTTTATTTATCTTATGTGGCTCATATATGAATCTTATTAAAATATAAACAGCAGACGTTATGCTACGGTACTCATCCTGGGCACCATGACTGATCACCTGTGTCTGACTCATTAGTGCAAAAAAATCCAGGTACAATATTAACAGTACTGATCTGTACTAAACGTTGAGTTCATTAATTGAGAACAAGTCATATTAACAAATGAGATATCAAAATACTTATAACAATACAACAAAACTGTCTCTGATTCCACCTCTCTGCTTATTTGCAGCGTTTCCTCTAATACTCCATTAATTTATGTCTGTCCTCATTCATTGTCCCTCCGCTTTCTGCCCACCTTTGTGTTTGATATTCAGCCTGTCTGCTTGTCATTCTGTTCCCCGTCTCCTGACAAATTAATGAGAAGGGCTCACCTGAGGGACCTTGGTTGTGTTCGAACTTATCTGTCTCATTACCATCTCATTATCACCCCCCCGTGTCCTCTCTCTTCATATATCTCCATGTCCCTCTTCACATCATCCTCTCATTACTTTAAAACATCAAATAATGTTTTACAGTATGCCAATAGTACCAGTCAATCATTGTTTACACAAGGAAATCAAATATGAAGATTAAAAGGTATAAAGGTTGGATTGAGAACACATCAACAGCAGATCAATAATAATCAATCATTGCTGCCAATGGTGGCACCTAAATGACACCCGAGAACGTAAAAAGATTTCAAATATACAATCCTCAATACTGCTTGAGCTCAATAATTTTAAAAAAAGCTCTTCTGCTGTCCACACATTTAATTGATATTTGTAGAAATAATTGTCAGTTATTAGCAGAAATGCATCATAATATTCTATTTTTTATTTGTGAAGAATTAAACTGAAATACCGAGCATTGTGTCCACTTCTCAAAAGCTTGGCAGGTGTCTCAAATGTTGTCCACTCATGAATTATCCTTCTCACTGTAGAATGATGGACTCCACCTGGTTTGGAATTGGCCTTATGACCCTTTCCTCCTTGGCATTCTGTTCTGAATGCTCCAAACCCGGGACCAGATTTAATCTTTTTTATCATTATTCTTTTAGTTACTGATATGTAAAACCTTGCATATCTTTACACATTTCTTACACATTTACACATTTCTTTTTGTTTTATGAATGACTGATCAATCTTAAATATCACAGCCTGATGTCAGTAAATCATCCTCACTGCTCTATTATTTCATACGTGTATGCTCAGGATTTTTCTCAAAGCCGATACCTGGAAAAATAGTTGTTTCAGCCGATCAGCTCACACGCTGAGATGTGAAGGATTTTGGCTAATGATCAGAACTTGGTGGAATACAAATAAGTTTTATTCACTGTTCCCCAGAAGACGAACCCCAGTGGTTTTTTGGATCCTGTTAAGTTGGATTCATCACCACCTTTTTACCACAGTTAGCAACTTGCATGGAACTGCATTCATAATGCCTCTGGAGTAGGACACAGCTCATGTGTGCATTTGCTTTTGCAGAAAGCATCAAATTTGCTCACGATCAAATAACCGTTGCAAGCAAACGCTGTTTTCTTTCCCTCTGGCAAAATTTCCAACCTGTCAAAATGCTGAGATGAGTGTTGTTCATGTTGCACATTAGATGAACATGTGGGGACTGCTATAGGCAACCTGCCCAACAAGGTAACATTTATCTTCAAACAGGCCATCGGTTTCTCATATAAGTAATTTCATTTTCTAATTTGCATTTTAGCCAGTGCGAAAAGCCTTAGATATTAAAAGTTAAAAGTTCCTATTTATTCTAGTTAATATGTTGAGAAGCTGAGATCAAAGACAGGAGGAGAGAAGGTTAAAGAATTTAGCGTATGCGCGTGAATGTCTACTGAAGTGCGGTCTTCCACTTCACGCCATCCCTCCATCGTACATTCAGTTTGTATCCCCTCAGTTCGCTCACCCGTAACCAGTGTCATTCTATTTCACACTGCCCCGTCCTCAATTTCAGTCTCACAACCTCCTCCTTAATCTCCTCTCCAGAGGGAGAAGATATATTCTTTGCACTGATATTGGATTTTCAAGTGTATAGCTTCTGTGCGTGTAGATTCTCTATCTAGCAATGTAAATATACTTGATTAAGATTATGTTCTTGTTCTACCCCAATTTCTTGTTTGGATTTATATCAAAGTGATTGATTTCACCTATCAACTTAAAGAAAACATACATCAAATGCCACCTTTTCACTCTCATTCCTGGAGGGCCTGCAGATGCTTGTGAGTGATGTCCAAAATATATGTATTTATACTGTAGTTTTAATGATGAATCCTTAAGAGTGCGTTTCATATTCCAGAGATGTATGGTGTTTAAAAGCACAATCACACAATTCCAGTAAGTGAGTTTTAAGTGAAATGTGAGTTTTATATTCAAGACAGATGCCGTCCAAGTCATGCTAGAAAGAGGATTGTCGCTAAAAGGGTCAAACGCTGCAGGAATGTGAATTAAGTACATGATCGGGAGAAGCGCAACATACAGCACACTCATAAATACAGAAAAATGTGTTCTGAAAGAAAGTGGGAGCAGAACTAATGATTTCCCACAGTGTTGAAAGCTAATTATTCTACTGTGGTAGACCTGTGTACGTTTTTGTTTCAGCACACTGTGAGGGTTTATTTAACCAGAGCACAAATCTGGAGAGGAGAGCATAATGAGAACCATTCCCCTATATAAATAGCCAGAAGCCTCTGTCTGCTGGCTGCGCCTCTGTTCAATCAGCTGTTGTGGAGCCAAGTGAGGAAGGAGTTTGTCCATGTTTCCTAAATGTAGCAGTGCCACAATTCAGGGTTCAAAGTTATCAGATGGCAATGTATGTTTGGGCTGCTGTTTTGTGTCAGTGATTGTCCACGTGCTTCCATAACAGTGATCAATTAATTTTAAAACACGTTGGCACTAACCATTTATGCTCCTTCTAACCCTAACCATGTGCTCCTTACTCCTAACTGTAGCCTCTCCTGAGTGACAGCAAAACAGATAAAATGAGGAATGAGTAGAAAACTGAAGAGAGCAGATGGTTCTATTGTGTCTCGCAGGAGAGTTGGTGGAAAATCTGAAGGAGCTATATACACCGTTTATACCTGCTTCATGCTTATAACAAACTGCTGCACAGCAGTGCATTACACTACTCGGTTTGATGTTAAACACAATGTCTTTAAATGACCATTTGAATATTAATTCATTTCTTGTGTTCATAGTTCTCTCCCAAACAAACCGTTTTTATCTTTTACTTTTTGGTCTAACTGGTGAAGAGGAACGTAAAAACATAATGTGGAAAAGAATCATTTATTCAAAGTCATGTTGATCAAATATTCATCTATTCATGTCTTTATTTATTCATTACTTTGTTGGTGTGACTTTTTTCCGCTGATGCAATATATGGCACTTTTTTTGACAAAGAAAAAAAAGGAAAGCAAAGGTCCATTTTAAATTGTTCCACTCGAGTCTTATCATAATTGCAAATACGAATAAATGTCACCGCGATTTTGTCGTTTCTCGTGTCAAGAGTCAGGAGAATCTTGACGGGGCAACGGGTTAAGAGAATTTTGAAAACGATACTCAGTGGACAGTAATGTCAGGTGAGCTGACAACCAATCACCAACTATAGTGAGATGACAACGCATATAGAACACACAGTGTCGACTCGTAACGCACAATGCAAGAAACAAAGGAGCAACAATGGGCTGAAGACACAGTCACAGTCTGATGGATCCTCTTATTAGTTTTGCCCATATTTCTACATTTAAGTAAAGGTGTATCATTCATAACTACTGGTCACATAGATTACCAAAAGCTGCCGTTCTAAATGTTTTTTTTTTTTCCATCTATCTACCTCCTCCACTGTCACGCAGAATGACTACCGTAAGCTGTCCATGCAGTGTAAAGACTTTGTTGTGGGTGTGTTGGATCTTTGTCGGAACACTGAGGAAGTTGAGGCCATACTGAACGGCGATGTGGATCAGTGCCCCCCGAGCCCCTACAACCGACCCTGCCTCAGCCGTGTCAAACTGGCCATCAAGTATGAAGTCAAGAAGGTAAGGAAGATACAGGGAAGCTACTTTGTCAACTACATATGAAAACTAGCATTTTAGTCAGAATTTATTTTGCCATTAAACTCTTCAGCCTTCGAAATGGCTCACAGACAAACTCAAGTCAAGGTCTCACTTGCAACATAGATGAGAAAAAAACTAGAGATTCAAGGACAGAAAGGAGAAACATTAGTTCAAAGTGGACCTGTGAGAAATCAAAACATTAAAAACCATACAGAATAAGTAGAGCAGTTAAGATTTTAGACAAAACTACAACTCAGTTGCCATAACAAAGATTCAAAAAGAAACCTTTGAACATGTCAATAAAAGCAAAACGAAATGATTTATAAATCATTCAAACCTTAACTTGCCAGGAAATAGTACAAAGAAAGCATTAAAAATATTGAAAATGAATTAAATGTCAATGAGTTTTTAAAAGAAGACTCTTATTTTGAATCTAATGCCAGTGGTGCTTTCTGAAAAACTGCCCACATATTGCCACAGAGTGAACCCCCCTACATCCTTAAATTTATTCCTTCATTTAACAGCATTACTTGCATTACTTTCAATCAAAAACTTCATAGGTTTATAGTCGCAGTGATGTTAAGGATCAGATAAAAAAAAAACCAGGCAATGGTGTGAAAAACCAAGGGGAAAAACCACAGCAGCTGTTTATTCTAGCAACTGCTTCAAGTGGCATCAAGTGACTTACAGAGTGTAGAGTGCAGGAGTTTTCTGTCGTGGAAATTATTGGAAGTGGTGTGACACTTTTACTGCTCAGCAAATCATAAAGCTGCCAAGGCCAAGATGATGGATGGTCGTACACAGTGTTTGGCACATGGGATGGGAATTTACACACAATCTGAAAGTTTTTTACTTTACCCTTAGCGTTGACCTTTCCTGAAGTTAAATGCTCCTGGACCACAGACATTTCTGTAGCTAACCTCTCCATGAAGGATGAAAAACATGAAAACAGTGTTACGTGATTTCGTAATTACGTGGACAAGAATGGGACTACATTACTCTCCCAAAGGTCCAGCGACTGGTTTCCTCAGTTGCCAGATCTTTATGGGGTGTTGTTAAAAGAAGAGAGGATGCTGCACAATGGTAAACATAGTCATGTCACATGACTTGTTGAGACTTGTCGCTCATCCCAACTGCCAGCAGCAGCTGCTGGCTATCTGGTATGAGAACCTTTGGCCTGAGGCAGCAGTCTGTCGGTGTGAAGAGCTGAACAGTGCTGGGGGTAATGGACAATTTCATGTTGAGAGCAGAATGTTGATATGTTTCCTATGTTCGCATTCTCTTTAACTATGCAATATCCCTCATTATTCGGAATTGGGGTTGTGAAATGATGAACCTTAGACTGCTGTGTCTTACACCCTCTGTTGAAAAGTCTCTGTCTGTAAAGTTGCGTGTTGTTGTTTGTCCTCATGTTGCCTCAGGGGACAAACAACTCGCTGGGCCCTGTGGAAGTTAATCCCCACTGAGTGGAGGGGCTTTCTAAATGTCAAAGCAAATCCTTTTTCCCAATTCCCCCTCACAAAACTGTCACTGACACCCGTTCCTTTTTGACTCCCCATGGGCTGCATGTTTTTCTTAATCAGGTACATCCCATGTGTATTTGTGCGCCATTGTGGTTGTGTACTTGTGTGTTTGGCAGAAACCAGCCTGTTTGAGCCACCTATTTGTTTTTTATCCAGTTCAAGAGAGTGTGTCCGATACCAACCAGCTAATTACAGAAGGGGCAATGACAGAGGGAGGGATATGTTGGCATGGAAACCAGGTGGGGCTGTGTGTAGTGGATGTTGCTGGACACGGGCATGGGTCAGTGGCGTGGTAGACTGCTTGCTGGACATCGGTGGTAAACAATTTTAACTCCCATTTTTGTTGTGTGTGGTTTTGCCTCTTATTTGAAGACGGCTGAGTTCACATAAATGTTATTCACTGATGTTTTGATCACAGGGTGGAAGCACAGGACGGAAATAATCGGTTTAGATGAATGCTCCTTGAATCTGAGTGGCGTAGAACGGACTGACAGAGGGCAAAAACAACAAGCTTTAAAACAAGGTGGCAAATAGAAATCAAGAGTTTGCAGATCTGACCCAACAAAGACTTTTGCTGAGATCTTTGACATAAAGAAAAACAATATGCAAACAGGGTTTGATTGTTTTGGTAGCTGAGCACCTACTGAGCATTGATTTCTTCTTTTCCACATCCATCCTCTTGCTGCATGAAAAGCATCCATCCTCTCCTCCCCCATCACACCTTTGTTGGCTTTTATTTATCACTCCTTTTCTTGGAATAAAGTCGGTAATCAATGTGAACACTCCCTCACTCCTCCTCTCTCCCTGCTTTCCTATGCACACAGTATTTTAAATTGATTTTCCAACTTGCTCGTTGGCATTTTTGCTTTTTATAAAGGAAGCCAAGTGGCAGTCATAAATATGAATATGTTGTGAAATATATATTTAGATTTAAATGAAGACTCAATATATGTGCTTTGATTTCAAATATAACTTGCACACTTGAGTTTTGCCCAAAAGCCTTGAGATATCTTTGATTTCCATATTTACTGCCAGAAAAATGGGAACAAAGTGCAGTGATTAGGTGAAACATCCGTACACATGAATAAGAATGCAGTGTGGAAGGTAAAAGTCTTAAAAGTCAATATTTGGTGTCACAGTCTTTGTTCTTCAACCCAACCTGAACCGTCTTATACGAGCTTGCTTGTAATTTCTCAAAGTAGTCTTCAGGAATAGTTCTCCATACTTCTTGAAGGACATTTCAAAGCTGTTCTTCGGATGTTGGCTGCCTTTTCTTCTGTTCTCTGTCAAGAAGATCCCACACTGCTTCAACATTTTTGAGGTCCAGGCTCTAGGAAGAATTAATCCCTTCATAAGACCTTTTTCCACTGATTTTTAATCCAGATCATGTGTCATTATTCCTAACCTTTGCCTTTTTTCCCCCCTTTTTCCCTTCCTTAAGAATGGCTTCTTGACACTTACTTCCTGATGAGGTTTCAGCAAACAGTATATAGATCAATTGAAGGTCTAATGTCCTCCACCTTGCCCACTTTTCTCTGATGTTTAAGGATACACTGCACACTGTGCTGAGATGTGCCAAGTTTTAAGCTAATAGCTCTTTGGGAGTCTCTGTTGGTCCCAAATCACAATTCTATGTCAGTCAAAAGGAGTATTCTTTGACATTTTCTGTAGACGTTATATAGAGATTGGGGGGTCTGGGAGTCAGTGTTAAGTTGTTAAGTTAACGTACAAAAACAAATCCATTCTTCTGAAAATGATTGTGGTCAAGGACTTGACTCAAAATGAAAAAGCAGGTAGTTTCCAAAGGAAATTTTAATAAGGTCCGCGAACGTAAAAAAAATACAAAGAAATGAGCCGTGGCTCAAGAATTTTACCCAATACTGTACTTGAAATACCGTCAATAGCAGAGTGGACTGTTTCATTTTATTTTCATCTTGTTTTTTGTTTTTTTAAAACACAGATGAACAAGTTAAGAATGGTCTACAATTATTGTGGCATGAGCAAGTAAGCAGCATTCCGTGTTATCTGTTACACAGTGTGAAAAAAATGTAGCTCATTAATGGATTCTAATTATCGTCCGTCCCCCCCTGCCTTTTTCCTCTTCTCCTTTCACATTATTCTCTATCTAATTCAATTTCTTATCCATTGCTTGTCTCTCTCCTCAGTTCGTTGCTCATCCCAACTGCCAGCAACAGCTGATGACTATCTGGTATGAGAACCTGCCCGGCCTGAGGCAGCAGTCTGTTGGTGTGAAGTGCTGGACAGTCCTGGGGGTAACTGTAGGTCTGCCCTTCCTGGCCATTGCCTACTGGATAATGCCATGTAGCAAGGTATGAATACACAACTTGTGTGAGCAAGCATGTCAAACCTAACACATTGTTAATTTATGGTACTTGTAACTGTTGTTACTATTTGCAAAATGTTTTCTGTTGATGCTGTAGCACCTAATGTTCATGATACACAAAGTATTTGATCGTGACACCTCTCCTTAATGTCTGTAGTCTATTAAAAACAGAATTTTCTGATGAAGGAAAAATCATCATTGTTGGTCAACTATACTTCCAACAACTTAAACTGGAAGTATTAGTATTCAACTTTTAGATTTAAGAGGGGGACGAGACGATTAGCTTGCAAGGCAGCATGTGGGATTCGTCTTGCCGAGAGCCAAACTGTGTGTTTGTGATCAAAGGGCAGTCTTTTTTATAGGAGTCAACCCTTATAACTGCTGCTAAGAAGTTAATGTATATGCTTCTCTGAAATCAGTTCAATAAGAACTGGATTTTTTCTTCCCTGAAATATCAAAGAACAATACTACAGGGTTTTTTTTATGTTTCTGCTCTTTTTCCAGCTGGCTTTTGCAAGAGTTTAATTTACCAGCTGGATCCCTTATGGTCGGGATAGAAGATGTATTCCAGATGTACTGTAACATTGAGTCAAACGACTTTACTGTGGATCCGAAACTTTAACTACGCATTTTTATGTTTTTTATATTGTGAAATATGTTTCAAACTTCGACACACTGTTGCTGCTGTTAAGTTTTTAAGGAGGGACCCTAAAGCAGGGCTCAGAAAACAGGCAAGCAAGGGAGACATATAATCATATTATTGTCAGTTAAGCATCTAGAGTCAGTCAGTTGAGGTGGTATAGATGCACAAAACAGTCCAAGTTGAATGGCTGATGAGTGGATTAGAGACATTTGCTGTGAAGTCAGCTTGTCTGAGAGAATACCAGTCACTGAAACCTGAACTGGCATATCTAAGTAGTGGGTTTGTTAGAAAATGTGAGGCGAACAGCTAAGAGGGCATGTTGGCACACAAGCTGACATGTGGGTTCTGCTTAGTGTTGACTGGCTTAGAGTGACTGAGTGAATCCGGCTTTTGCTGTGGCATACAGAGAGTGGAGACCGGGGAACATATGCATATGAGGATTTGTGAGCAGTTCTAGGGATGTGAGCTTCATAATCTCCGGTGTTCAGATGGAGATGAGAGGTGGAAGGCCGCGCCCAGTGATGCATACACACACACACACACACACACACAAAGACAAAAGGCAGGAAATCAAAATATAACAACAAGATGAAGAAAAAAATCTGTAACCCATGTTTTCACTCTTCGGTGTATCTTTTTGTGTAAAAACTTGCCGTTTTGATTCTGTACTTCCTACAGATTTGTTTTAAGTCAGATGGACACCTTCTTTAGAAACCCTGAGCACTCAGCATGGCGTCCATTCACTTACTGTCAAAACAAATCTGGACCAAAGGACTGACAGTTTTAGGTTAAACCGAATGTGGTTTAACTAAACTATGTAAACTTGTTTCACAAAAAAATGGCAGATTTCACATTAAAGAGCATTGTATCATCACTTTTTGATTACACGGCCCGAAACTCTTGATCACATACACTTAATACTCCATCAAGGAAATTATAATTTGTAAAGTAACACAATATGACAGAGGCCACACAGGAACTCAGTGAGCGGTAATGCAAATCTGCTCATCAACCTGGATAATCCTGCAAAACCTCATCATCAAGTGGTGTGTGTGTGTGCTTGTGCACTTAGATTCAGTGCTTAACAGACAGCGTTAAGGACTATTGGCTCATGTCTGGTGTTACTGATGAATTAGTCATTTTGCCGGCAAAGAGAAAGAACAGCTGATGTCAAGTGTGTGTGAGATGATGGAAAGCGGTTTGCGCTGAGAGTTTCTCCACCACTGAGACATGGATTCAATCACGAGGCACTAGCTGTGTCTGATCTCACTGTGTCACAGAAACACCTGTGTATGTAGATGTGTGAGTGTATGCACGTGTGTGCATGCATGATTGCATTTGATGATGAATCAACCAGCAGATGAGCCTGCAGGTGACAGTCTGCAACTTGGTGACACAATGAAGAGAGCAGTAAAAGTAGCGTCGTGTGGAGATTTAACATGACAGTAACGGGCCGAAGAGCTAGCTGCTGAATATTATTGTTGTTGTGTCTGTTTTTTTGTTTTTTTTGTGTGCTGTGTACATTGACCAATTATATGATTGAAAAGGCAGAACTACCAGGATGGGATAATCAAAACAAATATCAAAAGACTTAAATGGATTCTTATTTGTGCTTGGAAACAATGGGACAGTAGCTCAACAGAGACAACTCTAAAATGATTGGTTTTGGTGATAAAATTGATAATCACGGACTAGATCACAATAATGCATCACCACTAACAGAGACAGGTCCCGAAGACAAAGCTTTGATGTGTTCTTGCTGATTGTGTGCTCTCCTGCACCTGGAACTAATCATGCAATTTTATTTTGCTCTTCTCATTAACTGCTCATCTCATACAGCTCATAATGTTTCTCAATTGTATGGTGCCACAACACGCCATTATCAAAAGTCTAAGCCTGGTTACATTACATCTTAGCCTAGAGAAATAGAAACGAAGAAGATATCATTGTTGTTTCCCAAATCGAATTTCTATATAGATAGATAAGAGGCGACAAATGGATGGGTATTGAGGCTGAAAAGGTTGGGAAATAGAGGAAAAATAGATGTATCCTTATGAGAATTATTTTCTTCCTTTCTTTAGCAACAGAAAATAAATTTAACTTATGAATAAAAGAGATTACCACCTAATGAGACAAGCTTCAGGAGTTAGTAAAGGATTAACCCTGCATTTGACAAATGAATACCTGGTGTTCATTCCTCAGTGTGCATTGATGGTATGTGTAATGAAAGTGAATTTACTAAAGATAAGCAATACTGTAATGATGGTAACACTAAAACTTATTTTCTGACACAACCTCACCAAAGGAATGACAGAAGTGCTCTCTGTTCATGGTGATTTGAACTGCAAACACAATCACTTTATTGCAGCAGTCATACAGGGACGTGTTGCTTCTATATGAGCTATCTATCTCCCTTTAAATTGTTTACTGCTTTTTGTCATTCATGGAATTTTCTTAGATACCCCTTTGCATGATTGTTTTTCTTTCGGGAGTTCAAATCAATTTCATTTCACAAAAACAATCCCCAATCAGCGCTCACAAGACTGGTCACTGGCCATTTATTTCTGATGGAATGACTGGATGTCACCAGGCGGTTCTGTGGTTTCTCACTTACCCCTGTCAGCAACGATTGAGGCTGATCTATTTTTAAACAGCCGATTATGAGTATGATCATTTACCAATCAACTAGTTATTAGTAAATAGGATTCTGCATCTATTTATGTCTTTTAATAATAAGAGAGCTGGTTGAATTCAGGATTCATGGACCAGGGCTTGTACATTTCATATTTCAAAGTTGCCCACATTTCCACTTTTGCACTTTAGACTTTAGACTGTTACCATAACATTTTAATCTATTAAATATATACTGTATATGTATGTTTATTCATTTATTTATTAGTTTGTTTGCTTTTACACTTACTTGTCACTCAACCTTAAAATGGCCTGCCCCAGATCAGTTTCCAGCATAAGTTAATGATGAATGAAAGTGAAGGCACTTTCATGTCCCTTAAGATGCCACGATAACACAGAGGAACTGGAATATAGTCGGGGGTGCACAGGAAACACAAGGAGAAAGGAAAAGTCTTTGAAACACAAGGGAACATCAATGGAAAAGTTCATTTTTTTGTCGGTAACCATAACAGGTTTCATGAGCCAGTTACAGTGTGTATACATTGTAAATGTAGACAAGAATGTGTAGAGAAAGAAAACATTTTTTTATCCACTTACCAAATCCTCTTTTTTCTTACTCATACTTAGATAAAGAATTACTGGAGAGGATACCTGACCACACATAGTGTACTTCAAAGTTTATTCCCCCAGGTGAAAATAGTAAGAAGACACAGAAGCTCCATTCTGCCCCTATGGAATTTACATTTACACCAGACTTTTTTTTAATTAAATCTGCCTGTGCCCGCGACCAATGGCTTCTCTCTGCCATTTCGTCAGAGAGAAGCTAAGTTCATGTCACCATAACACAGATAAAAAGAACCGGTGCAGTTTGCCATTACCACATAGCAGAAAGCTTGATCTGGGTTGACCATATCGTTTAAGCAGAGGGGTGCCTTATCAGCACAGTTGAGCAGCTGGGAGAAACGAATGTGGCTGGAGCCTTGGAGGAAGTTTTGCAGGGTTAAGAATTATCCGACCACCTCTTCCTGTACAGGTTAGCAGTGTGTGTCACATGGGACGAGCTACAGGATCTGATGTGTATTGTGCATGCAGCGAGTAGAGATGTCCTGTGGGTAGTTAATATTGGACACAGCATGTTCAGAGATTAGCAAATATTAGGATCTGAAATGTGGGTTGAAAGTGTGCATATGTGTGTCTTGGCATACTTATGTGCAATCTGAGTGGCGGCATGTTAAAGCTATTTTTGCGATACCTTTTTGCATTACGTCCTCCCCATATGGTGCGTTTCAACAAACTGTTGATTGTTTGGCATCGAGTTACTCTGGCATCATGTCGCTGTGAGAGTAGTTAAACGCATCAATGGAATCTAACAGCTGCTGTTTGACTGCTAAGATGGTTTTTGTTGTGGTGCTTTTCAGCTTTTCTTCTCCAAAGACCAAAATCTCAGGAGCATAAGTTTTTCTCAGAAAGAGGACAGATGCTTTCTGCATGAGTACTGTTCATAAAGTGCACATGCTTTTTCAGCATGACGGTTGTATAAAAAAATTGATTTTGAAACGTTTTTACCAATCTTTATTTTTTATCTTTTGATTTAGGCCCACTCGCATCTGTAAACCACAGCTAAATAGTGGAACGTGCAGTATACCTTATTGTATTCTTAATCTTATCACCGTCAGCTTGGCCAGATCCTGCGGAGCCCCTTCATGAAGTTTGTGGCTCACGCCGTGTCCTTCACGATCTTCCTTGGCCTGCTGATTGTCAATGCTTCTGACCGCTTCGAAGGCGTCAAGAACCTGCCCAACGAGACCATCACAGACCATCCACGACAGGTGTTTAGGGTCAAAACCACCCAGTTCTCCTGGACAGAGATGTTGATCATGAAGTGGGTGTTGGGTGAGTTGACTTATCACACAAATCATACACATACACACAGTGACTCAGTTACTCAGTTACAGTCTTAAAATGCATATTAATGGATATGATTAGAAGGCTGTAGATGGTAGTGGGTGTTAAGATATACTAGATAGTTGATGATAATCATAATGTTAAATGAATGAAATATCGATATTGCATTGATTTTGCACGTATATGATAGTATAGTGATTTGATCTCAACTAATAAAATAAAAACGTTACTGAATTGGGACTGTCAACACAATTCAAAATAATGTGCAGTGGTATGAGGAGAGAATTGGTCCACACGGCCTGGATGATTTGCACTTTTGGGAAGGCAGCATTAACAATGTACAAATCTTGCTTTTTCAGGGAAAGGCCTTGATTATGTCAGAAAAATACTAACAGGCCATATTCTGCACATACTATGATCCCATATACTGAACTGCCATGCCTATATGCCAGACCCATCACCCACCGAAAAACACCTAGTGCAGTATGTATCAACTATGATGTCAGAATTCAATACAGTTGACCCAAAAACCATAGAGGAAACAGTCCAGCATCTTAAACCATCGACATCCTGTCTTGACACAATGCCATCTGACTTCTTCAAAACTATTGTAAGCTCTGTCCAAACAGATTTGCAGCAAATAATAAACTGCTCACTTCAATCAGGCACGTTTCCTAAACCCTTAAAAGTAGCTGCCATCAAGCCACTCCTAAAAAAGAGAACATTGGATGCTTCCATTTTTAACAAACTACAGACCCATCTCAAAAGTTTTTGAGAAAGTGGTTTTTAATCAACTCAGTAACTTCTTGAACTCCAGTGGACTCCTTGACAAATTTCAGTCAGGCTTCCGACCTCACCACAGTACAGAAACGGCTCTTATTAAAGTGTTAAATGACATAAGGTTGAACACTGACTCAGGCAAGGTGTCAGTTCTGGTCCTGTTGGATCTCAGTGCTGCATTTGACACCGTGGATCACAGTATACTGCTGAACAGGTTGGAAACCTGGGCAGGACTCAGCGGGACAGTCCTAGAATGGTTCAGGTCCTACTTGGAGGAGCGGAGTTATTTTGTGACTATTGGAAGTAATCAATCTGATCGAGTGGCTATGACATGTGGAGTTCCTCAGGGGTCAATTCTTGGACCCCTTCTGTTCACTCTTTACATGCTGCCTCTGGGTCAAATTCTGAAGAACTCTAAAGTCAACTACCACAGCTATGCAGATGACACACAGATATATCTTGCACTGTCTCCAGATGACTGCAGTCCTATACAGTCATTGTGCGACTGCTTAGAGCAAGTCAAAAAGTGGATGAACCAAAATTTCCTTCAGTTAAATCAAGAAAAAACTGAGGTCATTGTGTTTGGCAACAAAGAAAATAGGTTTGCTGTCAGTAAACATCTTGAGTCACTGTCTCTAGAAACTAAATACCAAGTCCAGAACCTCGGCGTGCTGATAGACTCAGACCTGACCTTCAACTATCATATCAAATCAGTCACCAAATCAGCCTTTTATCAACTTAAGAACATATCCAGAATTAAGGGTTTCATGTCCCAAACAGATCAGGAGAAGCTGATTCATGCTTTCATCTCCAGCAGACTTGACTACTGTAACGGTCTTCTGACTGGACTCCCCCAAAAGAGTCTCAAACAGCTGCAGCTCATTCAGAACGCTGCAGCCCGAGTTTTAACCAGAACAAAGAGATCACATCACATCACCCCAGTTCTCAAGTCTTTACATTGGCTCCCGGTCAGATACAGATTAGATTTTAAAGTTCTGCTTCTCGTCTACAAATCACGGAATGGTTTAGGTCCAGAATACATGAATGACATGCTAGTAGAGTATAAACCCAGCAGAGCTCTGAGATCTGCTGACTTAGGTCAGATAGTGGAGGCCAGAGTTCAAACTAGACACGGTGAAGCAGCTTTTAGCTGTTATGCTGCACACAACTGGAACCAACTACCAGCAGAACTAAAATCAGCCCCAACTGTAAGCACTTTTAAATCCAGGTTAAAAACATTTCTCTTTCGGTGTGCTTATGGTTGAGTTTATATCTTTCTTTTTCCCCTCTTCTTTGATTGCTTTTAATTTTTATTCTATTTTTTTCTCTTTAAATTGCTTGTTTTTATGCTGCTTTATGCTGTTCTTTTAAATGCCTTGTCTTTATGTAAAGCACATTGAGTTGCCTGTGGTATGAAATGCGCTATATAAATAAAGATGCCTTGCCTTGCCTTGCCTATGTAACAAAAATTGTTACAAAGTTGAGCAGCTGAAATATTACGTCAAGCAACTACTGGGACGATATCACACTACAGAAACCGGTCTTCTCAGTTCCAACATATTCGCAAAATGTTGTTAGACAAGGTGATGCAACTCCGTGAAAAAGAGTTCCATGGCAATTTTTTTAAAATTGTATAACCAGAATCTTCTTCAAAACAAAAATGGTTTCATATGTTATCTTTGTACTTTTTTCCCTCTATTTTAGGCTTTTAATGATTTGCAAATCCTTGCAGTCGGTTTGTATTTACATTTGACAAAAGTCCTCTATATCATAGAAAGATGCATGCAAGAGAAGTTTGTTATGCCACTACAAAGGTTTTAAAAAGCGTACCCTCTGTAAATGAGTACAGATTCTGCAGAGGGTCAGAGCACTCTTTGCACACCTTTGATATAAGGCATAATTAAAGATTTACACCGCAGCGTACCAACCAAGTGGATGAAAGCCAAGGTTATAGTAATACAACAACACATACTCTTTCATCTTCCGACGATCAAACCGAGGTTACCTCCAGCGTGGATTAAGCACAAGCCAAATTTCTTAAAGCAGTGGCCATGCTGAACCTCAGTGATAAGCCGGAGGACAATTTGGAGCTTGAGATTTGTTGCTTAAGAGATATTATACAGCGAAATAAAGAGAAAAGGAAATTGAAGGAAAGGAGTGGCTGAGGGGGATAGATGGGTGTGGAGTATGTGGCACACAAGAAGTATGAGAAAGCAGGAAGAAAGAGGGGTGGGTGACAAATGAAGACAAACTCCGATGGATAAATAGCCCATGGCCATTTATGTTAGACCTCAGCTGCTTCCTTCTGCTGATGCTCTTTCAACCATTAACACACCAATAACAAGATCACGTTTTTCTGTGTGTGGTTTGTGTATGTTGGTGTACATGGGGTTGTGCTTTTATTTATGTGTAATGGTGCCATTCTTGTCCCCATAGCTGACATTTTTGGCTGCAGCTGTTGTCGCAGGGATGTGTGTGTGTGTACAGTGACTGGTTCCTCAGTTAGACTGCATAATTGTAAATCCTGTAACATGTTTTGATGGCCCAGATATGATTCTTCTCAGGACGCCTTTTCACCAAGAAATTTTCCCCTTGTTCTGGCCCCAAATGGTGAAGGGCAAACTGGTTCCACAGGAAAAAGTAGGCTTTCAACTCTGTGTATGTGTGTTTGAGCGAGAGAGAGAGAGAGTCAGTGTGTGTTCATATGCACCTTACTCAAAAGTGACATATCTCGGATTTATTCGGTTTAAATAATAAGCTTTACTGCCACCATGTGTTCATTTACATGCTTCTTTGTATGTACATGCATAAGTCTGCTAATAATCGCATGAGTGCATGTGAGAGTCTCCTTATCTTTCTGCATTTGTTTTTTTTTGTTTGTTTATTTCCTGACTTACGACAACATATTAATGCGTTTATTTGTGTGTACTGTATGTTCCCTCTTCCTTCTTGCAGGCATGATTTGGTCAGAATGCAAGGAGATCTGGACCGACGGGCCCAGAGAGTACATCATGCACCTCTGGAATGTTCTAGACTTCGGCATGTTGTCCATCTTTGTGGCATCCTTCACAGCCCGTTTCATGGCTTTCCTTAAGGCATCCAAAGCCCAGCAGTATGTAGACTTGCATGTACCGGATGAAGACCTCAGCAGCGCGTCACTGCCTGACGAAGTGGCTTACTTCACTTACGGTAAACAGTTTTTCTGAGAAACATGTTAGAAATGACAGTAATGTTAGTAGTATTACATGTGTTTAAAGGTATGGGAACGTTTTGTCTCCAGCATTTCCGAAAAATAGCGTGGGCAGAATCAGAGCTCCTCCTCTTTCTTTGTTTTTATTCAGCTTTGTCGTTATCACTCTTAATGATATCTATCAGATCATCACTATTCTGATGTTTAACAAAATCAATGCCTGGTTCTACAGCAATGGCTCTTCTCTTATGGATCAACCCCCCCAGAAAAGGCCATTTCGACTCTATGATCAAATGTAAAGGCTTTTCAAGGGTCCTTCACTGTTATGGTACATCTTTAACTGATAACTAGCTTCAAATCACATGAGTATTGAAAAGTATATGAGAAAAATGTCATGAATACCCCAGACCCCTCAGCTGGCTCTAGACCTTGTATCTAAATGCATTTTTGATGATCTGACGTCCTTGGTCACATTAACGTACCATCTACTCAACCAATGTACCTCCTGACAGCGATAGACAATGTATTTGGCAGCGTGTTGCACTGGGTCAGTTACCCATCGCTTTTGTTTGGCTTGTGGGACAAGCAGTGGAGAACAAGACAGCGTAATGTGGGCATTTTGTTTGTAATCTTGAGTTTGGGCGATCGCAAGCATGCTCATAAATTACTCGGTATAAGTGACTTATGGCTGCCATATGTGCAGCAAAAAAGAAAATACGTGCACGCAAAGAGTCGAGGGAAATTCACAAAGTATTCAACTCCTGAGCAGTAAGCATACATGCAGCGACCAGAACCACAAAATCTATATGTAAAAATATAACCTGACACAGGCTGCAGGCTTTACTGTACACATCCTTAGTGGCACATGAATGGAAGCCTCATCAGTGCTGCCCCCTGGTGGGTAGTTTCAGTCACGACACATCAGGAAATACAAAAAGGTGTTTAAAGATCCTTAACAGAAACAACAAAATTGTGAATTTGAGCTATCAAGATAACTTTTTCAATTATTTTTCATACTAGTTTAACCATCCTTTCCTATACAAGTGCCTCTGTCCTTATCTCTGTACTTCTTGAGCACACTTTCCCTTCATCTCGTTTCTTTGCAGCCCAACCAGCTCATCCTCATTGGCTCTCCCTCCTGCTGCTCCCTGTATCTCCAACTTCTTGCCTGGCTTTCCTATTTCTATCCTCACTTAATCCATCCTCTTACTGTGCTGTCTCACGAGCTTATGTTCCTAAAAGCCATGATTATGCTGCATGACAACATCCACCGAATATTTATTTGCCACTGCGACATAACGTTTACTTTGCACACTTTAACCAAAAGGAATCCATAGAGTAAGTGATGTGCTTGTGTGCTTCAAATTAAATGCGCACTGTACAAAATGTGCAACTCAATATAACCCTTCTGCTTTACATTTACAGGTGCTATGCGTCTAATATCCAACAAATGGTTTACAACGCACTTCTATATGTTTCTAAGCAGTAACATAGGGATGAAAAGAAAGGTGTAAGATCCAACTGAATTTTGAACATGCATAAAGATCTTTCTCCTCCTCTTCCTCCAGCCAGGAACAAGTGGCGCCCATCTGACCCCCAGATCATCTCAGAAGGCCTGTATGCCATCGCTGTGGTGCTGAGTTTCTCACGCATCGCCTACATACTGCCAGCCAATGAGAGCTTTGGCCCATTGCAGATCTCACTGGGGCGCACAGTCAAAGACATCTTCAAGTTCATGGTCATCTTCATCATGGTGTTTGTGGCCTTCATGATTGGCATGTTCAACCTTTACTCGTACTACCTGGGAGCCAAGTACAATCCTGCCTTCACCACGTGAGTTAAGCCCTGCTGTGAGAATGGTTTATTGTGTTCAGGATGCATGTGTAGCTGTGTGATCAGGCAGCGATAAGTCTGAACATGTTTATGACTTTAGACTAATTTCCCTGTTATTTCAGGGGTGTTTGCTCTGGACCTGCTTTCCTGCTAGATAAGACCGAGCAACTTGGAAATCCCCCAGGAACAATAGAAATGGTCACATGAAGTCTCGGATGAGATTGTATTCTGTGTTCATTAGATGCATGGTGCTCTATCAGTGGCAGAGATCGAACTTTAATCTTCCCGTAGGCCTAATGCTGGCAATCAGGCTATTTGGTTGAATCTAATAAGGACAAAGGTTCACTTAGGGCGATCTATACCGTATGATAATTGTAAAATGTGGTTTCGTTTCACACATTTAACAAGATTAGCCATTTACATATCACTACTTTGTGTTGATTTTACTGTCCATTCTGATTTAACTTTCAGCATGAGATCATAGTAGCATTCAGGATCAGAGCTCAGGGATATGGATCAGTGTTGGTAAAATTTCCAGGCCTGTGGTGTGAAAATCATCTCTCTTCTCTTTTTTTCCTGTAATCCATCCATTTAAAAAAAATTATCATAGTGGATTTGAAAGTATTAAGGCCGTAAAGGAAGCTTTTTGGGTGTTTTGACACAGTCTTTGAAGTTGTTGGCTTTGCTTTAGGCACCTGAGTGGCGCTTGGCCTTGCTCCTCGTTTGATAAAGCAGAGACAGGATAGACGCAGACAGGGTTATTGACCACAATCTAACACAAGAGAGTTGACAGTGATCTTCCCACAATATTGACTTTGCACATGCCCACCTCCTCCTCTCCACACTGACAGTTTCTTCCTGGAGGTGCATGTTCCGTTTTAAGTAGTCTGACAGACAGATCGAGTTAGACAGGCTGCCCTATTTGAGGTTTCAAACTTGCAAAGATATTGTCAGCAACACTGCTGTGAATGCATTTTGCATGTTAAAGCGCTGCAGTCACACAATATCAGTGTGTTTTGATTCCGTAAATCAAGACTATTATTTTAACATTTATGCAGTCAAGCTGTTGATGTGATGTGATATATCTTAAAGTATCAGGCTGTTTTTAAAGCAATCAGCTACTCAGACACATCAGTCTTTACCTTAGTGATACCTTCCTTCATTGTAGCTTATCCACTTCTCAGACTGTCCATCCTTTCTTATCAGCTGCAATCCGACTGGCACCGTCTCTGTCGGATATTTGTTGATATCAATCTTGGGCTGCTGACTGGATCTGTCTGCTTGTTATCACTCCACTTGGAGAGAAAACTCTCTGAGATTTCTTCTTGTCACATCTGATTGCTCATTTTCTCAGAAGAAGATATCCACAGATTTTAATAAATGACATTACAGTATGGCTGCTCTATTTGTAATTCCGCTGTAACATGCTGTTCTTTTGTTGAAGCTGTTTTTTCTTTAATACATTTCACCCTTTTAAGTCGCAGCAGAGCACGGACATTGTTTTGCATTGTTTTCATAACCTTGCCAGATCTAATATCCATATTTAGTGGCATATAATGATTTTCTTTTCCTTTTTTTTCATTTTTGTATGTCAAGAGAAGCGAGTGCCTGTGCTGTCTGTTATGTTTTGCTGGTCTGGAGTAATTGGTTCGGAGTAATCTGATGCAGAGTTTCAGAGTTTAGACCCACAAACTTCTTGTATCACATCCAATTATAATATTCGCAAAACACCCACAGCAAAAACTGATGTTTCAGAAATGGCAAAAGCTCAAGATATTTACACCAATTTGTTGTTTCTAGTTATTTTGTCAACTGTACAGTTGTTGTTTCAGTTTTCCAAAAATACTTTGCAACTTGATTTTCTGTCTTCTAATTATGTCTGTCCAACTGATTTCCTTTCCACTTAATATAGGAGCATCCCTCTTTAGTATGTTTCTACCTAAAAGCAGAAGCCTGCACTCTTTGTTCTTTTAGGTGCTGTTGTTCATCATTATCAAGTTAGAAAGTTATCAAATGGCTTTCATTTCAAACCGATAGGATCACAAACCAGATGCAGCTGAAGCAAATATCTATTGTTTGTGCACCATTGTTGGAATTATCCTCACACGTTCCTATCAAGTGACAGTGTACAATTCTTGAGCCAATCCACATCCACTGATACACATTATCAGGTAAAGAAGGAAATATGTGCAGCAATTCATAGAAATATTGACAAGCACAAGTGTAAATATAGTATTTAAGGTAAATATAGAGTTTGTACAATTCTAACAAGCTTGAAAGTTCATATATGATATGACCACAGCCGTGAACCTCATCACGGCCTAAGCCATTTTAGACAAGCCTTCTTGTCATTTCTCTAAGTATTCAGGAAAAGTTCTCCAGGCCTGAAGGACTTGAGAATGGCTTATTGACAGCCATCCTTCATGTTATCTTTGGCAGTTTTTGTGAGTGCAACTGAAGAAATGTGAACAAATGATGTGTCTTTATGACAACCTGATAGCAACAACGGGCCTAAAAAATACTATTTGCTCAGGGTTTTTTTTTTTATGTGTACACACAACACTGGTTTTCCTCCCCCGAGTTGAGAAGTGCTTTGAATGATTCATGGGAAAATATTGTGTTGCTTAAAAAACATTGTCCTCTGACATTGGTCGGGTACAAGGACGGGACTAAAGTCGGGGGAAAAGCAAGCAATAGCCAAAGAAAAACTTTGAAAGTCCTTCAGAAAGCAGAACTTATTGATCAAGACAACTTTAGATTACAAGAAAGTCTGGCTTCTAGAAGCAAAATATAAAGAAATAAGGGGTGGCTAAAGACTTTTGCAGATTACTGTATATATACCCTGGACTTCATTTCTAAGTTTATGTGTGATAAGGCATCTACTCTCTCATGCTGACACACTCAGTGCTGTGCTGTGAATATACAGTAGCTCCTTTGCTGAGTCTCAGCACAGTGACGCTGTGAGTTCTGCTTGACTACCCGCGTGGAGACTTAGCAGACAGTTAACTGACACGTGCCGCAGATGTATAGGCAGAAACGGAGTCTGATGGAGCTGAAAAAGGCTATCAGAGAGATTGTGGTCAGAATCCAACAGTCTGACATAATGAAGACTTCTTACAAAGCAAAGACCAGGCGCAGAAAAATACCCTGGTGTCTACAGATGGAAGGGCCTTATCATCACCAGCCATCACAGTCATTTCCGTTGCAAGTGTATGATCCACTCTCCCCCCTCTGCTTTGGAGATCAGCATCAAGGCTGATTTTAAAAAGATCAGTGTGAACACGAAATAAAACGAAACCACTGCATTTCTTATCACAGTGTGGAGAGAAGGGGGAGTTTTATTTCTTCCTCTAAACAAGCCTCTGACACTTTCAGCAGCAGCATCTGGTTTGCGAGAGCTGCGTGTTTTGAACTTGGCAAAAAACCTGGAGTTGTGTTGTAGTTAGTTTCACCGCCAGGGGTCACTGTGGCATTGACTCTCACTCAGTAAATGCCTGAGCAAATGCCTGGAATCAAGTGTGCAGAGAGGGAGTTCTTATCATTTGTCCTGTGTTTACATTTTTTCTGTTAAAATGTAATCAAGCGTTTTGCTGCATCCTAATGTGATGACTGTGGAGATGTTTTATATTTTGTTTGGTTGTCTGGAGGTTTAATTCACTAGTAAAATTCACCACCGAGACTGCCACATTTGTTATGTCTGGTAATAACAGTTGTTCTCGAGCTGTGCGGCAATGTGCCCTCCATCTCCTTGGTCCCTTGTGACCCTGTAGAGAACATATGCCTGTGCTCAGTTCCCTGTTTGTGTGTATGTGTGTGTGTGTGTGTGAATTTTGTGATGTTAGATGTTTGACAGGACTCGTTTGATGGAGGGCAGAAGAACAGACTGGTCTGATAGCTCTGATTCGATGAGGAGGGTGGCAGGTGGAGGATGTAATGATACCCCAGGAGGGACCACTCAGGCTGGGTGACGGAGGGAAAGAAGTGAAAGGATGGAGGGCAGTTTGTGATAGAGGAGTGAGGCTGAGGATTTTACTTTGCAACTCACACTAGCGAAAACTCACACACATGAGTGCACAGCTTGATAGGGCTTAATAAAAACTGAGCCACACGCATACCCAAACCCCACAGGCGTGAACACACTTCTGACTCACATACTTAAAATCAGACACACCAGATGCTCTTCGTTGGGTGCCCACGCAGTTGTCTTCTCACATGTGCAAATACACTTAAGCAGCCACATAAATCCTTATTGTTCCTCACTGCTTGTGTTTCCGAATGCTACAACAATTGCTTAATTGGTCAAAGAAACCATATGTGTTCAGGTCAACTCCTTCACAGACACACTTATCTGGATTTTGATTTGGACAGTGCTGGTGTGGAGTACTGGATCCATCTCTATGTTCCAGTCCACTGTGCATGACAACACTGCGCAGAAAGAGATGGAGAGAATGGGGAATCAGAAAAAGTCTGGATGGGTGAAAAGTGGGCAAAAGTTGAAGCTGTGCCTTTTTTTGGAGAAAGAGTAAAAGAAGAGGACACAGCAGGGTCTTAAGCGTCTTTAAATGAAATGTAAATGTGATTTTTATTGATGCCAAAGTAAAAGAGAATGAATACAGCAGAGTCATCAGGTGCCATAGAATGAGGAGATAAAGTGAATTGGGAAGAGGAGGAGGAAGACAGAGGAGGATGGAAGGGATGACGGATGAGAGGGGAACTGGAGGGAGTGATGCAGAGGAGGGTGTTTTTGGCTCGGCTCTTTGTTCAGGCAAAATGCAGGAGACCTGCCAGATTACATAGACAAAGGAGGAAGAAGAGGGGAGAGAGAATGGTAGAGAATAAGAGAAGGTCATGCAGGCTGAGCAATAGGTAGACGGACATCCTCACAGGATTAGCACAGATTTAAGCATAAACATTTGAAAAGGTGGGAAGAAATCTGAATGCAAGCACTTTGCACATTTATTTGTTCACTTAACCTATTATGTGCCACGTGTTTCCATCTTAATTCATGTTAGTACATGTTTTTAAGTTCTTTCCACACCATTAAAACATGCACCTACTGCAGCTGAGTCAAAAGACACAATAAGTGTTGACAGATGTAAACAAGACCAGAGAAATTTGCGACTAAAATTATTTTATTTAATGAAACTGGAGTCGACAGAGGGGGCAGGAATGAAAAGCAGGCCAAAGAGAGGAGTTGGGAAGAGGAAAGGATAGAAAGATAAAGATTAAGATGTAGGCAGAAATAACGAAAGTAAAGTGAAGACTGAAAGGCTGTGGAGGAAGAGAGAAAACAGAGCATGAAAAAGAAACATAACCTGGAGGGGACACTGGGATCCTGGTGAAAGAGACAGGGTCTGGAGAGAGGATAAGAGGTGGGCAAAAGTACTGAAGGTGTGATGAAAGGAGAGAATCTATTAGCTCTGAAGGGAAGACAAAGGTGTCATGTTCAGCCTTTACTATTCAGAGAGACACAGCGAGATCACGTACAAAAGTAACAGAAAGATTAATTATTCATGACTTGTACAGGATGTCAAATGTCAGTGCACAGACTATTAGTTTTAAAGTTTGTCCCAATATTGAGCATTTTTCAGTAATTTCCTCTATTTTATGACAAATTATGTCAACTATTTGATTTTGCACTTGGGTGATGAGACAGATTCTGTTTTAAAGAGCACTAAGGCCATAATTTAAGATAAAATCTATGGAAATGAATTTTATTCCCCTGTCCAGATAAGTGGTGGGGGACTCATATCCACTGGATTAGGGGACAGATGACCAAAGAACAAAACCAAAGCAGTGAAACTATCAATCAATAATCAATATAGCTTGTGTAAGAAAGGTAAACAAGAGTTTGCTGATGTTAGCGATCTGACCTTTATTAAACTAAAACTCTGCTGGGATCTAAGTTTATTCGTTTCTTACTCTACTATTGCGAATGCAAAACAATGTCCACGTTGGAGGTGATATGACTTCTTGAAGGAAGCGTGGCAGAAATAGTTTGAGAGAAATAAAAAGAACCAAGACAGACCTGTCAGCTAGGACATTGGAGTTTGAATGCAGGGCTGTATGTTGCTCTCAAACCTGTTTTTAGCTTTCAGTATTGATGGTGCCTTTCCAGATGTGAAAGTTCCCTGTTCCAAAGACACTAATCCAACCCTATACCATCAGAGATGAAAGCCTTTGAACTACGTTCTGAAAACATGGTCCCTTTCTACTTCAGCCATGTGGAGGCAGCTCTTGTTTGAACAATGTTCCACTGCCTCAGTCCGTTTTGAATTGCATTTGGCCCAGAGAAGACAGAAGACAGGTTTTCAAGATCATGTTCAAATTTGGCTTCTTCTTAATATGATGAAGTTTAAACTGCATTTGTGTTTTGCACAATAAAACTGTATTCAGGAGGTGTTCCTGAGCCCATACTGTGATTTCCATGACAGAATCCTGACTATTTTAAATGCAGTGCCGCCTCAGGGCCCTGCAGAGGCCTCCAATCGATGTATGATATTGTATACTGAAGATGATGGAACATTCTAAATCTTTGCAGTTTTATGTTTTCTTTTGCAGCTTGCTGAAAATCCTCCCCCATTAACTTCTTAGAGACTTATTGGTTACAATTTTGTACCACCTACTTTTCCAGCCAAAGTCAGTCAGTACCAATGTCCCAACATGTTTGTTGCCATCAAATCCAAGGAGAGTCGAAATAATAAAATGTCTCACTTTGTTCACATTATGTTCAACTGTGAATGACATATCGGTTTATAAGATTTGCAAATCATTGCGTTCAGTTTTTATTCACATTTTACACTTTTTCGGAATTGGGGTTATTTTTCTAAGTCGGGTGTGGCTCGAAAAACCACTCGTCCAAACTGACTGAAGCAAAGCATCCAAACGAATGACACAATGCGGCATCACATAAAAATAGATTTATATCTCGATGCTTTGCTGGTTGTTTTTCTCAAATTATATGATATATTATTTCAATAACAAATAAAGTATATTGCTGGATTTTATTTAATGAAAGGTAAGAGTAAATGCAGAAGCCCCTCACTCTTATGTTTGAGTTTAAAGCTGAACATGATTCTATCAAACTATAGTTGTTTCTGCATACTGTTGATTTCATCAACCTGTACTCTGTAATTGTCAAAAAGCTCTGAGAAGCATGTCACATGTGTAATATCTATTGTTTTTTATTCTTTATTCCTAATAAAGAATAATGAAACATAAAAATTAAACGGTTGAAAATTTAAACACGTATCCTGTAAATGAGGTCTTTGATAGCTGCAAACACGATACGAGGCATGACAACAGAGATTAAAGCTGCACAGCATTGGAATGAAAGAAAGATAACTAAAGAGGTTTTCAAACAAAATAAAGCATCAAACTTGAGTAAAGTTTAGAAAAGGCTTAGAGAACATGTCTGCCAGACATAATGATCTGAAGAATGCACTTCAGAGTCTGATTAAGTGAGGTAGGCAGGGCCTAAAAAAACAGATTTAAGTATTACAACACTGGTGCTTTTTTAACCTGGGCTAGATCTCCACGGTAACTGCACAACAAACCTGCTTCAGTGGAGGTTATGCTTATGGTCTCAACTTAAGCAAGTTGAAAAAAGCTCCATCCTTTTTCTAACTCATTTTCTGACACTATTTCCTCTTAGTGATTCACATTCTCAGCAGAGAGAATAGATTATTAACACAAACCCTGTTCAGACATACTGAGTTTCAATGGTTCCACCGAACACAGCTCAAATCGAATGCCATATGTTGCCACAAGAAACCTGTACGTATCCAGCAGGAAATGCAGAAAATTTGTTTATTTGCTGCAAAGTCTGTTTTGCGCTGAGGGTTTTGCTGCTAATTGAAACACAGGTTACAAAATTGATTAGTACATTGGTATTTATCACAGAGAGTGTCAGGCTTAGGTCAAAATACCCCAGAGATGAGATAAACAAGCACAGTCGAAACAACCCAGATCAGATCAGCCCATAATGAGAGGCTGAACTGAACCACTGCTCACTCTGCCCCCTCACTGTACCCAGCTCTTCCGCAGGGTCTGGATCTTTTCTGGCACAGCTTTACACTGACACATCAGTGTCGCTGACAATTTACTGCACACATTTGTGCTTTCTGTAAGTGGGATTCACTTCAACTCAGTTTCTTTGAACTACTAGGCTCAAAGTTAGCGAATAGCCGATCGTCCATCAAACTTGCGACTGTGTACTGAATTATTTTGTCATTTCACTCATCTCCAGATCGTTTGTCTCGTGCCGTCATTGACCTTTACATGTGCTTCATGTTGGAATTTTGGGCCCCCATAAGCAGTGATCAACATGGTATTCATGGATGCTCTGTGAGTTTAGGAAAGAGTGACAGGATGAGTGAACAGAGGATACAGCACACGCAGCATTGTTGTCATTAAACAGACTTCACGTTAAAGTATTAAAGGGATAGTTCGCCTCTTTTGACATGAAGCTGTATGACATCCCACATTAGCAATATCATTTATGAACATTGACTTACCCCCTGCTGCGTCCTGTGAGCTGAGTTCCAGCCTCGTTAGTTTGCTCGGGTCTCGAAAATAAAGCGTCTTGCTTCTCAAAACAATATGCGTTCAAAAGAGTAATACATTTGCATCACAAAATCCTCCCTCCAGAAAAAGTCAGACCTCACAATCGCTTGGCGCTATTTTTGCCTCCCTTCATATCAATGCGTACAGCTGCCTAGCGATAGCCGCACCTGTTACGGTGTTTACTGCTCGGAAGCAGGGGACTGCTCGGTCTGCACTTTGGTCTGCACAGTTTACACAGCCCGTAGTGATATAATATGGGATGTCATACAGCTTCATGTCAAAAGAGGCAAACTATCCCTTTAAATTAACAAAAGTAATCGTATAAAACTATTGTGGATCTTGCCAAATTATTTCTAAAGATTCTTGCATTTGCCACCCCTGCAGTTCAGCCATGGAGTTACGGATCCCTATTTCAGGCACGATCTTGGTCCATTTCTTGTTGTCCAGGTTGGTAAAACAGTCCAAGTAAATGAGGAAGGCACAAAAAACAAATAGGACAAAAGAAAATATTAATTTAACAACTGAACATTCTGTTTTTGTAAGGCATGCCAACAATTTTTTTCATGAAATTGTTGTCATTTTTGCAGTTTTTCTTACAGATGAAGTAGAGGAAAATGTCAACGTTGTAAAAGAGAAATATAAGAGTTGAATAAGGACAACAACAAAGTGTCAGGACTGAAAACTCAAAGTCTTGACAAGTAGAACATGAGCGACAAAAGAAATGAAAAACAAATTGGAAGAAACAACAGTCTATGTGTGTGACTGAACTGTAAGAAACTGACTGAAGAAAACGGGATTTATATTCAGAAAAGACAAACACATACCATCACTAACACGTAAACAGAAGAAAACAAGGTGGCGGTGGGCTGAAGAGAAGCACTCATGGACTGTGGATGATTAGATGAAAGCGATATTCAGAGATGAATCATCAATCTGCATTGGACAAGATGATTATGCTGGAACCTTTGCTTAAATCAGGTCCAATGAAACATATAAAAATGACTGCCTGAAGAAAACAAGCAAATGGATTATATGAGGTTGATTTCAGGCAAAGGACCAAGAAGATGCTGATCATTACCTCTCTACAGTAAATGCGCAAGTGGAAATTTTGGACACTTTTTTATCAATCTACCAATCAAAAGGCTGATGATGCTAAGGTAATTTTACAAGATGATAATGCATCTTATCACTGTTCAAACTTCTTTTCAGGAAAGACATCAGCTCAGTGACATGGCCAGCAAACAGTCCGGATCTCAATTGAAAGTCTTCGGGGAAAATTGCAAAAAATGGTCCATGACCGGTTCCATCCTGCAAAGCTGATCTAAAAGGTGGAGCCTTAGTGATGAAGAACACTGTTGTGTCATTTGTGAAGTCCTCAAAGAATTAAAGCTCTCATCAAAGCCACAAGAGCTGTAAGACTTTATTGTCTGTGATACTGTCTTTCTCTACTTCATCTTAATAAAGACAAAGTTACAATAAAAAAGTTACTTTCATTTTCAGGTAAATTTCACCCGAAAGCCTGAATGTTTAGCTGGTGAATTAATTAAGTAGCTTGTTTTATATATATATATATATATATATATATATATATATATATATATATATATATATATATATATATCTTTCAGAATATAAAAGAAAGAAGTTGAATGAACATCCTCCAAGTCTGGTGATTCCATAAGTTTTCTTCTTCTCCAAAGTAAAGTCAATCCACTGGGTGTTCTTATTCTCTGGGGTGAAGGGAACAACAAGTGCTCTTCTGAGCAGCTGACCAGAGATCAGTGAGTGTGCCATTCCTACTTCATTGTTCTGGCAGGCCCGGTGCATGCAAGAAGAAAAATTGGACCAGAACTCGGAATTTTAAAGACAAGCAGTGGGTGGAGATAAAAATGGAGAGGACAGATCATTTTGTTCTGAGCTCCAGCAGGGATGTCAGGTGCGAATCTAAAAGGCTGACGGAGATATTTTCTCAGACAAAGGAACAGGGTGATTTTTGAGTTGGTGATTACGTCAAGCCCCCATATATGTGTGGTAAAGCACAGAGATGGTCATTTAGAATTTATTTTGCCTCTAAAGTTTAATCAGTCCGATATCCAATTGTAATCCTCAAAATATACATCAGGAACTGAAAAGGCATTGAGTTTTAACATTAAACCATTTACTTCCAATTCTTCCAACATATACGTAATTGCTCTTTTTGAGTTAAGTAGATGGTACATTGTTGGTGCAACATGTGCAGAAGAAGCATTGAATGCCACATCAACAATTGCATTTTATCCCATTTTAATCACACAGAGTTGAAGGAAATGAGCTGATAACCTCTCATTTGATACCTATTTTCTAGGACTGAAGTTTAAGGTTTTGTTGAGCCTGTTAAAGCAAATAAATCTTGCCCAAACGCTTCAAAGAGCAGAACAGATCTAATGATATCATCAGCTCGAACGCAACAGAGATGTTAATTGTGAATAAGAATCAATTTTACTTTTCCCTTCACCCCTCCAAGGTATGAAAGAACTAATGCCATACCTCATCAGCCAAGCTGTTGCAGCCAGAATCTAATTGCCAAACTCTTATCAAAACAATCCTGACACTTATGAGAGGACAATAACAACCGGAGACAGAAAACTGCAGGCGAGCAGGCAAATGAAAGAGAAGTTGATGTCTTGTTCCTTCTTTCTATTAAAACACTCTAATTGCCCATCTTATGGTGCCATATTCCCCGCTTAATAAGACCCCCCCCTGCAGTTTGCTTTAACATACACATACATCACAAGAGCCTCCTTTTCGTTTGCTCTCGTTTTGCCCCATTTTGTGTCCGTGTGTCACGCAAATGTACACAAACGCATAAACAGGAGCACACATCCATTTTTGTTCTCCATCCATCCCTCTCTTCTCCCTCTCTATCAAACAGGCACACCCAAGCATCTCTTGGGAGCCGAGTTTATTCGTTCATTAAAAACCGAGGTGGGCAAGGCCCCATCCCTGCGGTCACCATGGTGACAGCTCATTTTGTGCAACAGATAGAGTTCAATTCTGTTTAATATTTAAATATGCTTCATTGATATTTGCCTGCCCGACTAGCGGTCTGTTGGCTGGAGAGGAGAACAGCAGAATTTGATATGTTGCTAATGAGTGACGTGCAGCTGAATAAAGAGCAGTGTGTCCGGTGCAGCTGTTAACAGAGGCCATATTTACATTTACGTGTTGTTTACATTTAAACTGCATGAGAACATTGCTGCAGATTAAACAAAGTAAAATAATTGTTTCAGATGGAGAAATAACCAAAATGAAAGAAATGTATAAATTATAATTATAGTGACAGAAATGGCTAAAAGCTGTTGGGATGAGCATTAGGGAGTGAGAGCAAAATGGAAAAGGTGTGCAAGCTATGGGAATATGATGAGGAAATGGGTATAAAGCACAGAGCAGACAGACGGAGATGATAGCAGCACAGAGAGGAGCTAGACATAAAGCATCAGGAAAGGGAATATGAGCTCGTCACAGAGGGGAAGAGGTTGATTTGGGCCTGTTGGTGATTAGGTTTGGTCTTCTCCTGCAGAGCCGTGGTGAGTCACCAGTCTCCCACACACAGACATGCATGGTGTGCGCGGCATGATTGTGGTGGAGACAAAGAGTCAGAAACACCATCAGCTCTCTACAGTCAGTATCTTTTGGGGGGGGCTATTCAAGCTAAAGCGGGGCAGGTCTCCAGGAACTGAATGAAAGCAAATGTAATTTTTTGCTCTTTGAAAAACATGACTGTTTCGTGCAGCCTTTTGGGGAAGGCACTGTCAATGACAAATAATGGCATGCTGCTTATCAGATCACGGCCTCCTGTTTAAATGTGCCCTTAAAACACACACACACGCACAAGATTAAATTGAATCAATCTAAAAAAAATAATAAATCCACCATTATCCTGGTTACCAGGCATCTCATCCATCTCTGTAATGGGTTATTGTATAATACACACATAACCACTACCTTAACTGACATTACATAAGTTTAAATTTGTCATTGCTGTTTATCTCCAGGGATACATTTTAGGATTTCTATAATTGCACTTCCTCCCTGAGAGGCATCTCACATAGTTTTCAGTAAATTAAATAACGTGAAAACAAGGTAAGGAAAACAAATCATGATGCCCAGCAACAATCGCTGCCAGTGCATAAATATGAAAGAAGAACCTCAGCTCTCATATATGTTCCTTTCTGTATTTTATCCGCATTATATGAGCTGTACAGATACAAGTGATGTGTGAGACCTCATGAAGTAGAAAATGTTATATCTGTATTTGTTTGGACACTAATCTTGTTTTTCCAGCTGGTACCAAAACTTATTCTGGTTCCATTCGTATGATATCTGCTCAAAAGTGCAAACTATCAGTTTTAATTTGAGGATAATTACATCAAAAATTAAGGACTGCCAGAAATACAGCTTATTAATATGCAGAGCCCTCTTTACCAAGGGACCAGAGGTGCATAGCTATTAACCTAAAAGCTTTTTCATAAATGGGTTCTTCCCTCATTATTTCTTTGTCAGTCAGAAAGGTGAAAGGTCCAGATTTGATTCCGGGTATGGCATTTGCGTTAGCACTGTGTTTCTGTGAACCCACAACATGTGGTCAGTGTAGCTCTCATTGATCCTTTACGGGGCCTGTGGGAACATTAAGAGTGGCCAGATTAACGGTTTGGAAAATCGAATTCTACCATAAAGAGACTACATCCAAAGAGTAAGATTAGACATTTTCTTGAATAAGTCAATCATTTTTTTTTTTAATTCATTCATAATTTGATAGGATGAGAAAGTGTAGTGTGCAAGAAAAGTGTACATCACCTGCAAAACACCTGATGGTTTGGGCAGGCTTGGCTTCCAGTGAGGCAAGGCTGGTTTATTTGTAGACCACAATTCGTACACAAGGCAATTCAAAGTGCTTTATCACAGTAGTGTTGTATCACTGGTGTTAATTGATTATGTGACAGAAGACAGAAGCAGCTGGATGAATCCTGAAGTGTACAGGGACATGCTGTCTGCTCGGATTAAGCTAAATGCAGCAAAGTTAATTGGATGGTGCCTCACAGTTCAGATGGACAAAACGTACAGCAATCCTGCAGTTTTTCAAGGTTAAATAGAGAAAATATAAAGCGTGGTATTCTGCAATGGCAGACTCAGTCAACTTATCCCAACTCACAAGAGTTTTACTTTCCTTGCTGCAGAACAAACCCAAGGCAGAAAGACCCAAAAACAAAACACAAATTGAGGACAGCTGCAGGCCTGACAAGGCATCACACAGGATGAAAACTTTTCTTTGTCTGTGTTCATGGGTTTTCAGATCTCCAGCTGTCATTCTCTGCAAATTCTTTGTGGCAAAGTACTGCAGTTAAGGAGCGGTGACCTCCAATCTAGATGTGATTACCTTCAAATTAAAGATGAAAGTCTGCATTTTAAATATGTATTACATCACTGGTACTTGTATAAGTTCTGTGAACAGCTTGAATAAGAGAAAAACTGCTCAAGTCTATATTCTACCATGATTGTCTGTACGGAGGGGGTTCATATCCAGCTCTCACTCCGCCGACACGTAAATGTCACATTTTTGGAAGTTGCTTTATATCAAAGTAACAATCTGCCTAAGCAAACAGATGAACAGTGACTATGAATAGTCATGCCATTTGGTGGCTGTGTTATTTTAACTGTGTGTATTTGTGTGTAGGTTCCTGTAAATGTCTGGTTTAATGGCACTTTAATGTTGGCTACAAAATTCTTCATCATTATCCACATTTACAATTTGAGAACAGGAAAATCTAAATCAGGCCAGCATTTGACAGGGTGGGAAGGAGAGCCTGGAGACTAATTTGAGGAATAATTTGATTGAAATGGAATATAACATAATCAAGACCAAATTGCCCTCTTTTTTTTAATTTTGTTTCAGTACTCAAAGCCACTTGAAAGGCTTTTCTTTTCTTGATCTTGTACAAGAAGCTCCAGATAAGTGATGAGAAAGGACTAAAAGAGAGAAATCTTCATGAAACTGGTCTTCAAGGGGAGCCTTACAAAATCACCTTCCTGGACTTCTTGTACGATAGGCTTCTGGATTTTTGTGATATAAATAGTGAGTGGGGATTTGATACAATTGGAAACAGCCTTTCTCTTCTGTTGTTGCTAGTGTCACAGCAATAGGCTGTCAGGCCAAGACACAGAGGAAATCTGCTTAAGAACTACCATAAATGCTTGTAGATGTGTTTATCTCTGCCTCATTTGGACAGTTGAGTTATATTGTATTGATATTTCAGTAGCTTTCATCATCTGATTCAAATTTAGCTTAAATCAGACGCAAAGAAAGTAATGTCACCTTCAAGAGTTCCAGTGACTTCAAGCGAATGATTAAAACAAAGAAAGAAACGGAAGTCTCCTAAGTAAAATGATCAAAGCTCCTATATTTTGGCAGAAAAATGTATGTTTGTGGAGGACCTTGTAAGTAAATAAGAATTTTAAGTGATATTGTGTTTCTTTTGAAGTCGGGTTGAGTGAAGTACTTCTGAGTAGACAGTGTCCCATCTGAAGGAGACAGCAGTCAAAGCACTCTCAGTTTGGACATGAAGAGGTTTCAGGATAGGGGAGCTAAGTTAAAGCTTCTCAGACCAGCTAAAGCAGCCCAAACCTATACATTTTCAAAGGAGTTTGAGAGTAAGCTAAGGCCAGTTAGACTAAACTAGACTGGGTCAATGTAATAAGATCCCTGTTTCCACACGGTGTGGCAATAAGGACTAAGTTGCAAAGGGCTGCGGACCGTGTGGCTAAATGGACATTCTGTGGTGGAGAAAATGTACTGACAAAATAAACATCTGTCTGATGCAGTGACAATGCAGTGTTAAATTTCCCATTACAGCTCCAGCTCGTACTGCTTTAAAAAAATAAATTTGATTCTTTCAGATGGCAAAAACAGAGCTCTTCTTATGGTTCCCCTCTGAGTAACTTTAAGCACTGACGTACTTCACCCACTTCAAAACAAACAAAATATCCCTCAAGCCTCAGAATCTTACAGTTTATGACATAGCGAGAATTGTTTTCTGTTAGTTTTTTTCTGCTCTATTTTGGTTTTCCTTCTAAATAACATTTATGATATTCATTTTAACAAACAATACAAAAGACCAAGCCCAGACATATATATGCCTCAATTCCATTGCATGGTGCAGCTCAACTCTTCTTAATGGACTCTTAGCTGAATGGTCTGCTGTGGTTTAATAACACATTTCAGTATTGTCTCAAAATTTCAACTGTGGTGATAATAGAAAACTACTCAGAAGTATCTACAAAGGAATCCCCCTACCCCAAAATAAGCAGAGCCATACCATGCCATGAAAATCAGGGTATATATTTAGTTGAGTCTTTCTTTAGAAACCTTGCAGTTGGATGGTTTTGAAGTGGTTTTGTGTTTGTATCTGTGACTACTCCACTGTAATCACTCTTTACTGCACATGCACAACCTTTGCATGTAATTTCTGCAACAACCATTACCTATATAATACCACATGACAACCAAAACACATAGGTGCATGGCCTCTATCGCCGCTGGACCTTCCACAGAAATAACCATAATTACAGAAACAGTTTGTCTCCAACAGCAACGGCTCCAGTCAGTGACAGAACTGAGTATATTAAAAAAAATGCAAACATAGTTTTATAGGATAATGTCCCTTTCTGAATCTTTTTCAGGATCTTAACACTATATTTAGTTCTCAGAACAAAGTTAGGTCACAAAGTGACTGCGTATCAAGACAGAGGCCAGCCTGTTAAAGTGAGGGGTTTCTAATGAGCAATGAACAGTTTGGTCAATGCAAAACACGATGCAAAATTACAGCGTTTCCTACCAGGTGTGTATTTTTAAGTGTTTCCTGGATCTTAGTGCAAAAGAAAGACCACACACAGACAACACTCGCAGATCTGAAGCGAGGATTAAAGAGATGTTTGTTTTATTTTTCTTTCTTCTTGCAAGGTTAAAAAGTTGAAGCACCCAGAGGGGTCTCTGTTTTCATGTGTGTGAAATAGAGAAGAGAGGAGATCCGTCCCTGGGTGTGTTTCTGTCTGCCTCTGTCTTTTTGTGCATGTGAGAGGATGTTTCTTTTTTTCTCCCTTTGTACCATCACCTAGCTTTCTGAATGCCAATGAA